>NW_027136060.1:0-300000 GCF_039906515.1 Pseudorca crassidens | reverse complement strand
TTGTAGTGCAGATTTCCTTTGCAAGCTTGCTTGGTTGGCCAAAAAGGGCGTATGCGTTTTTTCCTGAATATATTCAGGAAAAAACGCATACGCCCTTTTTGGCCAAGTGCATCATTGTGGACGTTCTGCCTCTTTTCCTATGCTTTCAATGCAATTCCAGTCTACCTCCTGAAATCGGTTTCCTGCAATTCTGCCCCGCTTTCAAGTCCTCTTGGCAGCCTTACTTCAGTATATTTTTGGACGATAGCTGTCATTTATAACTCTGCAGGTTTGTGAATTACAGTGCCCCTGAGCTCCTTTCTTCAACTCGCTTTCTTTTGAGCTGGCCGCAACACCGCAGGATGGCTTCAGGCCCTAATCTGGTTCCGGCAGGGCACGCTGAGCCTTTGGTTAATTCCTCTTCCTGGTGGGAAATGAGAGTTAAATTTGCCCGTCCAGACACCTCCAGCTAGTCTCTCATTGGTTCTCGCTATTCCTGTTCATCTTCCGCAGAAATTGCAAACTGGGCCAAACAGGAGATTAAAGGGACTGACTCTCCAAGTCGGGAGGGTGTTAGTAAAGCGTCTGGAATGTTGCACCCGAGTACCAGGGTACGAAAACTGAGACATATTTGAACACGTTTCCCGATCACATGGTTGATCATACTCTAGGTTCCACATGCATGTTTTAGCTGAAGGAAGAATACCTTAAACCTGGGTAGTTGAAACCCGTGGAATGGGTACCATGCAATATGACTTCAGAGGGTCTTCATTTGCTCACCGAACCTCTCCAATCCTATCACTGCTGCGTTTATGCCCCTGTACACATGCTTGATTCTCTTTCGGAGACATAGTAATCCATAGGTTTTAAGATACTTACTAGTCAGGTACATTCTTAGGCGTTTAATATGCGGTGTTGAGTCCATTTCGTTGAGCAAGGAGTAGCTCTTGTCTATTCCATATTTGGCTTAAGGAACTTTATCTGTGCTCATTTCAATCTCTGGTTTTATGCAGCACCCCAACTCACCTTTCCCCTTAAGCAAGCATAAGTTGGTTTTCTAAATTTGAGACCCTGTTCTGTTCTGTAATTCAGTTCCTGTGTAGCCAAGTTTACATTCCGTGTATTACTGATATCTTATGATGTTTCTTTTTCTGTGTGACTTATTTCAGTTAGAATCATCATACCTGAATCCACTCATTGTGCTGCTAAGGGCCTGATGACATAGATTTCATTGCTGAGTGATATTGCTTTGTAAGTAAATACCACAACTTCTTTATCCATTTTTCACTTTCTGCGATGTTGAACTTGTACTGTAAACGAGGTTCTTGTAAACAGAGGCGTCCCAATGTTTGGGGTGGCTGTGTCTTTTTGATTTTAATTTCCCTAAGCTATAGGACCATAAGTGGAAGTGCCCTAGGCTCTGTTGCTTTGTTTTTTAGATGTTTCAGGAAACACCATACACTTCTCCCGAGTGTCTGCTGGCAATTTTCATCCCGCCCATCAGCATAACAAGGCTCCCAGTTCTCCATGGCCTGTCCTGCCTTTCTGGATTTTACACTTTTTTCAGATGGCCCTTTTGACCGGGGGGAAGTGAGACTTCATTGTAGTGCAGATTTCCTTTGCAAGCTTGCTTGGTTGGCCAAAAAGGGCGTATGCGTTTTTTCCTGAATATATTCAGGAAAAAACGCATACGCCCTTTTTGGCCAAGTGCATCATTGTGGACGTTCTGCCTCTTTTCCTATGCTTTCAATGCAATTCCAGTCTACCTCCTGAAATCGGTTTCCTGCAATTCTGCCCCGCTTTCAAGTCCTCTTGGCAGCCTTACTTCAGTATATTTTTGGACGATAGCTGTCATTTATAAGTCTGCAGGTTTGTGAATTACAGTGCCCCTGAGCTCCTTTCTTCAACTTGCTTTCTTGTGACCTGGCCGCAACAACGCAGGATGGCTTCAGGCCCTAATCTGGTTCCGGCAGGGCACGCTGAGCCTTTGGTTAATTCCTCTTCCTGGTGGGAAATGAGAGTTAAATTTGCCCGTCCAGACACCTCCAGCTAGTCTCTCATTGGTTCTCGCTATTCCTGTTCATCGTCCGCAGAAATTGCAAACTGGGCCAAACAGGAGGTTAAAGGGACTGACTCTCCAAGTCGGGAGGGTGTTAGTAAAGCGTCTGGAATGTTGCACCCGAGTACCAGGGTACGAAAACTGAGACATGTTTGAACACGTTTCCCGATCACATGGTTGATCATACTCTAGGTTCCACATGCATGTTTTAGCTGAAGGAAGAATCCCTGAAACCTGGAGAGTTGAGACCCGTGGAATGGGTACCATGCAATATGACTTCAAAGGGTCTTTGTTTGCTCACCGAACCTCTCCAATCCTATCACTGCTGCATTTATGCCCCTGGACACACGCTTGATTCTCTTTTGGAGATATAGCAATCCATAGGTTTTAAGATACTTACTAGTCAGGTACTTTCTTAGGCGCTTAATATGGGGTGTTGAGTCCATTTCGTTGAGCAAGGAGTAGCTCTTGTCTATTCCATATTTGGCTTAAGGAAATTTATCTGTGCTCATTTCAATCTCTGGTTTTATGCAGCACCCCAACTCACCTTTACCCTTAAGCAAGCATAAGTTGGTTTTCTAAATTTGAGACCGTGTTCTGTTCTGTAATTCAGTTCCTGTGTAGCCAAGTTTACATTCCGTGTATTACTGATATCTTATGATGTTTCTTTTTCTGTGTGACTTATTTCAGTTAGAATCATCATACCTGAATCCACTCATTGTGCTGCTAAGGGCCTGATGACATAGATTTCATTGCTGAGTGATATTGCTTTGTAAGTAAATACCACAACTTCTTTATCCATTTTTCACTTTCTGCAATGTTGAACTTGTACTGTAAACGAGGTTCTTGTAAACAGAGGCGTCTCAAACTTTGGGGTGGCTGTGTCTTTTTGATTTTAATTTCCCTAAGCTATAGGACCATAAGTGGAAGTGCCCTAGGCTCTGTTGCTTTGTTTTTTAGATGTTTCAGGAAACACCATACACTTCTCCCGAGTGTCTGTTGGCAATTTACATCCCGCCCGTCAGCATAACAAGGCTCCCAGTTCTCCATGGGCTGTCCCGCCTTTCTGGATTTTACACTTTTTTCAGATGGCCCTTTTGACCGGGGGGAAGTGAGACTTCATTGTAGTGCAGATTTCCTTTGCAAGCTTGCTTGGTTGGCCAAAAAGGGCGTATGCGTTTTTTCCTGAATATATTCAGGAAAAAACGCATACGCCCTTTTTGGCCAAGTGCATCATTGTGGACGTTCTGCCTCTTTTCCTATGCTTTCAATGCAATTCCAGTCTACCTCCTGAAATCGGTTTCCTGCAATTCTGCCCCGCTTTCAAGTCCTCTTGGCAGCCTTACTTCAGTATATTTTTGGACGATAGCTGTCATTTATAAGTCTGCAGGTTTGTGAATTACAGTGCCCCTGAGCTCCTTTCTTCAACTCGCTTTCTTTTGAGCTGGCCGCAACACCGCAGGATGTCTTCAGGCCCTAATCTGGTTCCGGCAGGGCACGCTGAGCCTTTGGTTAATTCCTCTTCCTGGTGGGAAATGAGAGTTAAATTTGCCCGTCCAGACACCTCCAGCTAGTCTCTCATTGGTTCTCGCTATTCCTGTTCATCGTCCGCAGAAATTGCAAACTGGGCCAAACAGGAGGTTAAAGGGACTGACTCTCCAAGTCGGGAGGGTGTTAGTAAAGCGTCTGGAATGTTGCACCCGAGTACCAGGGTACGAAAACTGAGACATATTTGAACACGTTTCCCGATCACATGGTTGATCATACTCTAGGTTCCACATGCATGTTTTAGCTGAAGGAAGAATACCTTAAACCTGGGTAGTTGAAACCCGTGGAATGGGTACCATGCAATATGACTTCAGAGGGTCTTCATTTGCTCACCGAACCTCTCCAATCCTATCACTGCTGCGTTTATGCCCCTGTACACATGCTTGATTCTCTTTCGGAGACATAGTAATCCATAGGTTTTAAGATACTTACTAGTCAGGTACATTCTTAGGCGTTTAATATGCGGTGTTGAGTCCATTTCGTTGAGCAAGGAGTAGCTCTTGTCTATTCCATATTTGGCTTAAGGAACTTTATCTGTGCTCATTTCAATCTCTGGTTTTATGCAGCACCCCAACTCACCTTTCCCCTTAAGCAAGCATAAGTTGGTTTTCTAAATTTGAGACCCTGTTCTGTTCTGTAATTCAGTTCCTGTGTAGCCAAGTTTACATTCCGTGTATTACTGATATCTTATGATGTTTCTTTTTCTGTGTGACTTATTTCAGTTAGAATCATCATACCTGAATCCACTCATTGTGCTGCTAAGGGCCTGATGACATAGATTTCATTGCTGAGTGATATTGCTTTGTAAGTAAATACCACAACTTCTTTATCCATTTTTCACTTTCTGCGATGTTGAACTTGTACTGTAAACGAGGTTCTTGTAAACAGAGGCGTCCCAATGTTTGGGGTGGCTGTGTCTTTTTGATTTTAATTTCCCTAAGCTATAGGACCATAAGTGGAAGTGCCCTAGGCTCTGTTGCTTTGTTTTTTAGATGTTTCAGGAAACACCATACACTTCTCCCGAGTGTCTGCTGGCAATTTTCATCCCACCCATCAGCATAACAAGGCTCCCAGTTCTCCATGGCCTGTCCTGCCTTTCTGGATTTTACACTTTTTTCAGATGGCCCTTTTGACCGGGGGGAAGTGAGACTTCATTGTAGTGCAGATTTCCTTTGCAAGCTTGCTTGGTTGGCCAAAAAGGGCGTATGCGTTTTTTCCTGAATATATTCAGGAAAAAACGCATACGCCCTTTTTGGCCAAGTGCATCATTGTGGACGTTCTGCCTCTTTTCCTATGCTTTCAATGCAATTCCAGTCTACCTCCTGAAATCGGTTTCCTGCAATTCTGCCCCGCTTTCAAGTCCTCTTGGCAGCCTTACTTCAGTATATTTTTGGACGATAGCTGTCATTTATAAGTCTGCAGGTTTGTGAATTACAGTGCCCCTGAGCTCCTTTCTTCAACTTGCTTTCTTGTGACCTGGCCGCAACAACGCAGGATGGCTTCAGGCCCTAATCTGGTTCCGGCACGGCACGCTGAGCCTTTGGTTAATTCCTCTTCCTGGTGGGAAATGAGAGTTAAATTTGCCCGTCCAGACACCTCCAGCTAGTCTCTCATTGGTTCTCACTATTCCTGTTCATCGTCCGCAGAAATTGCAAACTGGGCCAAACAGGAGGTTAAAGGGACTGACTCTCCAAGTCGGGAGGGTGTTAGTAAAGCGTCTGGAATGTTGCACCCGAGTACCAGGTTACGAGAACTGAGACATATTTGAACACGTTTCCCGATCACATGGTTGATCATACTCTAGGTTCCACATGCATGTTTTAGCTGAAGGAAGAATACCTTAAACCTGGGTAGTTGAAACCCGTGGAATGGGTACCATGCAATATGACTTCAAAGGGTCTTTGTTTGCTCACCGAACCTCTCCAATCCTATCACTGCTGCATTTATGCCCCTGGACACACGCTTGATTCTCTTTTGGAGATATAGCAATCCATAGGTTTTAAGATACTTACTAGTCAGGTACATTCTTAGGCATTTAATATGCGGTGTTGAGTCCATTTCGTTGAGCAAGGAGTAGCTCTTGTCTATTCCATATTTGGCTTAAGGAACTTTATCTGTGCTCATTTCAATCTCTGGTTTTATGCAGCACCCCAACTCACCTTTCCCCTTAAGCAAGCATAAGTTGGTTTTCTAAATTTGAGACCGTGTTCTGTTCTGTAATTCAGTTCCTGTGTAGCCAAGTTTACATTCCGTGTATTACTGATATCTTATGATGTTTCTTTTTCTGTGTGACTTATTTCAGTTAGAATCATCATACCTGAATCCACTCATTGTGCTGCTAAGGGCCTGATGACATAGATTTCATTGCTGAGTGATATTGCTTTGTAAGTAAATACCACAACTTCTTTATCCATTTTTCACTTTCTGCGATGTTGAACTTGTACTGTAAACGAGGTTCTTGTAAACAGAGGCGTCCCAAACTTTGGGGTGGCTGTGTCTTTTTTATTTTAATTTCCCTAAGCTATAGGACCATAAGTGGAAGTGCCCTAGGCTCTGTTGCTTTGTTTTTTAGATGTTTCAGGAAACACCATACACTTCTCCCGAGTGTCTGTTGGCAATTTACATCCCGCCCATCAGCATAACAAGGCTCCCAGTTCTCCATGGCCTGTCCTGCCTTTCTGGATTTTACACTTTTTTCAGATAGCCCTTTTGACCGGGGGGAAGTGAGACTTCATTGTAGTGCAGATTTCCTTTGCAAGCTTGCTTGGTTGGCCAAAAAGGGCGTATGCGTTTTTTCCTGAATATATTCAGGAGAAAACGCATACGCCCTTTTTGGCCAAGTGCATCATTGTGGACGTTCTGCCTCTTTTCCTATGCTTTCAATGCAATTCCAGTCTGCCTCCTGAAATCGGTTTCCTGCAATTCTGCCCCGCTTTCAAGTCCTCTTGGCAGCCTTACTTCAGTATATTTTTGGACGATAGCTGTCATTTATAACTCTGCAGGTTTGTGAATTACAGTGCCCCTGAGCTCCTTTCTTCAACTCGCTTTCTTTTGAGCTGGCCGCAACACCGCAGGATGGCTTCAGGCCCTAATCTGGTTCCGGCACGGCACGCTGAGCCTTTGGTTAATTCCTCTTCCTGGTGGGAAATGAGAGTTAAATTTGCCCGTCCAGACACCTCCAGCTAGTCTCTCATTGGTTCTCGCTATTCCTGTTCATCTTCCGCAGAAATTGCAAACTGGGCCAAACAGGAGGTTAAAGGGACTGACTCTCCAAGTCGGGAGGGTGTTAGTAAAGCGTCTGGAATGTTGCACCCGAGTACCAGGGTACGAAAACTGAGACATATTTGAACACGTCTCCCGATCACATGGTTGATCATACTCTAGGTTCCACATGCATGTTTTAGCTGAAGGAAGAATACCTTAAACCTGGGTAGTTGAAACCCGTGGAATGGGTACCATGCAATATGACTTCAAAGGGTCTTCATTTGCTCACCGAACCTCTCCAATCCTATCACTGCTGCGTTTATGCCCCTGTACACATGCTTGATTCTCTTTCGGAGACATAGCAATCCATAGGTTTTAAGATACTTACTAGTCAGGTACATTCTTAGGCATTTAATATGCGGTGTTGAGTCCATTTCGTTGAGCAAGGAGTAGCTCTTGTCTATTCCATATTTGGCTTAAGGAACTTTATCTGTGCTCATTTCAATCTCTGGTTTTATGCAGCACCCCAACTCACCTTTCCCCTTAAGCAAGCATAAGTTGGTTTTCTAAATTTGAGACCCTGTTCTGTTCTGTAATTCAGTTCCTGTGTAGCCAAGTTTACATTCCGTGTATTACTGATATCTTATGATGTTTCTTTTTCTGTGTGACTTATTTCAGTTAGAATCATCATACCTGAATCCACTCATTGTGCTGCTAAGGGCCTGATGACATAGATTTCATTGCTGAGAGATATTGTTTTGTAAGTAAATACCACAACTTCTTTATCCATTTTTCACTTTCTGCGATGTTGAACTTGTACTGTAAATGAGGTTCTTGTAAACAGAGGCGTCCCAAACTTTGGGGTGGCTGTGTCTTTTTGATTTTAATTTCCCTAAGCTATAGGACCATAAGTGGAAGTGCCCTAGGCTCTGTTGCTTTGTTTTTTCGATGTTTCAGGAAACACCATACACTTCTCCGGAGTGTCTGTTGGCAATTTACATCCCGCCCATCAGCATAACAAGGCTCCCAGTTCTCCATGGCCTGTCCTGCCTTTCTGGATTTTACACTTTTTTCAGATGGCCCTTTTGACCGGGGGGAAGTGAGACTTCATTGTAGTGCAGATTTCCTTTGCAAGCTTGCTTGGTTGGCCAAAAAGGGCGTATGCGTTTTTTCCTGAATATATTCAGGAAAAAACGCATACGCCCTTTTTGGCCAAGTGCATCATTGTGGACGTTCTGCCTCTTTTCCTATGCTTTCAATGCAATTCCAGTCTACCTCCTGAAATCGGTTTCCTGCAATTCTGCCCCGCTTTCAAGTCCTCTTGGCAGCCTTACTTCAGTATATTTTTGGACGATAGCTGTCATTTATAAGTCTGCAGGTTTGTGAATTACAGTGCCCCTGAGCTCCTTTCTTCAACTCGCTTTCTTTTGAGCTGGCCGCAACACCGCAGGATGGCTTCAGGCCCTAATCTGGTTCCGGCAGGGCACGCTGAGCCTTTGGTTAATTCCTCTTCCTGGTGGGAAATGAGAGTTAAATTTGCCCGTCCAGACACCTCCAGCTAGTCTCTCATTGGTTCTCGCTATTCCTGTTCATCTTCCGCAGAAATTGCAAACTGGGCCAAACAGGAGATTAAAGGGACTGACTCTCCAAGTCGGGAGGGTGTTAGTAAAGCGTCTGGAATGTTGCACCCCAGTACCAGGGTACGAAAACTGAGACATATTTGAACACGTTTCCCGATCACATGGTTGATCATACTCTAGGTTCCACATGCATGTTTTAGCTGAAGGAAGAATACCTTAAACCTGGGTAGTTGAAACCCGTGGAATGGGTACCATGCAATATGACTTCAAAGGGTCTTTGTTTGCTCACCGAACCTCTCCAATCCTATCACTGCTGCATTTATGCCCCTGGACACACGCTTGATTCTCTTTTGGAGATATAGCAATCCATAGGTTTTAAGATACTTACTAGTCAGGTACATTCTTAGGCGCTTAATATGGGGTGTTGAGTCCATTTCGTTGAGCAAGGAGTAGCTCTTGTCTATTCCATATTTGGCTTAAGGAACTTTATCTGTGCTCATTTCAATCTCTGGTTTTATGCAGCACCCCAACTCACCTTTCCCCTTAAGCAAGCATAAGTTGGTTTTCTAAATTTGAGACCCTGTTCTGTTCTGTAATTCAGTTCCTGTGTAGCCAAGTTTACATTCCGTGTATTACTGATATCTTATGATGTTTCTTTTTCTGTGTGACTTATTTCAGTTAGAATCATCATACCTGAATCCACTCATTGTGCTGCTAAGGGCCTGATGACATAGATTTCATTGCTGAGTGATATTGCTTTGTAAGTAAATACCACAACTTCTTTATCCATTTTTCACTTTCTGCGATGTTGAACTTGTACGGTAAACGAGGTTCTTGTAAACAGAGGCGTTCCAAACTTTGGGGTGGCTGTGTCTTTTTGATTTTAATTTCCCTAAGCTATAGGACCATAAGTGGAAGTGCCCTAGGCTCTGTTGCTTTGTTTTTTAGATGTTTCAGGAAACACAATACACTTCTCCCGAGTGTCTGTTGGCAATTTACATCCCGCCCGTCAGCATAACAAGGCTCCCAGTTCTCCATGGCCTGTCCCGCCTTTCTGGATTTTACACTTTTTTCAGATGGCCCTTTTGACCGGGGGGAAGTGAGACTTCATTGTAGTGCAGATTTCCTTTGCAAGCTTGCTTGGTTGGCCAAAAAGGGCGTATGCGTTTTTCCCAGAATATATTCAGGAAAAAACACATACGCCCTTTTTGGCCAAGTGCATCATTGTGGACGTTCTGCCTCTTTTCCTATGCTTTCAATGCAATTCCAGTCTACCTCCTGAAATCGGTTTCCTGCAATTCTGCCCCGCTTTCAAGTCCTCTTGGCAGCCTTACTTCAGTATATTTTTGGACGATAGCTGTCATTTATAACTCTGCAGTTTTGTGAATTACAGTGCCCCTGAGCTCCTTTCTTCAACTCGCTTTCTTGTGACCTGGCCGCAACACCGCAGGATGGCTTCAGGCCCTAATCTGGTTCCGGCAGGGCACGCTGAGCCTTTGGTTAATTCCTCTTCCTGGTGGGAAATGAGAGTTAAATTTGCCCGTCCAGACACCTCCAGCTAGTCTCTCATTGGTTCTCGCTATTCCTGTTCATCTTCCGCAGAAATTGCAAACTGGGCCAAACAGGAGGTTAAAGGGACTGACTCTCCAAGTCGGGAGGGTGTTAGTAAAGCGTCTGGAAAGTTGCACCCGAGTACCAGGGTACGAAAACTGAGACATATTTGAACACGTTTCCCGATCACATGGTTGATCATACTCTAGGTTCCACATGCATGTTTTAGCTGAAGGAAGAATCCCTGAAACCTGGAGAGTTGAGACCCGTGGAATGGGTACCATGCAATATGACTTCAAAGGGTCTTTGTTTGCTCACCGAACCTCTCCAATCCTATCACTGCTGCATTTATGCCCCTGGACACACGCTTGATTCTCTTTTGGAGATATAGCAATCCATAGGTTTTAAGATACTTACTAGTCAGGTACTTTCTTAGGCGCTTAATATGGGGTGTTGAGTCCATTTCGTTGAGCAAGGAGTAGCTCTTGTCTATTCCATATTTGGCTTAAGGAAATTTATCTGTGCTCATTTCAATCTCTGGTTTTATGCAGCACCCCAACTCACCTTTACCCTTAAGCAAGCATAAGTTGGTTTTCTAAATTTGAGACCGTGTTCTGTTCTGTAATTCAGTTCCTGTGTAGCCAAGTTTACATTCCGTGTATTACTGATATCTTATGATGTTTCTTTTTCTGTGTGACTTATTTCAGTTAGAATCATCATACCTGAATCCACTCATTGTGCTGCTAAGGGCCTGATGACATAGATTTCATTGCTGAGTGATATTACTTTGTAAGTAAATACCACAACTTCTTTATCCATTTTTCACTTTCTGCGATGTTGAACTTGTACTGTAAACGAGGTTCTTGTAAACAGAGGCGTCTCAAACTTTGGGGTGGCTGTGTCTTTTTGATTTTAATTTCCCTAAGCTATAGGACCATAAGTGGAAGTGCCCTAGGCTCTGTTGCTTTGTTTTTTAGATGTTTCAGGAAACACCATACACTTCTCCCGAGTGTCTGTTGGCAATTTACATCCCGCCCGTCAGCATAACAAGGCTCCCAGTTCTCCATGGGCTGTCCCGCCTTTCTGGATTTTACACTTTTTTCAGATGGCCCTTTTGACCGGGGGGAAGTGAGACTTCATTGTAGTGCAGATTTCCTTTGCAAGCTTGCTTGGTTGGCCAAAAAGGGCGTATGCGTTTTTTCCTGAATATATTCAGGAAAAAACGCATACGCCCTTTTTGGCCAAGTGCATCATTGTGGACGTTCTGCCTCTTTTCCTATGCTTTCAATGCAATTCCAGTCTACCTCCTGAAATCGGTTTCCTGCAATTCTGCCCCGCTTTCAAGTCCTCTTGGCAGCCTTACTTCAGTATATTTTTGGACGATAGCTGTCATTTATAACTCTGCAGGTTTGTGAATTACAGTGCCCCTGAGCTCCTTTCTTCAACTCGCTTTCTTTTGAGCTGGCCGCAACACCGCAGGATGTCTTCAGGCCCTAATCTGGTTCCGGCAGGGCACGCTGAGCCTTTGGTTAATTCCTCTTCCTGGTGGGAAATGAGAGTTAAATTTGCCCGTCCAGACACCTCCAGCTAGTCTCTCATTGGTTCTCGCTATTCCTGTTCATCGTCCGCAGAAATTGCAAACTGGGCCAAACAGGAGGTTAAAGGGACTGACTCTCCAAGTCGGGAGGGTGTTAGTAAAGCGTCTGGAATGTTGCACCCGAGTACCAGGGTACGAAAACTGAGACATATTTGAACACGTTTCCCGATCACATGGTTGATCATACTCTAGGTTCCACATGCATGTTTTAGCTGAAGGAAGAATACCTTAAACCTGGGTAGTTGAAACCCGTGGAATGGGTACCATGCAATATGACTTCAGAGGGTCTTCATTTGCTCACCGAACCTCTCCAATCCTATCACTGCTGCGTTTATGCCCCTGTACACATGCTTGATTCTCTTTCGGAGACATAGTAATCCATAGGTTTTAAGATACTTACTAGTCAGGTACATTCTTAGGCGTTTAATATGCGGTGTTGAGTCCATTTCGTTGAGCAAGGAGTAGCTCTTGTCTATTCCATATTTGGCTTAAGGAACTTTATCTGTGCTCATTTCAATCTCTGGTTTTATGCAGCACCCCAACTCACCTTTCCCCTTAAGCAAGCATAAGTTGGTTTTCTAAATTTGAGACCCTGTTCTGTTCTGTAATTCAGTTCCTGTGTAGCCAAGTTTACATTCCGTGTATTACTGATATCTTATGATGTTTCTTTTTCTGTGTGACTTATTTCAGTTAGAATCATCATACCTGAATCCACTCATTGTGCTGCTAAGGGCCTGATGACATAGATTTCATTGCTGAGTGATATTGCTTTGTAAGTAAATACCACAACTTCTTTATCCATTTTTCACTTTCTGCGATGTTGAACTTGTACTGTAAACGAGGTTCTTGTAAACAGAGGCGTCCCAAACTTTGGGGTGGCTGTGTCTTTTTGATTTTAATTTCCCTAAGCTATAGGACCATAAGTGGAAGTGCCCTAGGCTCTGTTGCTTTGTTTTTTAGATGTTTCAGGAAACACCATACACTTCTCCCGAGTGTCTGTTGGCAATTTACATCCCGCCCATCAGCATAACAAGGCTCCCAGTTCTCCATGGCCTGTCCTGCCTTTCTGGATTTTACACTTTTTTCAGATGGCCCTTTTGACCGGGGGGAAGTGAGACTTCATTGTAGTGCAGATTTCCTTTGCAAGCTTGCTTGGTTGGCCAAAAAGGGCGTATGCGTTTTTTCCTGAATATATTCAGGAAAAAACGCATACGCCCTTTTTGGCCAAGTGCATCATTGTGGACGTTCTGCCTCTTTTCCTATGCTTTCAATGCAATTCCAGTCTACCTCCTGAAATCGGTTTCCTGCAATTCTGCCCCGCTTTCAAGTCCTCTTGGCAGCCTTACTTCAGTATATTTTTGGACGATAGCTGTCATTTATAACTCTGCAGGTTTGTGAATTACAGTGCCCCTGAGCTCCTTTCTTCAACTCGCTTTCTTTTGAGCTGGCCGCAACACCGCAGGATGGCTTCAGGCCCTAATCTGGTTCCGGCAGGGCACGCTGAGCCTTTGGTTAATTCCTCTTCCTGGTGGGAAATGAGAGTTAAATTTGCCCGTCCAGACACCTCCAGCTAGTCTCTCATTGGTTCTCGCTATTCCTGTTCATCGTCCGCAGAAATTGCAAACTGGGCCAAACAGGAGGTTAAAGGGACTGACTCTCCAAGTCGGGAGGGTGTTAGTAAAGCGTCTGGAATGTTGCACCCGAGTACCAGGGTACGAAAACTGAGACATATTTGAACACGTTTCCCGATCACATGGTTGATCATACTCTAGGTTCCACATGCATGTTTTAGCTGAAGGAAGAATACCTTAAACCTGGGTAGTTGAAACCCGTGGAATGGGTACCATGCAATATGACTTCAGAGGGTCTTCGTTTGCTCACCGAACCTCTCCAATCCTATCACTGCTGCGTTTATGCCCCTGTACACATGCTTGATTCTCTTTCGGAGACATAGCAATCCATAGGTTTTAAGATACTTACTAGTCAGGTACATTCTTAGGCATTTAATATGCGGTGTTGAGTCCATTTCGTTGAGCAAGGAGTAGCTCTTGTCTATTCCATATTTGGCTTAAGGAACTTTATCTGTGCTCATTTCAATCTCTGGTTTTATGCAGCACCCCAACTCACCTTTCCCCTTAAGCAAGCATAAGTTGGTTTTCTAAATTTGAGACCCTGTTCTGTTCTGTAATTCAGTTCCTGTGTAGCCAAGTTTACATTCCGTGTATTACTGATATCTTATGATGTTTCTTTTTCTGTGTGACTTATTTCAGTTAGAATCATCATACCTGAATCCACTCATTGTGCTGCTAAGGGCCTGATGACATAGATTTCATTGCTGAGAGATATTGCTTTGTAAGTAAATACCACAACTTCTTTATCCATTTTTCACTTTCTGCGATGTTGAACTTGTACGCTAAACGAGGTTCTTGTAAACAGAGGCGTCCCAAACTTTGGGGTGGCTGTGTCTTTTTGATTTTAATTTCCCTAAGCTATAGGACCATAAGTGGAAGTGCCCTAGGCTCTGTTGCTTTGTTTTTTAGATGTTTCAGGAAACACCATACAGTTCTCCCAAGTGTCTGTTGGCAATTTACATCCCGCCCATCAGCATAACAAGGCTCCCAGTTCTCCATGGCCTGTCCTGCCTTTCTGGATTTTACACTTTTTTCAGATAGCCCTTTTGACCGGGGGGAAGTGAGACTTCATTGTAGTGCAGATTTCCTTTGCAAGCTTGCTTGGTTGGCCAAAAAGGGCGTATGCGTTTTTTCCTGAATATATTCAGGAAAAAACACATACGCCCTTTTTGGCCAAGTGCATCATTGTGGACGTTCTGCCTCTTTTCCTATGCTTTCAATGCAATTCCAGTCTGCCTCCTGAAATCGGTTTCCTGCAATTCTGCCCCGCTTTCAAGTCCTCTTGGCAGCCTTACTTCAGTATATTTTTGGACGATAGCTGTCATTTATAACTCTGCAGGTTTGTGAATTACAGTGCCCCTGAGCTCCTTTCTTCAACTCGCTTTCTTTTGAGCTGGCCGCAACACCGCAGGATGGCTTCAGGCCCTAATCTTGTTCCGGCACGGCACGCAGAGCCTTTGGTTAATTCCTCTTCCTGGTGGGAAATGAGAGTTAAATTTGCCCGTCCAGACACCTCCAGCTAGTCTCTCATTGGTTCTCGCTATTCCTGTTCATCTTCCGCAGAAATTGCAAACTGGGCCAAACAGGAGGTTAAAGGGACTGACTCTCCAAGTCGGGAGGGTGTTAGTAAAGCGTCTGGAATGTTGCACCCGAGTACCAGGGTACGAAAACTGAGACATATTTGAACACGTCTCCCGATCACATGGTTGATCATACTCTAGGTTCCACATGCATGTTTTAGCTGAAGGAAGAATACCTTAAACCTGGGTAGTTGAAACCCTTGGAATGGGTACCATGCAATATGACTTCAAAGGGTCTTCATTTGCTCACCGAACCTCTCCAATCCTATCACTGCTGCGTTTATGCCCCTGTACACATGCTTGATTCTCTTTCGGAGACATAGCAATCCATAGGTTTTAAGATACTTACTAGTCAGGTACATTCTTAGGCATTTAATATGCGGTGTTGAGTCCATTTCGTTGAGCAAGGAGTAGCTCTTGTCTATTCCATATTTGGCTTAAGGAACTTTATCTGTGCTCATTTCAATCTCTGGTTTTATGCAGCACCCCAACTCACCTTTCCCCTTAAGCAAGCATAAGTTGGTTTTCTAAATTTGAGACCCTGTTCTGTTCTGTAATTCAGTTCCTGTGTAGCCAAGTTTACATTCCGTGTATTACTGATATCTTATGATGTTTCTTTTTCTGTGTGACTTATTTCAGTTAGAATCATCATACCTGAATCCACTCATTGTGCTGCTAAGGGCCTGATGACATAGATTTCATTGCTGAGAGATATTGTTTTGTAAGTAAATACCACAACTTCTTTATCCATTTTTCACTTTCTGCGATGTTGAACTTGTACTGTAAACGAGGTTCTTGTAAACAGAGGCGTCCCAAACTTTGGGGTGGCTGTGTCTTTTTGATTTTAATTTCCCTAAGCTATAGGACCATAAGTGGAAGTGCCCTAGGCTCTGTTGCTTTGTTTTTTAGATGTTTCAGGAAACACCATACACTTCTCCCGAGTGGCTGTTGGCAATTTACATCCCGCCCATCAGCATAACAAGGCTCCCAGTTCTCCATGGCCTGTCCTGCCTTTCTGGATTTTACACTTTTTTCAGATGGCCCTTTTGACCGGGGGGAAGTGAGACTTCATTGTAGTGCAGATTTCCTTTGCAAGCTTGCTTGGTTGGCCAAAAAGGGCGTATGCGTTTTTTCCTGAATATATTCAGGAAAAAACGCATACGCCCTTTTTGGCCAAGTGCAACATGGTGGACGTTCTGCCTCTTTTCCTATGCTTTCAATGCAATTCCAGTCTACCTCCTGAAATCGGTTTCCTGCAATTCTGCCCCGCTTTCAAGTCCTCTTGGCAGCCTTACTTCAGTATATTTTTGGACGATAGCTGTCATTTATAACTCTGCAGGTTTGTGAATTACAGTGCCCCTGAGCTCCTTTCTTCAACTCGCTTTCTTTTGAGCTGGCCGCAACACCACAGGATGGCTTCAGGCCCTAATCTGGTTCCGGCACGGCACGCTGAGCCTTTGGTTAATTCCTCTTCCTGGTGGGAAATGAGAGTTAAATTTGCCCGTCCAGACACCTCCAGCTAGTCTCTCATTGGTTCTCGCTATTCCTGTTCATCTTCCGCAGAAATTGCAAACTGGGCCAAACAGGAGGTTAAAGGGACTGACTCTCCAAGTTGGGAGGGTATTAGTAAAGCGTCTGGAATGTTGCACCCGAGTACCAGGGTACGAAAACTGAGACATATTTGAACACGTCTCCCGATCACATTGTTGATCATACTCTAGGTTCCACATGCATGTTTTAGCTGAAGGAAGAATACCTTAAACCTGGGTAGTTGAAACCCGTGGAATGGGTACCATGCAATATGACTTCAAAGGGTCTTCATTTGCTCACCGAACCTCTCCAATCCTATCACTGCTGCGTTTATGCCCCTGTACACATGCTTGATTCTCTTTCGGAGACATAGCAATCCATAGGTTTTAAGATACTTACTAGTCAGGTACATTCTTAGGCCTTTAATATGCGGTGTTGAGTCCATTTCGTTGAGCAAGGAGTAGCTCTTGTCTATTCCATATTTGGCTTAAGGAACTTTATCTGTGCTCATTTCAATCTCTGGTTTTATGCAGCACCCCAACTCACCTTTCCCCTTAAGCAAGCATAAGTTGGTTTTCTAAATTTGAGACCCTGTTCTGTTCTGTAATTCAGTTCCTGTGTAGCCAAGTTTACATTCCGTGTATTACTGATATCTTATGATGTTTCTTTTTCTGTGTGACTTATTTCAGTTAGAATCATCATACCTGAATCCACTCATTGTGCTGCTAAGGGCCTGATGACATAGATTTCATTGCTGAGAGATATTGTTTTGTAAGTAAATACCACAACTTCTTTATCCATTTTTCACTTTCTGCGATGTTGAACTTGTACTGTAAACGAGGTTCTTGTAAACAGAGGCGTCCCAAACTTTGGGGTGGCTGTGTCTTTTTGATTTTAATTTCCCTAAGCTATAGGACCATAAGTGGAAGTGCCCTAGGCTCTGTTGCTTTGTTTTTTAGATGTTTCAGGAAACACCATACACTTCTCCCGAGTGTCTGTTGGCAATTTACATCCCGCCCATCAGCATAACAAGGCTCCCAGTTCTCCATGGCCTGTCCTGCCTTTCTGGATTTTACACTTTTTTCAGATGGCCCTTTTGACCGGGGGGAAGTGAGACTACATTGTAGTGCAGATTTCCTTTGCAACCTTGCTTCGTTGGCCAAAAAGGGCGTATGCGTTTTTTCCTGAATATATTCAGGAAAAAACGCATACGCCCTTTTTGGCCAAGTGCATCATTGTGGACGTTCTGCCTCTTTTCCTATGCTTTCAATGCAATTCCAGTCTACCTCCTGAAATCGGTTTCCTGCAATTCTGCCCCGCTTTCAAGTCCTCTTGGCAGCCTTACTTCAGTATATTTTTGGACGATAGCTGTCATTTATAACTCTGCAGGTTTGTGAATTACAGTGCCCCTGAGCTCCTTTCTTCAACTCGCTTTCTTTTGAGCTGGCCGCAACACCGCAGGATGGCTTCAGGCCCTAATCTGGTTCCGGCACGGCACGCTGAGCCTTTGGTTAATTCCTCTTCCTGGTGGGAAATGAGAGTTAAATTTGCCCGTCCAGACACCTCCAGCTAGTCTCTCATTGGTTCTCGCTATTCCTGTTCATCTTCCGCAGAAATTGCAAACTGGGCCAAACAGGAGGTTAAAGGGACTGACTCTCCAAGTCGGGAGGGTGTTAGTAAAGCGTCTGGAATGTTGCACCCGAGTACCAGGGTACGAAAACTGAGACATATTTGAACACGTCTCCCGATCACATGGTTGATCATACTCTAGGTTCCACATGCATGTTTTAGCTGAAGGAAGAATACCTTAAACCTGGGTAGTTGAAACCCGTGGAATGGGTACCATGCAATATGACTTCAAAGGGTCTTCATTTGCTCACCGAACCTCTCCAATCCTATCACTGCTGCGTTTATGCCCCTGTACACATGCTTGATTCTCTTTCGGAGACATAGCAATCCATAGGTTTTAAGATACTTACTAGTCAGGTACATTCTTAGGCATTTAATATGCGGTGTTGAGTCCATTTCATTGAGCAAGGAGTAGCTCTTGTCTATTCCATATTTGGCTTAAGGAACTTTATCTGTGCTCATTTCAATCTCTGGTTTTATGCAGCACCCCAACTCACCTTTCCCCTTAAGCAAGCATAAGTTGGTTTTCTAAATTTGAGACCCTGTTCTGTTCTGTAATTCAGTTCCTGTGTAGCCAAGTTTACATTCCGTGTATTACTGATATCTTATGATGTTTCTTTTTCTGTGTGACTTATTTCAGTTAGAATCATCATACCTGAATCCACTCATTGTGCTGCTAAGGGCCTGATGACATAGATTTCATTGCTGAGTGATATTGCTTTGTAAGTAAATACCACAACTTCTTTATCCATTTTTCACTTTCTGCGATGTTGAACTTGTACTGTAAACGGGGTTCTTGTAAACAGAGGCGTCCCAATGTTTGGGGTGGCTGTGTCTTTTTGATTTTAATTTCCCTAAGCTATAGGACCATAAGTGGAAGTGCCCTAGGCTCTGTTGCTTTGTTTTTTAGATGTTTCAGGAAACACCATACACTTCTCCCGAGTGTCTGTTGGCAATTTACATCCCGCCCATCAGCATAACAAGGCTCCCAGTTCTCCATGGCCTGTCCTGCCTTTCTGGATTTTACACTTTTTTCAGATGGCCCTTTTGACCGGGGGGAAGTGAGACTTCATTGTAGTGCAGATTTCCTTTGCAAGCTTGCTTGGTTGGCCAAAAAGGGCGTATGTGTTTTTTCCTGAATATATTCAGGAAAAAACGCATACGCCCTTTTTGGCCAAGTGCATCATTGTGGACGTTCTGCCTCTTTTCCTATGCTTTCAATGCAATTCCAGTCTACCTCCTGAAATCGGTTTCCTGCAATTCTGCCCCGCTTTCAAGTCCTCTTGGCAGCCTTACTTCAGTATATTTTTGGACGATAGCTGTCATTTATAACTCTGCAGGTTTGTGAATTACAGTGCCCCTGAGCTCCTTTCTTCAACTCGCTTTCTTTTGAGCTGGCCGCAACACCGCAGGATGGCTTCAGGCCCTAATCTGGTTCCGGCACGGCACGCTGAGCCTTTGGTTAATTCCTCTTCCTGGTGGGAAATGAGAGTTAAATTTGCCCGTCCAGACACCTCCAGCTAGTCTCTCATTGGTTCTCGCTATTCCTGTTCATCTTCCGCAGAAATTGCAAACTGGGCCAAACAGGAGGTTAAAGGGACTGACTCTCCAAGTCGGGAGGGTGTTAGTAAAGCGTCTGGAATGTTGCACCCGAGTACCAGGGTACGAAAACTGAGACATATTTGAACACGTCTCCCGATCACATGGTTGATCATACTCTAGGTTCCACATGCATGTTTTAGCTGAAGGAAGAATACCTTAAACCTGGGTAGTTGAAACCCGTGGAATGGGTACCATGCAATATGACTTCAAAGGGTCTTCATTTGCTCACCGAACCTCTCCAATCCTATCACTGCTGCGTTTATGCCCCTGTACACATGCTTGATTCTCTTTCGGAGACATAGCAATCCATAGGTTTTAAGATACTTACTAGTCAGGTACATTCTTAGGCATTTAATATGCGGTGTTGAGTCCATTTCGTTGAGCAAGGAGTAGCTCTTGTCTATTCCATATTTGGCTTAAGGAACTTTATCTGTGCTCATTTCAATCTCTGGTTTTATGCAGCACCCCAACTCACCTTTCCCCTTAAGCAAGCATAAGTTGGTTTTCTAAATTTGAGACCCTGTTCTGTTCTGTAATTCAGTTCCTGTGTAGCCAAGTTTACATTCCGTGTATTACTGATATCTTATGATGTTTCTTTTTCTGTGTGACTTATTTCAGTTAGAATCATCATACCTGAATCCACTCATTGTGCTGCTAAGGGCCTGATGACATAGATTTCATTGCTGAGTGATATTGCTTTGTAAGTAAATACCACAACTTCTTTATCCATTTTTCACTTTCTGAGATGTTGAACTTGTACTGTAAACGAGGTTCTTGTAAACAGAGGCGTCCCAATGTTTGGGGTGGCTGTGTCTTTTTGATTTTAATTTCCCTAATCTATAGGACCATAAGTGGAAGTGCCCTAGGCTCTGTTGCTTTGTTTTTTAGATGTTTCAGGAAACACCATACACTTCTCCCGAGTGTCTGTTGGCAATTTACATCCCGCCCATCAGCATAACAAGGCTCCCAGTTCTCCATGGCCTGTCCTGCCTTTCTGGATTTTACACTTTTTTCAGATGGCCCTTTTGACCGGGGTGAAGTGAGACTTCATTGTAGTGCAGATTTCCTTTGCAAGCTTGCTTGGTTGGCCAAAAAGGGCGTATGCGTTTTTTCCTGAATATATTCAGGAAAAAACGCATACGCCCTTTTTGGCCAAGTGCATCATTGTGGACGTTCTGCCTCTTTTCCTATGCTTTCAATGCAATTCCAGTCTACCTCCTGAAATCGGTTTCCTGCAATTCTGCCCCGCTTTCAAGTCCTCTTGGCAGCCTTACTTCAGTATATTTTTGGACGATAGCTGTCATTTATAACTCTGCAGGTTTGTGAATTACAGTGCCCCTGAGCTCCTTTCTTCAACTCGCTTTCTTTTGAGCTGGCCGCAACACCGCAGGATGGCTTCAGGCCCTAATCTGGTTCCGGCACGGCACGCTGAGCCTTTGGTTAATTCCTCTTCCTGGTGGGAAATGAGAGTTAAATTTGCCCGTCCAGACACCTCCAGCTAGTCTCTCATTGGTTCTCGCTATTCCTGTTCATCTTCCGCAGAAATTGCAAACTGGGCCAAACAGGAGGTTAAAGGGACTGACTCTCCAAGTCGGGAGGGTGTTAGTAAAGCGTCTGGAATGTTGCACCCGAGTACCAGGGTACGAAAACTGAGACATATTTGAACACGTCTCCCGATCACATGGTTGATCATACTCTAGGTTCCACATGCATGTTTTAGCTGAAGGAAGAATACCTTAAACCTGGGTAGTTGAAACCCGTGGAATGGGTACCATGCAATATGACTTCAAAGGGTCTTCATTTGCTCACCGAACCTCTCCAATCCTATCACTGCTGCGTTTATGCCCCTGTACACATGCTTGATTCTCTTTCGGAGACATAGCAATCCATAGGTTTTAAGATACTTACTAGTCAGGTACATTCTTAGGCATTTAATATGCGGTGTTGAGTCCATTTCGTTGAGCAAGGAGTAGCTCTTGTCTATTCCATATTTGGCTTAAGGAACTTTATCTGTGCTCATTTCAATCTCTGGTTTTATGCAGCACCCCAACTCACCTTTCCCCTTAAGCAAGCATAAGTTGGTTTTCTAAATTTGAGACCCTGTTCTGTTCTGTAATTCAGTTCCTGTGTAGCCAAGTTTACATTCCGTGTATTACTGATATCTTATGATGTTTCTTTTTCTGTGTGACTTATTTCAGTTAGAATCATCATACCTGAATCCACTCATTGTGCTGCTAAGGGCCTGATGACATAGATTTCATTGCTGAGTGATATTGCTTTGTAAGTAAATACCACAACTTCTTTATCCATTTTTCACTTTCTGCGATGTTGAACTTGTACTGTAAACGAGGTTCTTGTAAACAGAGGCGTCCCAAACTTTGGGGTGGCTGTGTCTTTTTGATTTTAATTTCCCTAAGCTATAGGACCATAAGTGGAAGTGCCCTAGGCTCTGTTGCTTTGTTTTTTAGATGTTTCAGGAAACACCATACACTTCTCCCGAGTGTCTGTTGGCAATTTACATCCCGCCCATCAGCATAACAAGGCTCCCAGTTCTCCATGGCCTGTCCTGCCTTTCTGGATTTTACACTTTTTTCAGATGGCCCTTTTGACCGGGGGGAAGTGAGACTTCATTGTAGTGCAGATTTCCTTTGCAAGCTTGCTTGGTTGGCCAAAAAGGGCGTATGCGTTTTTTCCTGAATATATTCAGGAAAAAACGCATACGCCCTTTTTGGCCAAGTGCATCATTGTGGACGTTCTGCCTCTTTTCCTATGCTTTCAATGCAATTCCAGTCTACCTCCTGAAATCGGTTTCCTGCAATTCTGCCCCGCTTTCAAGTCCTCTTGGCAGCCTTACTTCAGTATATTTTTGGACGATAGCTGTCATTTATAACTCTGCAGGTTTGTGAATTACAGTGCCCCTGAGCTCCTTTCTTCAACTCGCTTTCTTTTGAGCTGGCCGCAACACCGCAGGATGGCTTCAGGCCCTAATCTGGTTCCGGCACGGCACGCTGAGCCTTTGGTTAATTCCTCTTCCTGGTGGGAAATGAGAGTTAAATTTGCCCGTCCAGACACCTCCAGCTAGTCTCTCATTGGTTCTCGCTATTCCTGTTCATCTTCCGCAGAAATTGCAAACTGGGCCAAACAGGAGGTTAAAGGGACTGACTCTCCAAGTCGGGAGGGTGTTAGTAAAGCGTCTGGAATGTTGCACCCGAGTACCGGGATACGAAAACTGAGACATATTTGAACACGTCTCCCGATCACATGGTTGATCATACTCTAGGTTCCACATGCATGTTTTAGCTGAAGGAAGAATACCTTAAACCTGGGTAGTTGAAACCCGTGGAATGGGTACCATGCAATATGACTTCAAAGGGTCTTCATTTGCTCACCGAACCTCTCCAATCCTATCACTGCTGCGTTTATGCCCCTGTACACATGCTTGATTCTCTTTCGGAGACATAGCAATCCATAGGTTTTAAGATACTTACTAGTCAGGTACATTCTTAGGCATTTAATATGCGGTGTTGAGTCCATTTCGTTGAGCAAGGAGTAGCTCTTGTCTATTCCATATTTGGCTTAAGGAACTTTATCTGTGCTCATTTCAATCTCTGGTTTTATGCAGCACCCCAACTCACCTTTCCCCTTAAGCAAGCATAAGTTGGTTTTCTAAATTTGAGACCCTGTTCTGTTCTGTAATTCAGTTCCTGTGTAGCCAAGTTTACATTCCGTGTATTACTGATATCTTATGATGTTTCTTTTTCTGTGTGACTTATTTCAGTTAGAATCATCATACCTGAATCCACTCATTGTGCTGCTAAGGGCCTGATGACATAGATTTCATTGCTGAGTGATATTGCTTTGTAAGTAAATACCACAACTTCTTTATCCATTTTTCACTTTCTGCGATGTTGAACTTGTACTGTAAACGAGGTTCTTGTAAACAGAGGCGTCCCAAACTTTGGGGTGGCTGTGTCTTTTTGATTTTAATTTCCCTAAGCTATAGGACCATAAGTGGAAGTGCCCTAGGCTCTGTTGCTTTGTTTTTTAGATGTTTCAGGAAACACCATACACTTCTCCCAAGTGTCTGTTGGCAATTTACATCCCGCCCATCAGCATAACAAGGCTCCCAGTTCTCCATGGCCTGTCCTGCCTTTCTGGATTTTACACTTTTTTCAGATGGCCCTTTTGACCGGGGGGAAGTGAGACTTCATTGTAGTGCAGATTTCCTTTGCAAGCTTGCTTGGTTGGCCAAAAAGGGCGTGTGCGTTTTTTCCTGAATATATTCAGGAAAAAACGCATACGCCCTTTTTGGCCAAGTGCATCATTGTGGACGTTCTGCCTCTTTTCCTATGCTTTCAATGCAATTCCAGTCTACCTCCTGAAATCGGTTTCCTGCAATTCTGCCCCGCTTTCAAGTCCTCTTGGCAGCCTTACTTCAGTATATTTTTGGACGATAGCTGTCATTTATAACTCTGCAGGTTTGTGAATTACAGTGCCCCTGAGCTCCTTTCTTCAACTCGCTTTCTTTTGAGCTGGCCGCAACACCGCAGGATGGCTTCAGGCCCTAATCTGGTTCCGGCACGGCACGCTGAGCCTTTGGTTAATTCCTCTTTCTGGTGGGAAATGAGAGTTAAATTTGCCCGTCCAGACACCTCCAGCTAGTCTCTCATTGGTTCTCGCTATTCCTGTTCATCTTCCGCAGAAATTGCAAACTGGGCCAAACAGGAGGTTAAAGGGACTGACTCTCCAAGTCGGGAGGGTGTTAGTAAAGCGTCTGGAATGTTGCACCCGAGTACCAGGGTACGAAAACTGAGACATATTTGAACAAGTCTCCCGATCACATGGTTGATCATACTCTAGGTTCCACATGCATGTTTTAGCTGAAGGAAGAATACCTTAAACCTGGGTAGTTGAAACCCGTGGAATGGGTACCATGCAATATGACTTCAAAGGGTCTTCATTTGCTCACCGAACCTCTCCAATCCTATCACTGCTGCGTTTATGCCCCTGTACACATGCTTGATTCTCTTTCAGAGACATAGCAATCCATAGGTTTTAAGATACTTACTAGTCAGGTACATTCTTAGGCATTTAATATGCGGTGTTGAGTCCATTTCGTTGAGCAAGGAGTAGCTCTTGTCTATTCCATATTTGGCTTAAGGAACTTTATCTGTGCTCATTTCAATCTCTGGTTTTATGCAGCACCCCAACTCACCTTTCCCCTTAAGCAAGCATAAGTTGGTTTTCTAAATTTGAGACCCTGTTCTGTTCTGTAATTCAGTTCCTGTGTAGCCAAGTTTACATTCCGTGTATTACTGATATCTTATGATGTTTCTTTTTCTGTGTGACTTATTTCAGTTAGAATCATCATACCTGAATCCACTCATTGTGCTGCTAAGGGCCTGATGACATAGATTTCATTGCTGAGTGATATTGCTTTGTAAGTAAATACCACAACTTCTTTATCCATTTTTCACTTTCTGCGATGTTGAACTTGTACTGTAAACGAGGTTCTTGTAAACAGAGGCGTCCCAAACTTTGGGGTGGCTGTGTCTTTTTGATTTTAATTTCCCTAAGCTATAGGACCATAAGTGGAAGTGCCCTAGGCTCTGTTGCTTTGTTTTTTAGATGTTTCAGGAAACACCATACACTTCTCCCGAGTGTCTGTTGGCAATTTACATCCCACCCATCAGCATAACAAGGCTCCCAGTTCTCCATGGCCTGTCCTGCCTTTCTGGATTTTACACTTTTTTCAGATGGCCCTTTTGACCGGGGGGAAGTGAGACTTCATTGTAGTGCAGATTTCCTTTGCAAGCTTGCTTGGTTGGCCAAAAAGGGCGTGTGCGTTTTTTCCTGAATATATTCAGGAAAAAACGCATACGCACTTTTTGGCCAAGTGCATCATTGTGGACGTTCTGCCTCTTTTCCTATGCTTTCAATGCAATTCCAGTCTACCTCCTGAAATCGGTTTCCTGCAATTCTGCCCCGCTTTCAAGTCCTCTTGGCAGCCTTACTTCAGTATATTTTTGGACGATAGCTGTCATTTATAACTCTGCAGGTTTGTGAATTACAGTGCCCCTGAGCTCCTTTCTTCAACTCGCTTTCTTTTGAGCTGGCCACAACACCGCAGGATGGCTTCAGGCCCTAATCTGGTTCCGGCACGGCACGCTGAGCCTTTGGTTAATTCCTCTTTCTGGTGGGAAATGAGAGTTAAATTTGCCCGTCCAGACACCTCCAGCTAGTCTCTCATTGGTTCTCGCTATTCCTGTTCATCTTCCGCAGAAATTGCAAACTGGGCCAAACAGGAGGTTAAAGGGACTGACTCTCCAAGTCGGGAGGGTGTTAGTAAAGCGTCTGGAATGTTGCACCCGAGTACCAGGGTACGAAAACTGAGACATATTTGAACACGTCTCCCGATCACATGGTTGATCATACTCTAGGTTCCACATGCATGTTTTAGCTGAAGGAAGAATACCTTAAACCTGGGTAGTTGAAACCCGTGGAATGGGTACCATGCAATATGACTTCAAAGGGTCTTCATTTGCTCACCGAACCTCTCCAATCCTATCACTGCTGCGTTTATGCCCCTGTACACATGCTTGATTCTCTTTCGGAGACATAGCAATCCATAGGTTTTAAGATACTTACTAGTCAGGTACATTCTTAGGCATTTAATATGCGGTGTTGAGTCCATTTCGTTGAGCAAGGAGTAGCTCTTGTCTATTCCATATTTGGCTTAAGGAACTTTATCTGTGCTCATTTCAATCTCTGGTTTTATGCAGCACCCCAACTCACCTTTCCCCTTAAGCAAGCATAAGTTGGTTTTCTAAATTTGAGACCCTGTTCTGTTCTGTAATTCAGTTCCTGTGTAGCCAAGTTTACATTCCGTGTATTACTGATATCTTATGATGTTTCTTTTTCTGTGTGACTTATTTCAGTTAGAATCATCATACCTGAATCCACTCATTGTGCTGCTAAGGGCCTGATGACATAGATTTCATTGCTGAGTGATATTGCTTTGTAAGTAAATACCACAACTTCTTTATCCATTTTTCACTTTCTGCGATGTTGAACTTGTACGCTAAACGAGGTTCTTGTAAACAGAGGCGTCCCAAACTTTGGGGTGGCTGTGTCTTTTTGATTTTAATTTCCCTAAGCTATAGGACCATAAGTGGAAGTGCCCTAGGCTCTGTTGCTTTGTTTTTTAGATGTTTCAGGAAACACCATACACTTCTCCCGAGTGTCTGTTGGCAATTTACATCCCGCCCATCAGCATAACAAGGCTCCCAGTTCTCCATGGCCTGTCCTGCCTTTCTGGATTTTACACTTTTTTCAGATGGCCCTTTTGACCGGGGGGAAGTGAGACTTCATTGTAGTGCAGATTTCCTTTGCAAGCTTGCTTGGTTGGCCAAAAAGGGCGTGTGCGTTTTTTCCTGAATATATTCAGGAAAAAACGCATACGCCCTTTTTGGCCAAGTGCATCATTGTGGACGTTCTGCCTCTTTTCCTATGCTTTCAATGCAATTCCAGTCTACCTCCTGAAATCGGTTTCCTGCAATTCTGCCCCGCTTTCAAGTCCTCTTGGCAGCCTTACTTCAGTATATTTTTGGACGATAGCTGTCATTTATAACTCTGCAGGTTTGTGAATTACAGTGCCCCTGAGCTCCTTTCTTCAACTCGCTTTCTTTTGAGCTGGCCGCAACACCGCAGGATGGCTTCAGGCCCTAATCTGGTTCCGGCACGGCACGCTGAGCCTTTGGTTAATTCCTCTTTCTGGTGGGAAATGAGAGTTAAATTTGCCCGTCCAGACACCTCCAGCTAGTCTCTCATTGGTTCTCGCTATTCCTGTTCATCTTCCGCAGAAATTGCAAACTGGGCCAAACAGGAGGTTAAAGGGACTGACTCTCCAAGTCGGGAGGGTGTTAGTAAAGCGTCTGGAATGTTGCACCCGAGTACCAGGGTACGAAAACTGAGACATATTTGAACACGTCTCCCGATCACATGGTTGATCATACTCTAGGTTCCACATGCATGTTTTAGCTGAAGGAAGAATACCTTAAACCTGGGTAGTTGAAACCCGTGGAATGGGTACCATGCAATATGACTTCAAAGGGTCTTCATTTGCTCACCGAACCTCTCCAATCCTATCACTGCTGCGTTTATGCCCCTGTACACATGCTTGATTCTCTTTCGGAGACATAGCAATCCATAGGTTTTAAGATACTTACTAGTCAGGTACATTCTTAGGCATTTAATATGCGGTGTTGAGTCCATTTCGTTGAGCAAGGAGTAGCTCTTGTCTATTCCATATTTGGCTTAAGGAACTTTATCTGTGCTCATTTCAATCTCTGGTTTTATGCAGCACCCCAACTCACCTTTCCCCTTAAGCAAGCATAAGTTGGTTTTCTAAATTTGAGACCCTGTTCTGTTCTGTAATTCAGTTCCTGTGTAGCCAAGTTTACATTCCGTGTATTACTGATATCTTATGATGTTTCTTTTTCTGTGTGACTTATTTCAGTTAGAATCATCATACCTGAATCCACTCATTGTGCTGCTAAGGGCCTGATGACATAGATTTCATTGCTGAGTGATATTGCTTTGTAAGTAAATACCACAACTTCTTTATCCATTTTTCACTTTCTGCGATGTTGAACTTGTACGCTAAACGAGGTTCTTGTAAACAGAGGCGTCCCAAACTTTGGGGTGGCTGTGTCTTTTTGATTTTAATTTCCCTAAGCTATAGGACCATAAGTGGAAGTGCCCTAGGCTCTGTTGCTTTGTTTTTTAGATGTTTCAGGAAACACCATACACTTCTCCCGAGTGTCTGTTGGCAATTTACATCCCGCCCATCAGCATAACAAGGCTCCCAGTTCTCCATGGCCTGTCCTGCCTTTCTGGATTTTACACTTTTTTCAGATGGCCCTTTTGACCGGGGGGAAGTGAGACTTCATTGTAGTGCAGATTTCCTTTGCAAGCTTGCTTGGTTGGCCAAAAAGGGCGTGTGCGTTTTTTCCTGAATATATTCAGGAAAAAACGCATACGCCCTTTTTGGCCAAGTGCATCATTGTGGACGTTCTGCCTCTTTTCCTATGCTTTCAATGCAATTCCAGTCTACCTCCTGAAATCGGTTTCCTGCAATTCTGCCCCGCTTTCAAGTCCTCTTGGCAGCCTTACTTCAGTATATTTTTGGACGATAGCTGTCATTTATAACTCTGCAGGTTTGTGAATTACAGTGCCCCTGAGCTCCTTTCTTCAACTCGCTTTCTTTTGAGCTGGCCGCAACACCGCAGGATGGCTTCAGGCCCTAATCTGGTTCCGGCACGGCACGCTGAGCCTTTGGTTAATTCCTCTTTCTGGTGGGAAATGAGAGTTAAATTTGCCCGTCCAGACACCTCCAGCTAGTCTCTCATTGGTTCTCGCTATTCCTGTTCATCTTCCGCAGAAATTGCAAACTGGGCCAAACAGGAGGTTAAAGGGACTGACTCTCCAAGTCGGGAGGGTGTTAGTAAAGCGTCTGGAATGTTGCACCCGAGTACCAGGGTACGAAAACTGAGACATATTTGAACAAGTCTCCCGATCACATGGTTGATCATACTCTAGGTTCCACATGCATGTTTTAGCTGAAGGAAGAATACCTTAAACCTGGGTAGTTGAAACCCGTGGAATGGGTACCATGCAATATGACTTCAAAGGGTCTTCATTTGCTCACCGAACCTCTCCAATCCTATCACTGCTGCGTTTATGCCCCTGTACACATGCTTGATTCTCTTTCAGAGACATAGCAATCCATAGGTTTTAAGATACTTACTAGTCAGGTACATTCTTAGGCATTTAATATGCGGTGTTGAGTCCATTTCGTTGAGCAAGGAGTAGCTCTTGTCTATTCCATATTTGGCTTAAGGAACTTTATCTGTGCTCATTTCAATCTCTGGTTTTATGCAGCACCCCAACTCACCTTTCCCCTTAAGCAAGCATAAGTTGGTTTTCTAAATTTGAGACCCTGTTCTGTTCTGTAATTCAGTTCCTGTGTAGCCAAGTTTACATTCCGTGTATTACTGATATCTTATGATGTTTCTTTTTCTGTGTGACTTATTTCAGTTAGAATCATCATACCTGAATCCACTCATTGTGCTGCTAAGGGCCTGATGACATAGATTTCATTGCTGAGTGATATTGCTTTGTAAGTAAATACCACAACTTCTTTATCCATTTTTCACTTTCTGCGATGTTGAACTTGTACTGTAAACGAGGTTCTTGTAAACAGAGGCGTCCCAAACTTTGGGGTGGCTGTGTCTTTTTGATTTTAATTTCCCTAAGCTATAGGACCATAAGTGGAAGTGCCCTAGGCTCTGTTGCTTTGTTTTTTAGATGTTTCAGGAAACACCATACACTTCTCCCGAGTGTCTGTTGGCAATTTACATCCCACCCATCAGCATAACAAGGCTCCCAGTTCTCCATGGCCTGTCCTGCCTTTCTGGATTTTACACTTTTTTCAGATGGCCCTTTTGACCGGGGGGAAGTGAGACTTCATTGTAGTGCAGATTTCCTTTGCAAGCTTGCTTGGTTGGCCAAAAAGGGCGTGTGCGTTTTTTCCTGAATATATTCAGGAAAAAACGCATACGCACTTTTTGGCCAAGTGCATCATTGTGGACGTTCTGCCTCTTTTCCTATGCTTTCAATGCAATTCCAGTCTACCTCCTGAAATCGGTTTCCTGCAATTCTGCCCCGCTTTCAAGTCCTCTTGGCAGCCTTACTTCAGTATATTTTTGGACGATAGCTGTCATTTATAACTCTGCAGGTTTGTGAATTACAGTGCCCCTGAGCTCCTTTCTTCAACTCGCTTTCTTTTGAGCTGGCCACAACACCGCAGGATGGCTTCAGGCCCTAATCTGGTTCCGGCACGGCACGCTGAGCCTTTGGTTAATTCCTCTTTCTGGTGGGAAATGAGAGTTAAATTTGCCCGTCCAGACACCTCCAGCTAGTCTCTCATTGGTTCTCGCTATTCCTGTTCATCTTCCGCAGAAATTGCAAACTGGGCCAAACAGGAGGTTAAAGGGACTGACTCTCCAAGTCGGGAGGGTGTTAGTAAAGCGTCTGGAATGTTGCACCCGAGTACCAGGGTACGAAAACTGAGACATATTTGAACACGTCTCCCGATCACATGGTTGATCATACTCTAGGTTCCACATGCATGTTTTAGCTGAAGGAAGAATACCTTAAACCTGGGTAGTTGAAACCCGTGGAATGGGTACCATGCAATATGACTTCAAAGGGTCTTCATTTGCTCACCGAACCTCTCCAATCCTATCACTGCTGCGTTTATGCCCCTGTACACATGCTTGATTCTCTTTCGGAGACATAGCAATCCATAGGTTTTAAGATACTTACTAGTCAGGTACATTCTTAGGCATTTAATATGCGGTGTTGAGTCCATTTCGTTGAGCAAGGAGTAGCTCTTGTCTATTCCATATTTGGCTTAAGGAACTTTATCTGTGCTCATTTCAATCTCTGGTTTTATGCAGCACCCCAACTCACCTTTCCCCTTAAGCAAGCATAAGTTGGTTTTCTAAATTTGAGACCCTGTTCTGTTCTGTAATTCAGTTCCTGTGTAGCCAAGTTTACATTCCGTGTATTACTGATATCTTATGATGTTTCTTTTTCTGTGTGACTTATTTCAGTTAGAATCATCATACCTGAATCCACTCATTGTGCTGCTAAGGGCCTGATGACATAGATTTCATTGCTGAGTGATATTGCTTTGTAAGTAAATACCACAACTTCTTTATCCATTTTTCACTTTCTGCGATGTTGAACTTGTACTGTAAATGAGGTTCTTGTAAACAGAGGCGTCCCAAACTTTGGGGTGGCTGTGTCTTTTTGATTTTAATTTCCCTAAGCTATAGGACCATAAGTGGAAGTGCCCTAGGCTCTGTTGCTTTGTTTTTTAGATGTTTCAGGAAACACCATACACTTCTCCCGAGTGTCTGTTGGCAATTTACATCCCGCCCATCAGCATAACAAGGCTCCCAGTTCTCCATGGCCTGTCCTGCCTTTCTGGATTTTACACTTTTTTCAGATGGCCCTTTTGACCGGGGGGAAGTGAGACTTCATTGTAGTGCAGATTTCCTTTGCAAGCTTGCTTGGTTGGCCAAAAAGGGCGTATGCGTTTTTTCCTGAATATATTCAGGAAAAAACGCATACGCCCTTTTTGGCCAAGTGCATCATTGTGGACGTTCTGCCTCTTTTCCTATGCTTTCAATGCAATTCCAGTCTGCCTCCTGAAATCGGTTTCCTGCAATTCTGCCCCGCTTTCAAGTCCTCTTGGCAGCCTTACTTCAGTATATTTTTGGACGATAGCTGTCATTTATAACTCTGCAGGTTTGTGAATTACAGTGCCCCTGAGCTCCTTTCTTCAACTCGCTTTCTTTTGAGCTGGCCGCAACACCGCAGGATGGCTTCAGGCCCTAATCTGGTTCCGGCACGGCACGCTGAGCCTTTGGTTAATTCCTCTTCCTGGTGGGAAATGAGAGTTAAATTTGCCCATCCAGACACCTCCAGCTAGTCTCTCATTGGTTCTCGCTATTCCTGTTCATCTTCCGCAGAAATTGCAAACTGGGCCAAACAGGAGGTTAAAGGGACTGACTCTCCAAGTCGGGAGGGTGTTAGTAAAGCGTCTGGAATGTTGCACCCGAGTACCAGGGTACGAAAACTGAGACATATTTGAACACGTCTCCCGATCACATGGTTGATCATACTCTAGGTTCCACATGCATGTTTTAGCTGAAGGAAGAATACCTTAAACCTGGGTAGTTGAAACCCGTGGAATGGGTACCATGCAATATGACTTCAAAGGGTCTTCATTTGCTCACCGAACCTCTCCAATCCTATCACTGCTGCGTTTATGCCCCTGTACACATGCTTGATTCTCTTTCGGAGACATAGCAATCCATAGGTTTTAAGATACTTACTAGTCAGGTACATTCTTAGGCATTTAATATGCGGTGTTGAGTCCATTTCGTTGAGCAAGGAGTAGCTCTTGTCTATTCCATATTTGGCTTAAGGAACTTTATCTGTGCTCATTTCAATCTCTGGTTTTATGCAGCACCCCAACTCACCTTTCCCCTTAAGCAAGCATAAGTTGGTTTTCTAAATTTGAGACCCTGTTCTGTTCTGTAATTCAGTTCCTGTGTAGCCAAGTTTACATTCCGTGTATTACTGATATCTTATGATGTTTCTTTTTCTGTGTGACTTATTTCAGTTAGAATCATCATACCTGAATCCACTCATTGTGCTGCTAAGGGCCTGATGACATAGATTTCACTGCTGAGTGATATTGCTTTGTAAGTAAATACCACAACTTCTTTATCCATTTTTCACTTTCTGCGATGTTGAACTTGTACTGTAAACGAGGTTCTTGTAAACAGAGGCGTCCAAATGTTTGGGGTGGCTGTGTCTTTTTGATTTTAATTTCCCTAAGCTATAGGACCATAAGTGGAAGTGCCCTAGGCTCTGTTGCTTTGTTTTTTAGATGTTTCAGGAAACACCATACACTTCTCCCGAGTGTCTGTTGGCAATTTACATCCCGCCCATCAGCATAACAAGGCTCCCAGTTCTCCATGGCCTGTCCTGTCTTTCTGGATTTTACACTTTTTTCAGATAGCCCTTTTGACCGGGGGGAAGTGAGACTTCATTGTAGTGCAGATTTCCTTTGCAAGCTTGCTTGGTTGGCCAAAAAGGGCGTATGCGTTTTTTCCTGAATATATTCAGGAAAAAACGCATATGCCCTTTTTGGCCAAGTGCATCATTGTGGACGTTCTGCCTCTTTTCCTATGCTTTCAATGCAATTCCAGTCTGCCTCCTGAAATCGGTTTCCTGCAATTCTGCCCCGCTTTCAAGTCCTCTTGGCAGCCTTACTTCAGTATATTTTTGGACGATAGCTGTCATTTATAACTCTGCAGGTTTGTGAATTACAGTGCCCCTGAGCTCCTTTCTTCAACTCGCTTTCTTTTGAGCTGGCCGCAACACCGCAGGATGGCTTCAGGCCCTAATCTGGTTCCGGCACGGCACGCTGAGCCTTTGGTTAATTCCTCTTCCTGGTGGGAAATGAGAGTTAAATTTGCCCGTCCAGACACCTCCAGCTAGTCTCTCATTGGTTCTCGCTATTCCTGTTCATCTTCCGCAGAAATTGCAAACTGGGCCAAACAGGAGGTTAAAGGGACTGACTCTCCAAGTCGGGAGGGTGTTAGTAAAGCGTCTGGAATGTTGCACCCGAGTACCAGGGTACGAAAACTGAGACATATTTGAACACGTCTCCCGATCACATGGTTGATCATACTCTAGGTTCCACATGCATGTTTTAGCTGAAGGAAGAATACCTTAAACCTGGGTAGTTGAAACCCGTGGAATGGGTACCATGCAATATGACTTCAAAGGGTCTTCATTTGCTCACCGAACCTCTCCAATCCTATCACTGCTGCATTTATGCCCCTGTACACATGCTTGATTCTCTTTCGGAGACATAGCAATCCATAGGTTTTAAGATACTTACTAGTCAGGTACATTCTTAGGCATTTAATATGCGGTGTTGAGTCCATTTCGTTGAGCAAGGAGTAGCTCTTGTCTATTCCATATTTGGCTTAAGGAACTTTATCTGTGTTCATTTCAATCTCTGGTTTTATGCAGCACCCCAACTCACCTTTCCCCTTAAGCAAGCATAAGTTGGTTTTCTAAATTTGAGACCCTGTTCTGTTCTGTAATTCAGTTCCTGTGTAGCCAAGTTTACATTCCGTGTATTACTGATATCTTATGATGTTTCTTTTTCTGTGTGACTTATTTCAGTTAGAATCATCATACCTGAATCCACTCATTGTGCTGCTAAGGGCCTGATGACATAGATTTCATTGCTGAGTGATATTGCTTTGTAAGTAAATACCACAACTTCTTTATCCATTTTTCACTTTCTGCGATGTTGAACTTGTACTGTAAACGAGGTTCTTGTAAACAGAGGCGTCCCAAACTTTGGGGTGGCTGTGTCTTTTTGATTTTAATTTCCCTAAGCTATAGGACCATAAGTGGAAGTGCCCTAGGCTCTGTTGCTTTGTTTTTTAGATGTTTCAGGAAACACCATACACTTCTCCCGAGTGTCTGTTGGCAATTTACATCCCACCCATCAGCATAACAAGGCTCCCAGTTCTCCATGGCCTGTCCTGCCTTTCTGGATTTTACACTTTTTTCAGATGGCCCTTTTGACCGGGGGGAAGTGAGACTTCATTGTAGTGCAGATTTCCTTTGCAAGCTTGCTTGGTTGGCCAAAAAGGGCGTGTGCGTTTTTTCCTGAATATATTCAGGAAAAAACGCATACGCACTTTTTGGCCAAGTGCATCATTGTGGACGTTCTGCCTCTTTTCCTATGCTTTCAATGCAATTCCAGTCTACCTCCTGAAATCGGTTTCCTGCAATTCTGCCCCGCTTTCAAGTCCTCTTGGCAGCCTTACTTCAGTATATTTTTGGACGATAGCTGTCATTTATAACTCTGCAGGTTTGTGAATTACAGTGCCCCTGAGCTCCTTTCTTCAACTCGCTTTCTTTTGAGCTGGCCACAACACCGCAGGATGGCTTCAGGCCCTAATCTGGTTCCGGCACGGCACGCTGAGCCTTTGGTTAATTCCTCTTTCTGGTGGGAAATGAGAGTTAAATTTGCCCGTCCAGACACCTCCAGCTAGTCTCTCATTGGTTCTCGCTATTCCTGTTCATCTTCCGCAGAAATTGCAAACTGGGCCAAACAGGAGGTTAAAGGGACTGACTCTCCAAGTCGGGAGGGTGTTAGTAAAGCGTCTGGAATGTTGCACCCGAGTACCAGGGTACGAAAACTGAGACATATTTGAACACGTCTCCCGATCACATGGTTGATCATACTCTAGGTTCCACATGCATGTTTTAGCTGAAGGAAGAATACCTTAAACCTGGGTAGTTGAAACCCGTGGAATGGGTACCATGCAATATGACTTCAAAGGGTCTTCATTTGCTCACCGAACCTCTCCAATCCTATCACTGCTGCGTTTATGCCCCTGTACACATGCTTGATTCTCTTTCGGAGACATAGCAATCCATAGGTTTTAAGATACTTACTAGTCAGGTACATTCTTAGGCATTTAATATGCGGTGTTGAGTCCATTTCGTTGAGCAAGGAGTAGCTCTTGTCTATTCCATATTTGGCTTAAGGAACTTTATCTGTGCTCATTTCAATCTCTGGTTTTATGCAGCACCCCAACTCACCTTTCCCCTTAAGCAAGCATAAGTTGGTTTTCTAAATTTGAGACCCTGTTCTGTTCTGTAATTCAGTTCCTGTGTAGCCAAGTTTACATTCCGTGTATTACTGATATCTTATGATGTTTCTTTTTCTGTGTGACTTATTTCAGTTAGAATCATCATACCTGAATCCACTCATTGTGCTGCTAAGGGCCTGATGACATAGATTTCATTGCTGAGTGATATTGCTTTGTAAGTAAATACCACAACTTCTTTATCCATTTTTCACTTTCTGCGATGTTGAACTTGTACTGTAAATGAGGTTCTTGTAAACAGAGGCGTCCCAAACTTTGGGGTGGCTGTGTCTTTTTGATTTTAATTTCCCTAAGCTATAGGACCATAAGTGGAAGTGCCCTAGGCTCTGTTGCTTTGTTTTTTAGATGTTTCAGGAAACACCATACACTTCTCCCGAGTGTCTGTTGGCAATTTACATCCCGCCCATCAGCATAACAAGGCTCCCAGTTCTCCATGGCCTGTCCTGCCTTTCTGGATTTTACACTTTTTTCAGATGGCCCTTTTGACCGGGGGGAAGTGAGACTTCATTGTAGTGCAGATTTCCTTTGCAAGCTTGCTTGGTTGGCCAAAAAGGGCGTATGCGTTTTTTCCTGAATATATTCAGGAAAAAACGCATACGCCCTTTTTGGCCAAGTGCATCATTGTGGACGTTCTGCCTCTTTTCCTATGCTTTCAATGCAATTCCAGTCTGCCTCCTGAAATCGGTTTCCTGCAATTCTGCCCCGCTTTCAAGTCCTCTTGGCAGCCTTACTTCAGTATATTTTTGGACGATAGCTGTCATTTATAACTCTGCAGGTTTGTGAATTACAGTGCCCCTGAGCTCCTTTCTTCAACTCGCTTTCTTTTGAGCTGGCCGCAACACCGCAGGATGGCTTCAGGCCCTAATCTGGTTCCGGCACGGCACGCTGAGCCTTTGGTTAATTCCTCTTCCTGGTGGGAAATGAGAGTTAAATTTGCCCATCCAGACACCTCCAGCTAGTCTCTCATTGGTTCTCACTATTCCTGTTCATCTTCCGCAGAAATTGCAAACTGGGCCAAACAGGAGGTTAAAGGGACTGACTCTCCAAGTCGGGAGGGTGTTAGTAAAGCGTCTGGAATGTTGCACCCGAGTACCAGGGTACGAAAACTGAGACATATTTGAACACGTCTCCCGATCACATGGTTGATCATACTCTAGGTTCCACATGCATGTTTTAGCTGAAGGAAGAATACCTTAAACCTGGGTAGTTGAAACCCGTGGAATGGGTACCATGCAATATGACTTCAAAGGGTCTTCATTTGCTCACCGAACCTCTCCAATCCTATCACTGCTGCGTTTATGCCCCTGTACACATGCTTGATTCTCTTTCGGAGACATAGCAATCCATAGGTTTTAAGATACTTACTAGTCAGGTACATTCTTAGGCATTTAATATGCGGTGTTGAGTCCATTTCGTTGAGCAAGGAGTAGCTCTTGTCTATTCCATATTTGGCTTAAGGAACTTTATCTGTGCTCATTTCAATCTCTGGTTTTATGCAGCACCCCAACTCACCTTTCCCCTTAAGCAAGCATAAGTTGGTTTTCTAAATTTGAGACCCTGTTCTGTTCTGTAATTCAGTTCCTGTGTAGCCAAGTTTACATTCCGTGTATTACTGATATCTTATGATGTTTCTTTTTCTGTGTGACTTATTTCAGTTAGAATCATCATACCTGAATCCACTCATTGTGCTGCTAAGGGCCTGATGACATAGATTTCACTGCTGAGTGATATTGCTTTGTAAGTAAATACCACAACTTCTTTATCCATTTTTCACTTTCTGCGATGTTGAACTTGTACTGTAAACGAGGTTCTTGTAAACAGAGGCGTCCAAATGTTTGGGGTGGCTGTGTCTTTTTGATTTTAATTTCCCTAAGCTATAGGACCATAAGTGGAAGTGCCCTAGGCTCTGTTGCTTTGTTTTTTAGATGTTTCAGGAAACACCATACACTTCTCCCGAGTGTCTGTTGGCAATTTACATCCCGCCCATCAGCATAACAAGGCTCCCAGTTCTCCATGGCCTGTCCTGTCTTTCTGGATTTTACACTTTTTTCAGATAGCCCTTTTGACCGGGGGGAAGTGAGACTTCATTGTAGTGCAGATTTCCTTTGCAAGCTTGCTTGGTTGGCCAAAAAGGGCGTATGCGTTTTTTCCTGAATATATTCAGGAAAAAACGCATATGCCCTTTTTGGCCAAGTGCATCATTGTGGACGTTCTGCCTCTTTTCCTATGCTTTCAATGCAATTCCAGTCTGCCTCCTGAAATCGGTTTCCTGCAATTCTGCCCCGCTTTCAAGTCCTCTTGGCAGCCTTACTTCAGTATATTTTTGGACGATAGCTGTCATTTATAACTCTGCAGGTTTGTGAATTACAGTGCCCCTGAGCTCCTTTCTTCAACTCGCTTTCTTTTGAGCTGGCCGCAACACCGCAGGATGGCTTCAGGCCCTAATCTGGTTCCGGCACGGCACGCTGAGCCTTTGGTTAATTCCTCTTCCTGGTGGGAAATGAGAGTTAAATTTGCCCGTCCAGACACCTCCAGCTAGTCTCTCATTGGTTCTCGCTATTCCTGTTCATCTTCCGCAGAAATTGCAAACTGGGCCAAACAGGAGGTTAAAGGGACTGACTCTCCAAGTCGGGAGGGTGTTAGTAAAGCGTCTGGAATGTTGCACCCGAGTACCAGTGTACGAAAACTGAGACATATTTGAACACGTCTCCCGATCACATGGTTGATCATACTCTAGGTTCCACATGCATGTTTTAGCTGAAGGAAGAATACCTTAAACCTGGGTAGTTGAAACCCGTGGAATGGGTACCATGCAATATGACTTCAAAGGGTCTTCATTTGCTCACCGAACCTCTCCAATCCTATCACTGCTGCATTTATGCCCCTGTACACATGCTTGATTCTCTTTCGGAGACATAGCAATCCATAGGTTTTAAGATACTTACTAGTCAGGTACATTCTTAGGCATTTAATATGCGGTGTTGAGTCCATTTCGTTGAGCAAGGAGTAGCTCTTGTCTATTCCATATTTGGCTTAAGGAACTTTATCTGTGTTCATTTCAATCTCTGGTTTTATGCAGCACCCCAACTCACCTTTACCCTTAAGCAAGCATAAGTTGGTTTTCTAAATTTGAGACCCTGTTCTGTTCTGTAATTCAGTTCCTGTGTAGCCAAGTTTACATTCCGTGTATTACTGATATCTTATGATGTTTCTTTTTCTGTGTGACTTATTTCAGTTAGAATCATCATACCTGAATCCACTCATTGTGCTGCTAAGGGCCTGATGACATAGATTTCATTGCTGAGTGATATTGCTTTGTAAGTAAATACCACAACTTCTTTATCCATTTTTCACTTTCTGCGATGTTGAACTTGTACTGTAAACGAGGTTCTTGTAAACAGAGGTGTCCCAAACTTTGGGGTGGCTGTGTCTTTTTGATTTTAATTTCCCTAAGCTATAGGACCATAAGTGGAAGTGCCCTAGGCTCTGTTGCTTTGTTTTTTAGATGTTTCAGGAAACACCATACACTTCTCCGGAGTGTCTGTTGGCAATTTACATCCCGCCCATCAGCATAACAAGGCTCCCAGTTCTCCATGGCCTGTCCTCCCTTTCTGGATTTTACACTTTTTTCAGATGGCCCTTTTGACCGGGGGGAAGTGAGACTTCATTGTAGTGCAGATTTCCTTTGCAACCTTGCTTGGTTGGCCAAAAAGGGCGTATGCGTTTTTTCCTGAATATATTCAGGAAAAAACGCATACGCCCTTTTTGGCCAAGTGCATCATTGTGGACGTTCTGCCTCTTTTCCTATGCTTTCAATGCAATTCCAGTCTACCTCCTGAAATCGGTTTCCTGCAATTCTGCCCCGCTTTCAAGTCCTCTTGGCAGCCTTACTTCAGTATATTTTTGGACGATAGCTGTCATTTATAACTCTGCAGATTTGTGAATTACAGTGCCCCTGAGCTCCTTTCTTCAACTCGCTTTCTTTTGAGCTGGCCGCAACACCGCAGGATGGCTTCAGGCCCTAATCTGGTTCCGGCACGGCACGCTGAGCCTTTGGTTAATTCCTCTTCCTGGTGGGAAATGAGAGTTAAATTTGCCCGTCCAGACACCTCCAGCTAGTCTCTCATTGGTTCTCGCTATTCCTGTTCATCTTCCGCAGAAATTGCAAACTGGGCCAAACAGGAGGTTAAAGGGACTGACTCTCCAAGTCGGGAGGGTGTTAGTAAAGCGTCTGGAATGTTGCACCCGAGTACCAGGGTACGAAAACTGAGACATATTTGAACACGTCTCCCGATCACATGGTTGATCATACTCTAGGTTCCACATGCATGTTTTAGCTGAAGGAAGAATACCTTAAACCTGGGTAGTTGAAACCCGTGGAATGGGTACCATGCAATATGACTTCAAAGGGTCTTCATTTGCTCACCGAACCTCTCCAATCCTATCACTGCTGCGTTTATGCCCCTGTACACATGCTTGATTCTCTTTCGGAGACATAGCAATCCATAGGTTTTAAGATACTTACTAGTCAGGTACATTCTTAGGCATTTAATATGCGGTGTTGAGTCCATTTCGTTGAGCAAGGAGTAGCTCTTGTCTATTCCATATTTGGCTTAAGGAACTTTATCTGTGCTCATTTCAATCTCTGGTTTTATGCAGCACCCCAACTCACCTTTCCCCTTAAGCAAGCATAAGTTGGTTTTCTAAATTTGAGACCCTGTTCTGTTCTGTAATTCAGTTCCTGTGTAGCCAAGTTTACATTCCGTGTATTACTGATATCTTATGATGTTTCTTTTTCTGTGTGACTTATTTCAGTTAGAATCATCATACCTGAATCCACTCATTGTGCTGCTAAGGGCCTGATGACATAGATTTCATTGCTGAGTGATATTGCTTTGTAAGTAAATACCACAACTTCTTTATCCATTTTTCACTTTCTGCGATGTTGAACTTGTACGCTAAATGAGGTTCTTGTAAACAGAGGCGTCCCAAACTTTGGGGTGGCTGTGTCTTTTTGATTTTAATTTCCCTAAGCTATAGGACTATAAGTGGAAGTGCCCTAGGCTCTGTTGCTTTGTTTTTTAGATGTTTCAGGAAACACCATACACTTCTCCGGAGTGTCTGTTGGCAATTTACATCCCGCCCATCAGCATAACAAGGCTCCCAGTTCTCCATGGCCTGTCCTCCCTTTCTGGATTTTACACTTTTTTCAGATGGCCCTTTTGACCGGGGGGAAGTGAGACTTCATTGTAGTGCAGATTTCCTTTGCAAGCTTGCTTGGTTGGCCAAAAAGGGCGTATGCGTTTTTTCCTGAATATATTCAGGAAAAAACGCATACGCCCTTTTTGGCCAAGTGCATCATTGTGGACGTTCTGCCTCTTTTCCTATGCTTTCAATGCAATTCCAGTCTGCCTCCTGAAATCGGTTTCCTGCAATTCTGCCCTGCTTTCAAGTCCTCTTGGCAGCCTTACTTCAGTATATTTTTGGACGATAGCTGTCATTTATAACTCTGCAGGTTTGTGAATTACAGTGCCCCTGAGCTCCTTTCTTCAACTCGCTTTCTTTTGAGCTGGCCGCAACACCGCAGGATGGCTTCAGGCCCTAATCTGGTTCCGGCACGGCACGCTGAGCCTTTGGTTAATTCCTCTTCCTGGTGGGAAATGAGAGTTAAATTTGCCCGTCCAGACACCTCCAGCTAGTCTCTCATTGGTTCTCACTATTCCTGTTCATCTTCCGCAGAAATTGCAAACTGGGCCAAACAGGAGGTTAAAGGGACTGACTCTCCAAGTCGGGAGGGTGTTAGTAAAGCGTCTGGAATGTTGCACCCGAGTACCAGGGTACGAAAACTGAGACATATTTGAACACGTCTCCCGATCACATGGTTGATCATACTCTAGGTTCCACATGCATGTTTTAGCTGAAGGAAGAATACCTTAAACCTGGGTAGTTGAAACCCGTGGAATGGGTACCATGCAATATGACTTCAAAGGGTCTTCATTTGCTCACCGAACCTCTCCAATCCTATCACTGCTGCGTTTATGCCCCTGTACACATGCTTGATTCTCTTTCGGAGACATAGCAATCCATAGGTTTTAAGATACTTACTAGTCAGGTACATTCTTAGGCATTTAATATGCGGTGTTGAGTCCATTTCGTTGAGCAAGGAGTAGCTCTTGTCTATTCCATATTTGGCTTAAGGAACTTTATCTGTGTTCATTTCAATCTCTGGTTTTATGCAGCACCCCAACTCACCTTTCCCCTTAAGCAAGCATAAGTTGGTTTTCTAAATTTGAGACCCTGTTCTGTTCTGTAATTCAGTTCCTGTGTAGCCAAGTTTACATTCCGTGTATTACTGATATCTTATGATGTTTCTTTTTCTGTGTGACTTATTTCAGTTAGAATCATCATACCTGAATCTACTCATTGTGCTGCTAAGGGCCTGATGACATAGATTTCATTGCTGAGTGATATTGCTTTGTAAGTAAATACCACAACTTCTTTATCCATTTTTCACTTTCTGCGATGTTGAACTTGTACTGTAAACGAGGTTCTTGTAAACAGAGGTGTCCCAAACATTGGGGTGGCTGTGTCTTTTTGATTTTAATTTCCCTAAGCTATAGGACCATAAGTGGAAGTGCCCTAGGCTCTGTTGCTTTGTTTTTTAGATGTTTCAGGAAACACCATACACTTCTCCGGAGTGTCTGTTGGCAATTTACATCCCGCCCATCAGCATAACAAGGCTCCCAGTTCTCCATGGCCTGTCCTGTCTTTCTGGATTTTACACTTTTTTCAGATGGCCCTTTTGACCGGGGGGAAGTGAGACTTCATTGTAGTGCAGATTTCCTTTGCAAGCTTGCTTGGTTGGCCAAAAAGGGCGTATGTGTTTTTTCCTGAATATATTCAGGAAAAAACGCATACGCCCTTTTTGGCCAAGTGCATCATTGTGGACGTTCTGCCTCTTTTCCTATGCTTTCAATGCAATTCCAGTCTACCTCCTGAAATCGGTTTCCTGCAATTCTGCCCCGCTTTCAAGTCCTCTTGGCAGCCTTACTTCAGTATATTTTTGGACGATAGCTGTCATTTATAACTCTGCAGGTTTGTGAATTACAGTGCCCCTGAGCTCCTTTCTTCAACTCGCTTTCTTTTGAGCTGGCCGCAACACCGCAGGATGGCTTCAGGCCCTAATCTGGTTCCGGCACGGCACGCTGAGCCTTTGGTTAATTCCTCTTCCTGGTGGGAAATGAGAGTTAAATTTGCCCGTCCAGACACCTCCAGCTAGTCTCTCATTGGTTCTCGCTATTCCTGTTCATCTTCCGCAGAAATTGCAAACTGGGCCAAACAGGAGGTTAAAGGGACTGACTCTCCAAGTCGGGAGGGTGTTAGTAAAGCGTCTGGAATGTTGCACCCGAGTACCAGGGTACGAAAACTGAGACATATTTGAACACGTCTCCCGATCACATGGTTGATCATACTCTAGGTTCCACATGCATATTTTAGCTGAAGGAAGAATACCTTAAACCTGGGTAGTTGAAACCCGTGGAATGGGTACCATGCAATATGACTTCAAAGGGTCTTCATTTGCTCACCGAACCTCTCCAATCCTATCACTGCTGCGTTTATGCCCCTGTACACATGCTTGATTCTCTTTCGGAGACATAGCAATCCATAGGTTTTAAGATACTTACTAGTCAGGTACATTCTTAGGCATTTAATATGCGGTGTTGAGTCCATTTCGTTGAGCAAGGAGTAGCTCTTGTCTATTCCATATTTGGCTTAAGGAACTTTATCTGTGCTCATTTCAATCTCTGGTTTTATGCAGCACCCCAACTCACCTTTCCCCTTAAGCAAGCATAAGTTGGTTTTCTAAATTTGAGACCCTGTTCTGTTCTGTAATTCAGTTCCTGTGTAGCCAAGTTTACATTCCGTGTATTACTGATATCTTATGATGTTTCTTTTTCTGTGTGACTTATTTCAGTTAGAATCATCATACCTGAATCCACTCATTGTGCTGCTAAGGGCCTGATGACATAGATTTCATTGCTGAGTGATATTGCTTTGTAAGTAAATACCACAACTTCTTTATCCATTTTTCACTTTCTGCGATGTTGAACTTGTACGCTAAACGAGGTTCTTGTAAACAGAGGCGTCCCAAACTTTGGGGTGGCTGTGTCTTTTTGATTTTAATTTCCCTAAGCTATAGGACCATAAGTGGAAGTGCCCTAGGCTCTGTTGCTTTGTTTTTTAGATGTTTCAGGAAACACCATACACTTCTCCGGAGTGTCTGTTGGCAATTTACATCCCGCCCATCAGCATAACAAGGCTCCCAGTTCTCCATGGCCTGTCCTCCCTTTCTGGATTTTACACTTTTTTCAGATAGCCCTTTGACCGGGGGGAAGTGAGACTTCATTGTAGTGCAGATTTCCTTTGCAAGCTTGCTTGGTTGGCCAAAAAGGGCGTATGCGTTTTTTCCTGAATATATTCAGGAAAAAACGCATACGCCCTTTTTGGCCAAGTGCATCATTGTGGACGTTCTGCCTCTTTTCCTATGCTTTCAATGCAATTCCAGTCTACCTCCTGAAATCGGTTTCCTGCAATTCTGCCCCGCTTTCAAGTCCTCTTGGCAGCCTTACTTCAGTATATTTTTGGACGATAGCTGTCATTTATAACTCTGCAGGTTTGTGAATTACAGTGCCCCTGAGCTCCTTTCTTCAACTCGCTTTCTTTTGAGCTGGCCGCAACACCGCAGGATGGCTTCAGGCCCTAATCTGGTTCCGGCACGGCACGCTGAGCCTTTGGTTAATTCCTCTTCCTGGTGGGAAATGAGAGTTAAATTTGCCCGTCCAGACACCTCCAGCTAGTCTCTCATTGGTTCTCGCTATTCCTGTTCATCTTCCGCAGAAATTGCAAACTGGGCCAAACAGGAGGTTAAAGGGACTGACTCTCCAAGTCGGGAGGGTGTTAGTAAAGCGTCTGGAATGTTGCACCCGAGTACCAGGGTACGAAAACTGAGACATATTTGAACACGTCTCCCGATCACATGGTTGATCATACTCTAGGTTCCACATGCATGTTTTAGCTGAAGGAAGAATACCTTAAACCTGGGTAGTTGAAACCCGTGGAATGGGTACCATGCAATATGACTTCAAAGGGTCTTCATTTGCTCACCGAACCTCTCCAATCCTATCACTGCTGCGTTTATGCCCCTGTACACATGCTTGATTCTCTTTCGGAGACATAGCAATCCATAGGTTTTAAGATACTTACTAGTCAGGTACATTCTTAGGCATTTAATATGCGGTGTTGAGTCCATTTCGTTGAGCAAGGAGTAGCTCTTGTCTATTCCATATTTGGCTTAAGGAACTTTATCTGTGCTCATTTCAATCTCTGGTTTTATGCAGCACCCCAACTCACCTTTCCCCTTAAGCAAGCATAAGTTGGTTTTCTAAATTTGAGACCCTGTTCTGTTCTGTAATTCAGTTCCTGTGTAGCCAAGTTTACATTCCGTGTATTACTGATATCTTATGATGTTTCTTTTTCTGTGTGACTTATTTCAGTTAGAATCATCATACCTGAATCCACTCATTGTGCTGCTAAGGGCCTGATGACATAGATTTCATTGCTGAGTGATATTGCTTTGTAAGTAAATACCACAACTTCTTTATCCATTTTTCACTTTCTGCGATGTTGAACTTGTACGCTAAACGAGGTTCTTGTAAACAGAGGCGTCCCAAACTTTGGGGTGGCTGTGTCTTTTTGATTTTAATTTCCCTAAGCTATAGGACCATAAGTGGAAGTGCCCTAGGCTCTGTTGCTTTGTTTTTTAGATGTTTCAGGAAACACCATACACTTCTCCGGAGTGTCTGTTGGCAATTTACATCCCGCCCATCAGCATAACAAGGCTCCCAGTTCTCCATGGCCTGTCCTCCCTTTCTGGATTTTACACTTTTTTCAGATAGCCCTTTGACCGGGGGGAAGTGAGACTTCATTGTAGTGCAGATTTCCTTTGCAAGCTTGCTTGGTTGGCCAAAAAGGGCGTATGCGTTTTTTCCTGAATATATTCAGGAAAAAACGCATACGCCCTTTTTGGCCAAGTGCATCATTGTGGACGTTCTGCCTCTTTTCCTATGCTTTCAATGCAATTCCAGTCTACCTCCTGAAATCGGTTTCCTGCAATTCTGCCCCGCTTTCAAGTCCTCTTGGCAGCCTTACTTCAGTATATTTTTGGACGATAGCTGTCATTTATAACTCTGCAGGTTTGTGAATTACAGTGCCCCTGAGCTCCTTTCTTCAACTCGCTTTCTTTTGAGCTGGCCGCAACACCGCAGGATGGCTTCAGGCCCTAATCTGGTTCCGGCACGGCACGCTGAGCCTTTGGTTAATTCCTCTTCCTGGTGGGAAATGAGAGTTAAATTTGCCCGTCCAGACACCTCCAGCTAGTCTCTCATTGGTTCTCGCTATTCCTGTTCATCTTCCGCAGAAATTGCAAACTGGGCCAAACAGGAGGTTAAAGGGACTGACTCTCCAAGTCGGGAGGGTGTTAGTAAAGCGTCTGGAATGTTGCACCCGAGTACCAGGGTACGAAAACTGAGACATATTTGAACACGTCTCCCGATCACATGGTTGATCATACTCTAGGTTCCACATGCATGTTTTAGCTGAAGGAAGAATACCTTAAACCTGGGTAGTTGAAACCCGTGGAATGGGTACCATGCAATATGACTTCAAAGGGTCTTCATTTGCTCACCGAACCTCTCCAATCCTATCACTGCTGCGTTTATGCCCCTGTACACATGCTTGATTCTCTTTCGGAGACATAGCAATCCATAGGTTTTAAGATACTTACTAGTCAGGTACATTCTTAGGCATTTAATATGCGGTGTTGAGTCCATTTCGTTGAGCAAGGAGTAGCTCTTGTCTATTCCATATTTGGCTTAAGGAACTTTATCTGTGCTCATTTCAATCTCTGGTTTTATGCAGCACCCCAACTCACCTTTCCCCTTAAGCAAGCATAAGTTGGTTTTCTAAATTTGAGACCCTGTTCTGTTCTGTAATTCAGTTCCTGTGTAGCCAAGTTTACATTCCGTGTATTACTGATATCTTATGATGTTTCTTTTTCTGTGTGACTTATTTCAGTTAGAATCATCATACCTGAATCCACTCATTGTGCTGCTAAGGGCCTGATGACATAGATTTCATTGCTGAGTGATATTGCTTTGTAAGTAAATACCACAACTTCTTTATCCATTTTTCACTTTCTGCGATGTTGAACTTGTACTGTAAACGAGGTTCTTGTAAACAGAGGCGTCCCAAACTTTGGGGTGGCTGTGTCTTTTTGATTTTAATTTCCCTAAGCTATAGGACCATAAGTGGAAGTGCCCTAGGCTCTGTTGCTTTGTTTTTTAGATGTTTCAGGAAACACCATACACTTCTCCCGAGTGTCTGTTGGCAATTTACATCCCGCCCATCAGCATAACAAGGCTCCCAGTTCTCCATGGCCTGTCCTGCCTTTCTGGATTTTACACTTTTTTCAGATGGCCCTTTTGACCGGGGGGAAGTGAGACTTCATTGTAGTGCAGATTTCCTTTGCAAGCTTGCTTGGTTGGCCAAAAAGGGCGTATGCGTTTTTTCCTGAATATATTCAGGAAAAAACGCATACGCCCTTTTTGGCCAAGTGCATCATTGTGGACGTTCTGCCTCTTTTCCTATGCTTTCAATGCAATTCCAGTCTACCTCCTGAAATCGGTTTCCTGCAATTCTGCCCCGCTTTCAAGTCCTCTTGGCAGCCTTACTTCAGTATATTTTTGGACGATAGCTGTCATTTATAACTCTGCAGGTTTGTGAATTACAGTGCCCCTGAGCTCCTTTCTTCAACTCGCTTTCTTTTGAGCTGGCCGCAACACCGCAGGATGGCTTCAGGCCCTAATCTGGTTCCGGCACGGCACGCTGAGCCTTTGGTTAATTCCTCTTCCTGGTGGGAAATGAGAGTTAAATTTGCCCGTCCAGACACCTCCAGCTAGTCTCTCATTGGTTCTCGCTATTCCTGTTCATCTTCCGCAGAAATTGCAAACTGGGCCAAACAGGAGGTTAAAGGGACTGACTCTCCAAGTCGGGAGGGTGTTAGTAAAGCGTCTGGAATGTTGCACCCGAGTACCAGGGTACGAAAACTGAGACATATTTGAACACGTCTCCCGATCACATGGTTGATCATACTCTAGGTTCCACATGCATGTTTTAGCTGAAGGAAGAATACCTTAAACCTGGGTAGTTGAAACCCGTGGAATGGGTACCATGCAATATGACTTCAAAGGGTCTTCATTTGCTCACCGAACCTCTCCAATCCTATCACTGCTGCGTTTATGCCCCTGTACACATGCTTGATTCTCTTTCGGAGACATAGCAATCCATAGGTTTTAAGATACTTACTAGTCAGGTACATTCTTAGGCATTTAATATGCGGTGTTGAGTCCATTTCGTTGAGCAAGGAGTAGCTCTTGTCTATTCCATATTTGGCTTAAGGAACTTTATCTGTGCTCATTTCAATCTCTGGTTTTATGCAGCACCCCAACTCACCTTTCCCCTTAAGCAAGCATAAGTTGGTTTTCTAAATTTGAGACCCTATTCTGTTCTGTAATTCAGTTCCTGTGTAGCCAAGTTTACATTCCGTGTATTACTGATATCTTATGATGTTTCTTTTTCTGTGTGACTTATTTCAGTTAGAATCATCATACCTGAATCCACTCATTGTGCTGCTAAGGGCCTGATGACATAGATTTCATTGCTGAGTGATATTGCTTTGTAAGTAAATACCACAACTTCTTTATCCATTTTTCACTTTCTGCGATGTTGAACTTGTACGCTAAACGAGGTTCTTGTAAACAGAGGCGTCCCAAACTTTGGGGTGGCTGTGTCTTTTTGATTTTAATTTCCCTAAGCTATAGGACCATAAGTGGAAGTGCCCTAGGCTCTGTTGCTTTGTTTTTTAGATGTTTCAGGAAACACCATACACTTCTCCCGAGTGTCTGTTGGCAATTTACATCCCGCCCATCAGCATAACAATGCTCCCAGTTCTCCATGGCCTGTCCTGCCTTTCTGGATTTTACACTTTTTTCAGATGGCCCTTTTGACCGGGGGGAAGTGAGACTTCATTGTAGTGCAGATTTCCTTTGCAAGCTTGCTTGGTTGGCCAAAAAGGGCGTATGCGTTTTTTCCTGAATATATTCAGGAAAAAACGCATACGCCCTTTTTGGCCAAGTGCATCATTGTGGACGTTCTGCCTCTTTTCCTATGCTTTCAATGCAATTCCAGTCTGCCTCCTGAAATCGGTTTCCTGCAATTCTGTCCCGCTTTCAAGTCCTCTTGGCAGCCTTACTTCAGTATATTTTTGGACGATAGCTGTCATTTATAACTCTGCAGGTTTGTGAATTACAGTGCCCCTGAGCTCCTTTCTTCAACTCGCTTTCTTTTGAGCTGGCCGCAACACCGCAGGATGGCTTCAGGCCCTAATCTGGTTCCGGCACGGCACGCTGAGCCTTTGGTTAATTCCTCTTCCTGGTGGGAAATGAGAGTTAAATTTGCCCGTCCAGACACCTCCAGCTAGTCTCTCATTGGTTCTCGCTATTCCTGTTCATCTTCCGCAGAAATTGCAAACTGGGCCAAACAGGAGGTTAAAGGGACTGACTCTCCAAGTCGGGAGGGTGTTAGTAAAGCGTCTGGAATGTTGCACCCGAGTACCAGGGTACGAAAACTGAGACATATTTGAACACGTCTCCCGATCACATGGTTGATCATAAGCTAGGTTCCACATGCATGTTTTAGCTGAAGGAAGAATACCTTAAACCTGGGTAGTTGAAACCCGTGGAATGGGTACCATGCAATATGACTTCAAAGGGTCTTCATTTGCTCACCGAACCTCTCCAATCCTATCACTGCTGCGTTTATGCCCCTGTACACATGCTTGATTCTCTTTCGGAGACATAGCAATCCATAGGTTTTAAGATACTTACTAGTCAGGTACATTCTTAGGCATTTAATATGCGGTGTTGAGTTCATTTCGTTGAGCAAGGAGTAGCTCTTGTCTATTCCATATTTGGCTTAAGGAACTTTATCTGTGCTCATTTCAATCTCTGGTTTTATGCAGCACCCCAACTCACCTTTCCCCTTAAGCAAGCATAAGTTGGTTTTCTAAATTTGAGACCCTGTTCTGTTCTGTAATTCAGTTCCTGTGTAGCCAAGTTTACATTCCGTGTATTACTGATATCTTATGATGTTTCTTTTTCTGTGTGACTTATTTCAGTTAGAATCATCATACCTGAATCCACTCATTGTGCTGCTAAGGGCCTGATGACATAGATTTCATTGCTGAGTGATATTGCTTTGTAAGTAAATACCACAACTTCTTTATCCATTTTTCACTTTCTGCGATGTTGAACTTGTACTGTAAACGAGGTTCTTGTAAACAGAGGCGTCCCAAACTTTGGGGTGGCTGTGTCTTTTTGATTTTAATTTCCCTAAGCTATAGGACCATAAGTGGAAGTGCCCTAGGCTCTGTTGCTTTGTTTTTTAGATGTTTCAGGAAACACCATACACTTCTCCCGAGTGTCTGTTGGCAATTTACATCCCACCCATCAGCATAACAAGGCTCCCAGTTCTCCATGGCCTGTCCTGCCTTTCTGGATTTTACACTTTTTTCAGATGGCCCTTTTGACCGGGGGGAAGTGAGACTTCATTGTAGTGCAGATTTCCTTTGCAAGCTTGCTTGGTTGGCCAAAAAGGGCGTGTGCGTTTTTTCCTGAATATATTCAGGAAAAAACGCATACGCACTTTTTGGCCAAGTGCATCATTGTGGACGTTCTGCCTCTTTTCCTATGCTTTCAATGCAATTCCAGTCTACCTCCTGAAATCGGTTTCCTGCAATTCTGCCCCGCTTTCAAGTCCTCTTGGCAGCCTTACTTCAGTATATTTTTGGACGATAGCTGTCATTTATAACTCTGCAGGTTTGTGAATTACAGTGCCCCTGAGCTCCTTTCTTCAACTCGCTTTCTTTTCAGCTGGCCGCAACACCGCAGGATGGCTTCAGGCCCTAATCTGGTTCCGGCACGGCACGCTGAGCCTTTGGTTAATTCCTCTTCCTGGTGGGAAATGAGAGTTAAATTTGCCCGTCCAGACACCTCCAGCTAGTCTCTCATTGGTTCTCGCTATTCCTGTTCATCTTCCGCAGAAATTGCAAACTGGGCCAAACAGGAGGTTAAAGGGACTGACTCTCCAAGTCGGGAGGGTGTTAGTAAAGCGTCTGGAATGTTGCACCCGAGTACCAGGGTACGAAAACTGAGACATATTTGAACACGTCTCCCGATCACATGGTTGATCATACTCTAGGTTCCACATGCATGTTTTAGCTGAAGGAAGAATACCTTAAACCTGGGTAGTTGAAACCCGTGGAATGGGTACCATGCAATATGACTTCAAAGGGTCTTCATTTGCTCACCGAACCTCTCCAATCCTATCACTGCTGCGTTTATGCCCCTGTACACATGCTTGATTCTCTTTCGGAGACATAGCAATCCATAGGTTTTAAGATACTTACTAGTCAGGTACATTCTTAGGCATTTAATATGCGGTGTTGAGTCCATTTCGTTGAGCAAGGAGTAGCTCTTGTCTATTCCATATTTGGCTTAAGGAACTTTATCTGTGCTCATTTCAATCTCTGGTTTTATGCAGCACCCCAACTCACCTTTCCCCTTAAGCAAGCATAAGTTGGTTTTCTAAATTTGAGACCCTGTTCTGTTCTGTAATTCAGTTCCTGTGTAGCCAAGTTTACATTCCGTGTATTACTGATATCTTATGATGTTTCTTTTTCTGTGTGACTTATTTCAGTTAGAATCATCATACCTGAATCCACTCATTGTGCTGCTAAGGGCCTGATGACATAGATTTCATTGCTGAGTGATATTGCTTTGTAAGTAAATACCACAACTTCTTTATCCATTTTTCACTTTCTGCGATGTTGAACTTGTACTGTAAACGAGGTTCTTGTAAACAGAGGCGTCCCAAACTTTGGGGTGGCTGTGTCTTTTTGATTTTAATTTCCCTAAGCTATAGGACCATAAGTGGAAGTGCCCTAGGCTCTGTTGCTTTGTTTTTTAGATGTTTCAGGAAACACCATACACTTCTCCCGAGTGTCTGTTGGCAATTTACATCCCGCCCATCAGCATAACAAGGCTCCCAGTTCTCCATGGCCTGTCCTGCCTTTCTGGATTTTACACTTTTTTCAGATGGCCCTTTTGACCGGGGGGAAGTGAGACTTCATTGTAGTGCAGATTTCCTTTGCAAGCTTGCTTGGTTGGCCAAAAAGGGCGTATGCGTTTTTTCCTGAATATATTCAGGAAAAAACGCATACGCCCTTTTTGGCCAAGTGCATCATTGTGGACGTTCTGCCTCTTTTCCTATGCTTTCAATGCAATTCCAGTCTACCTCCTGAAATCGGTTTCCTGCAATTCTGCCCCGCTTTCAAGTCCTCTTGGCAGCCTTACTTCAGTATATTTTTGGACGATAGCTGTCATTTATAACTCTGCAGGTTTGTGAATTACAGTGCCCCTGAGCTCCTTTCTTCAACTCGCTTTCTTTTGAGCTGGCCGCAACACCGCAGGATGGCTTCAGGCCCTAATCTGGTTCCGGCACGGCACGCTGAGCCTTTGGTTAATTCCTCTTCCTGGTGGGAAATGAGAGTTAAATTTGCCCGTCCAGACACCTCCAGCTAGTCTCTCATTGGTTCTCGCTATTCCTGTTCATCTTCCGCAGAAATTGCAAACTGGGCCAAACAGGAGGTTAAAGGGACTGACTCTCCAAGTCGGGAGGGTGTTAGTAAAGCGTCTGGAATGTTGCACCCGAGTACCAGGGTACGAAAACTGAGACATATTTGAACACGTCTCCCGATCACATGGTTGATCATACTCTAGGTTCCACATGCATGTTTTAGCTGAAGGAAGAATACCTTAAACCTGGGTAGTTGAAACCCGTGGAATGGGTACCATGCAATATGACTTCAAAGGGTCTTCATTTGCTCACCGAACCTCTCCAATCCTATCACTGCTGCGTTTATGCCCCTGTACACATGCTTGATTCTCTTTCGGAGACATAGCAATCCATAGGTTTTAAGATACTTACTAGTCAGGTACATTCTTAGGCATTTAATATGCGGTGTTGAGTCCATTTCGTTGAGCAAGGAGTAGCTCTTGTCTATTCCATATTTGGCTTAAGGAACTTTATCTGTGCTCATTTCAATCTCTGGTTTTATGCAGCACCCCAACTCACCTTTCCCCTTAAGCAAGCATAAGTTGGTTTTCTAAATTTGAGACCCTATTCTGTTCTGTAATTCAGTTCCTGTGTAGCCAAGTTTACATTCCGTGTATTACTGATATCTTATGATGTTTCTTTTTCTGTGTGACTTATTTCAGTTAGAATCATCATACCTGAATCCACTCATTGTGCTGCTAAGGGCCTGATGACATAGATTTCATTGCTGAGTGATATTGCTTTGTAAGTAAATACCACAACTTCTTTATCCATTTTTCACTTTCTGCGATGTTGAACTTGTACGCTAAACGAGGTTCTTGTAAACAGAGGCGTCCCAAACTTTGGGGTGGCTGTGTCTTTTTGATTTTAATTTCCCTAAGCTATAGGACCATAAGTGGAAGTGCCCTAGGCTCTGTTGCTTTGTTTTTTAGATGTTTCAGGAAACACCATACACTTCTCCCGAGTGTCTGTTGGCAATTTACATCCCGCCCATCAGCATAACAATGCTCCCAGTTCTCCATGGCCTGTCCTGCCTTTCTGGATTTTACACTTTTTTCAGATGGCCCTTTTGACCGGGGGGAAGTGAGACTTCATTGTAGTGCAGATTTCCTTTGCAAGCTTGCTTGGTTGGCCAAAAAGGGCGTATGCGTTTTTTCCTGAATATATTCAGGAAAAAACGCATACGCCCTTTTTGGCCAAGTGCATCATTGTGGACGTTCTGCCTCTTTTCCTATGCTTTCAATGCAATTCCAGTCTGCCTCCTGAAATCGGTTTCCTGCAATTCTGTCCCGCTTTCAAGTCCTCTTGGCAGCCTTACTTCAGTATATTTTTGGACGATAGCTGTCATTTATAACTCTGCAGGTTTGTGAATTACAGTGCCCCTGAGCTCCTTTCTTCAACTCGCTTTCTTTTGAGCTGGCCGCAACACCGCAGGATGGCTTCAGGCCCTAATCTGGTTCCGGCACGGCACGCTGAGCCTTTGGTTAATTCCTCTTCCTGGTGGGAAATGAGAGTTAAATTTGCCCGTCCAGACACCTCCAGCTAGTCTCTCATTGGTTCTCGCTATTCCTGTTCATCTTCCGCAGAAATTGCAAACTGGGCCAAACAGGAGGTTAAAGGGACTGACTCTCCAAGTCGGGAGGGTGTTAGTAAAGCGTCTGGAATGTTGCACCCGAGTACCAGGGTACGAAAACTGAGACATATTTGAACACGTCTCCCGATCACATGGTTGATCATACTCTAGGTTCCACATGCATGTTTTAGCTGAAGGAAGAATACCTTAAACCTGGGTAGTTGAAACCCGTGGAATGGGTACCATGCAATATGACTTCAAAGGGTCTTCATTTGCTCACCGAACCTCTCCAATCCTATCACTGCTGCGTTTATGCCCCTGTACACATGCTTGATTCTCTTTCGGAGACATAGCAATCCATAGGTTTTAAGATACTTACTAGTCAGGTACATTCTTAGGCATTTAATATGCGGTGTTGAGTCCATTTCGTTGAGCAAGGAGTAGCTCTTGTCTATTCCATATTTGGCTTAAGGAACTTTATCTGTGCTCATTTCAATCTCTGGTTTTATGCAGCACCCCAACTCACCTTTCCCCTTAAGCAAGCATAAGTTGGTTTTCTAAATTTGAGACCCTGTTCTGTTCTGTAATTCAGTTCCTGTGTAGCCAAGTTTACATTCCGTGTATTACTGATATCTTATGATGTTTCTTTTTCTGTGTGACTTATTTCAGTTAGAATCATCATACCTGAATCCACTCATTGTGCTGCTAAGGGCCTGATGACATAGATTTCATTGCTGAGTGATATTGCTTTGTAAGTAAATACCACAACTTCTTTATCCATTTTTCACTTTCTGCGATGTTGAACTTGTACGCTAAACGAGGTTCTTGTAAACAGAGGCGTCCCAAACTTTGGGGTGGCTGTGTCTTTTTGATTTTAATTTCCCTAAGCTATAGGACCATAAGTGGAAGTGCCCTAGGCTCTGTTGCTTTGTTTTTTAGATGTTTCAGGAAACACCATACACTTCTCCGGAGTGTCTGTTGGCAATTTACATCCCGCCCATCAGCATAACAAGGCTCCCAGTTCTCCATGGCCTGTCCTCCCTTTCTGGATTTTACACTTTTTTCAGATAGCCCTTTGACCGGGGGGAAGTGAGACTTCATTGTAGTGCAGATTTCCTTTGCAAGCTTGCTTGGTTGGCCAAAAAGGGCGTATGCGTTTTTTCCTGAATATATTCAGGAAAAAACGCATACACCCTTTTTGGCCAAGTGCATCATTGTGGACGTTCTGCCTCTTTTCCTATGCTTTCAATGCAATTCCAGTCTACCTCCTGAAATCGGTTTCCTGCAATTCTGCCCCGCTTTCAAGTCCTCTTGGCAGCCTTACTTCAGTATATTTTTGGACGATAGCTGTCATTTATAACTCTGCAGGTTTGTGAATTACAGTGCCCCTGAGCTCCTTTCTTCAACTCGCTTTCTTTTGAGCTGGCCGCAACACCGCAGGATGGCTTCAGGCCCTAATCTGGTTCCGGCACGGCACGCTGAGCCTTTGGTTAATTCCTCTTCCTGGTGGGAAATGAGAGTTAAATTTGCCCGTCCAGACACCTCCAGCTAGTCTCTCATTGGTTCTCGCTATTCCTGTTCATCTTCCGCAGAAATTGCAAACTGGGCCAAACAGGAGGTTAAAGGGACTGACTCTCCAAGTCGGGAGGGTGTTAGTAAAGCGTCTGGAATGTTGCACCCGAGTACCAGGGTACGAAAACTGAGACATATTTGAACACGTCTCCCGATCACATGGTTGATCATACTCTAGGTTCCACATGCATGTTTTAGCTGAAGGAAGAATACCTTAAACCTGGGTAGTTGAAACCCGTGGAATGGGTACCATGCAATATGACTTCAAAGGGTCTTCATTTGCTCACCGAACCTCTCCAATCCTATCACTGCTGCGTTTATGCCCCTGTACACATGCTTGATTCTCTTTCGGAGACATAGCAATCCATAGGTTTTAAGATACTTACTAGTCAGGTACATTCTTAGGCATTTAATATGCGGTGTTGAGTCCATTTCGTTGAGCAAGGAGTAGCTCTTGTCTATTCCATATTTGGCTTAAGGAACTTTATCTGTGCTCATTTCAATCTCTGGTTTTATGCAGCACCCCAACTCACCTTTCCCCTTAAGCAAGCATAAGTTGGTTTTCTAAATTTGAGACCCTGTTCTGTTCTGTAATTCAGTTCCTGTGTAGCCAAGTTTACATTCCGTGTATTACTGATATCTTATGATGTTTCTTTTTCTGTGTGACTTATTTCAGTTAGAATCATCATACCTGAATCCACTCATTGTGCTGCTAAGGGCCTGATGACATAGATTTCATTGCTGAGTGATATTGCTTTGTAAGTAAATACCACAACTTCTTTATCCATTTTTCACTTTCTGCGATGTTGAACTTGTACTGTAAACGAGGTTCTTGTAAACAGAGGCGTCCCAAACTTTGGGGTGGCTGTGTCTTTTTGATTTTAATTTCCCTAAGCTATAGGACCATAAGTGGAAGTGCCCTAGGCTCTGTTGCTTTGTTTTTTAGATGTTTCAGGAAACACCATACACTTCTCCCGAGTGTCTGTTGGCAATTTACATCCCGCCCATCAGCATAACAAGGCTCCCAGTTCTCCATGGCCTGTCCTGCCTTTCTGGATTTTACACTTTTTTCAGATGGCCCTTTTGACCGGGGGGAAGTGAGACTTCATTGTAGTGCAGATTTCCTTTGCAAGCTTGCTTGGTTGGCCAAAAAGGGCGTATGCGTTTTTTCCTGAATATATTCAGGAAAAAACGCATACGCCCTTTTTGGCCAAGTGCATCATTGTGGACGTTCTGCCTCTTTTCCTATGCTTTCAATGCAATTCCAGTCTACCTCCTGAAATCGGTTTCCTGCAATTCTGCCCCGCTTTCAAGTCCTCTTGGCAGCCTTACTTCAGTATATTTTTGGACGATAGCTGTCATTTATAACTCTGCAGTTTTGTGAATTACAGTGCCCCTGAGCTCCTTTCTTCAACTCGCTTTCTTTTGAGCTGGCCGCAACACCGCAGGATGGCTTCAGGCCCTAATCTGGTTCCGGCACGGCACGCTGAGCCTTTGGTTAATTCCTCTTCCTGGTGGGAAATGAGAGTTAAATTTGCCCGTCCAGACACCTCCAGCTAGTCTCTCATTGGTTCTCGCTATTCCTGTTCATCTTCCGCAGAAATTGCAAACTGGGCCAAACAGGAGGTTAAAGGGACTGACTCTCCAAGTCGGGAGGGTGTTAGTAAAGCGTCTGGAATGTTGCACCCGAGTACCAGGGTACGAAAACTGAGACATATTTGAACACGTCTCCCGATCACATGGTTGATCATACTCTAGGTTCCACATGCATGTTTTAGCTGAAGGAAGAATACCTTAAACCTGGGTAGTTGAAACCCGTGGAATGGGTACCATGCAATATGACTTCAAAGGGTCTTCATTTGCTCACCGAACCTCTCCAATCCTATCACTGCTGCGTTTATGCCCCTGTACACATGCTTGATTCTCTTTCGGAGACATAGCAATCCATAGGTTTTAAGATACTTACTAGTCAGGTACATTCTTAGGCATTTAATATGCGGTGTTGAGTCCATTTCGTTGAGCAAGGAGTAGCTCTTGTCTATTCCATATTTGGCTTAAGGAACTTTATCTGTGCTCATTTCAATCTCTGGTTTTATGCAGCACCCCAACTCACCTTTCCCCTTAAGCAAGCATAAGTTGGTTTTCTAAATTTGAGACCCTGTTCTGTTCTGTAATTCAGTTCCTGTGTAGCCAAGTTTACATTCCGTGTATTACTGATATCTTATGATGTTTCTTTTTCTGTGTGACTTATTTCAGTTAGAATCATCATACCTGAATCCACTCATTGTGCTGCTAAGGGCCTGATGACATAGATTTCATTGCTGAGTGATATTGCTTTGTAAGTAAATACCACAACTTCTTTATCCATTTTTCACTTTCTGCGATGTTGAACTTGTACTGTAAACGAGGTTCTTGTAAACAGAGGCGTCCCAAACTTTGGGGTGGCTGTGTCTTTTTGATTTTAATTTCCCTAAGCTATAGGACCATAAGTGGAAGTGCCCTAGGCTCTGTTGCTTTGTTTTTTAGATGTTTCAGGAAACACCATACACTTCTCCCGAGTGTCTGTTGGCAATTTACATCCCGCCCATCAGCATAACAAGGCTCCCAGTTCTCCATGGCCTGTCCTGCCTTTCTGGATTTTACACTTTTTTCAGATGGCCCTTTTGACCGGGGGGAAGTGAGACTTCATTGTAGTGCAGATTTCCTTTGCAAGCTTGCTTGGTTGGCCAAAAAGGGCGTATGCGTTTTTTCCTGAATATATTCAGGAAAAAACGCATACGCCCTTTTTGGCCAAGTGCATCATTGTGGACGTTCTGCCTCTTTTCCTATGCTTTCAATGCAATTCCAGTCTACCTCCTGAAATCGGTTTCCTGCAATTCTGCCCCGCTTTCAAGTCCTCTTGGCAGCCTTACTTCAGTATATTTTTGGACGATAGCTGTCATTTATAACTCTGCAGGTTTGTGAATTACAGTGCCCCTGAGCTCCTTTCTTCAACTTGCTTTCTTTTGAGCTGGCCGCAACACCGCAGGATGGCTTCAGGCCCTAATCTGGTTCCGGCACGGCACGCTGAGCCTTTGGTTAATTCCTCTTCCTGGTGGGAAATGAGAGTTAAATTTGCCCGTCCAGACACCTCCAGCTAGTCTCTCATTGGTTCTCGCTATTCCTGTTCATCTTCCGCAGAAATTGCAAACTGGGCCAAACAGGAGGTTAAAGGGACTGACTCTCCAAGTCGGGAGGGTGTTAGTAAAGCGTCTGGAATGTTGCACCCGAGTACCAGGGTACGAAAACTGAGACATATTTGAACACGTCTCCCGATCACATGGTTGATCATACTCTAGGTTCCACATGCATGTTTTAGCTGAAGGAAGAATACCTTAAACCTGGGTAGTTGAAACCCGTGGAATGGGTACCATGCAATATGACTTCAAAGGGTCTTCATTTGCTCACCGAACCTCTCCAATCCTATCACTGCTGCGTTTATGCCCCTGTACACATGCTTGATTCTCTTTCGGAGACATAGCAATCCATAGGTTTTAAGATACTTACTAGTCAGGTACATTCTTAGGCATTTAATATGCGGTGTTGAGTCCATTTCATTGAGCAAGGAGTAGCTCTTGTCTATTCCATATTTGGCTTAAGGAACTTTATCTGTGTTCATTTCAATCTCTGGTTTTATGCAGCACCCCAACTCACCTTTCCCCTTAAGCAAGCATAAGTTGGTTTTCTAAATTTGAGACCCTGTTCTGTTCTGTAATTCAGTTCCTGTGTAGCCAAGTTTACATTCCGTGTATTACTGATATCTTATGATGTTTCTTTTTCTGTGTGACTTATTTCAGTTAGAATCATCATACCTGAATCTACTCATTGTGCTGCTAAGGGCCTGATGACATAGATTTCATTGCTGAGTGATATTGCTTTGTAAGTAAATACCACAACTTCTTTATCCATTTTTCACTTTCTGCGATGTTGAACTTGTACTGTAAACGAGGTTCTTGTAAACAGAGGCGTCCCAAACTTTGGGGTGGCTGTGTCTTTTTGATTTTAATTTCCCTAAGCTATAGGACCATAAGTGGAAGTGCCCTAGGCTCTGTTGCTTTGTTTTTTAGATGTTTCAGGAAACACCATACACTTCTCCCGAGTGTCTGTTGGCAATTTACATCCCGCCCATCAGCATAACAAGGCTCCCAGTTCTCCATGGCCTGTCCTGCCTTTCTGGATTTTACACTTTTTTCAGATGGCCCTTTTGACCGGGGGGAAGTGAGACTTCATTGTAGTGCAGATTTCCTTTGCAAGCTTGCTTGGTTGGCCAAAAAGGGCGTATGCGTTTTTTCCTGAATATATTCAGGAAAAAACGCATACGCCCTTTTTGGCCAAGTGCATCATTGTGGACGTTCTGCCTCTTTTCCTATGCTTTCAATGCAATTCCAGTCTACCTCCTGAAATCGGTTTCCTGCAATTCTGCCCCGCTTTCAAGTCCTCTTGGCAGCCTTACTTCAGTATATTTTTGGACGATAGCTGTCATTTATAACTCTGCAGGTTTGTGAATTACAGTGCCCCTGAGCTCCTTTCTTCAACTCGCTTTCTTTTGAGCTGGCCGCAACACCGCAGGATGGCTTCAGGCCCTAATCTGGTTCCGGCACGGCACGCTGAGCCTTTGGTTAATTCCTCTTCCTGGTGGGAAATGAGAGTTAAATTTGCCCGTCCAGACACCTCCAGCTAGTCTCTCATTGGTTCTCGCTATTCCTGTTCATCTTCCGCAGAAATTGCAAACTGGGCCAAACAGGAGGTTAAAGGGACTGACTCTCCAAGTCGGGAGGGTGTTAGTAAAGCGTCTGGAATGTTGCACCCGAGTACCAGGGTACGAAAACTGAGACATATTTGAACACGTCTCCCGATCACATGGTTGATCATACTCTAGGTTCCACATGCATGTTTTAGCTGAAGGAAGAATACCTTAAACCTGGGTAGTTGAAACCCGTGGAATGGGTACCATGCAATATGACTTCAAAGGGTCTTCATTTGCTCACCGAACCTCTCCAATCCTATCACTGCTGCGTTTATGCCCCTGTACACATGCTTGATTCTCTTTCGGAGACATAGCAATCCATAGGTTTTAAGATACTTACTAGTCAGGTACATTCTTAGGCATTTAATATGCGGTGTTGAGTCCATTTCGTTGAGCAAGGAGTAGCTCTTGTCTATTCCATATTTGGCTTAAGGAACTTTATCTGTGCTCATTTCAATCTCTGGTTTTATGCAGCACCCCAACTCACCTTTCCCCTTAAGCAAGCATAAGTTGGTTTTCTAAATTTGAGACCCTATTCTGTTCTGTAATTCAGTTCCTGTGTAGCCAAGTTTACATTCCGTGTATTACTGATATCTTATGATGTTTCTTTTTCTGTGTGACTTATTTCAGTTAGAATCATCATACCTGAATCCACTCATTGTGCTGCTAAGGGCCTGATGACATAGATTTCATTGCTGAGTGATATTGCTTTGTAAGTAAATACCACAACTTCTTTATCCATTTTTCACTTTCTGCGATGTTGAACTTGTACTGTAAACGAGGTTCTTGTAAACAGAGGCGTCCCAAACTTTGGGGTGGCTGTGTCTTTTTGATTTTAATTTCCCTAAGCTATAGGACCATAAGTGGAAGTGCCCTAGGCTCTGTTGCTTTGTTTTTTAGATGTTTCAGGAAACACCATACACTTCTCCCGAGTGTCTGTTGGCAATTTACATCCCGCCCATCAGCATAACAAGGCTCCCAGTTCTCCATGGCCTGTCCTGCCTTTCTGGATTTTACACTTTTTTCAGATGGCCCTTTTGACCGGGGGGAAGTGAGACTTCATTGTAGTGCAGATTTCCTTTGCAAGCTTGCTTGGTTGGCCAAAAAGGGCGTATGCGTTTTTTCCTGAATATATTCAGGAAAAAACGCATACGCCCTTTTTGGCCAAGTGCATCATTGTGGACGTTCTGCCTCTTTTCCTATGCTTTCAATGCAATTCCAGTCTGCCTCCTGAAATCGGTTTCCTGCAATTCTGTCCCGCTTTCAAGTCCTCTTGGCAGCCTTACTTCAGTATATTTTTGGACGATAGCTGTCATTTATAACTCTGCAGGTTTGTGAATTACAGTGCCCCTGAGCTCCTTTCTTCAACTCGCTTTCTTTTGAGCTGGCCGCAACACCGCAGGATGGCTTCAGGCCCTAATCTGGTTCCGGCACGGCACGCTGAGCCTTTGGTTAATTCCTCTTCCTGGTGGGAAATGAGAGTTAAATTTGCCCGTCCAGACACCTCCAGCTAGTCTCTCATTGGTTCTCGCTATTCCTGTTCATCTTCCGCAGAAATTGCAAACTGGGCCAAACAGGAGGTTAAAGGGACTGACTCTCCAAGTCGGGAGGGTGTTAGTAAAGCGTCTGGAATGTTGCACCCGAGTACCAGGGTACGAAAACTGAGACATATTTGAACACGTCTCCCGATCACATGGTTGATCATAAGCTAGGTTCCACATGCATGTTTTAGCTGAAGGAAGAATACCTTAAACCTGGGTAGTTGAAACCCGTGGAATGGGTACCATGCAATATGACTTCAAAGGGTCTTCATTTGCTCACCGAACCTCTCCAATCCTATCACTGCTGCGTTTATGCCCCTGTACACATGCTTGATTCTCTTTCGGAGACATAGCAATCCATAGGTTTTAAGATACTTACTAGTCAGGTACATTCTTAGGCATTTAATATGCGGTGTTGAGTTCATTTCGTTGAGCAAGGAGTAGCTCTTGTCTATTCCATATTTGGCTTAAGGAACTTTATCTGTGCTCATTTCAATCTCTGGTTTTATGCAGCACCCCAACTCACCTTTCCCCTTAAGCAAGCATAAGTTGGTTTTCTAAATTTGAGACCCTGTTCTGTTCTGTAATTCAGTTCCTGTGTAGCCAAGTTTACATTCCGTGTATTACTGATATCTTATGATGTTTCTTTTTCTGTGTGACTTATTTCAGTTAGAATCATCATACCTGAATCCACTCATTGTGCTGCTAAGGGCCTGATGACATAGATTTCATTGCTGAGTGATATTGCTTTGTAAGTAAATACCACAACTTCTTTATCCATTTTTCACTTTCTGCGATGTTGAACTTGTACTGTAAACGAGGTTCTTGTAAACAGAGGCGTCCCAAACTTTGGGGTGGCTGTGTCTTTTTGATTTTAATTTCCCTAAGCTATAGGACCATAAGTGGAAGTGCCCTAGGCTCTGTTGCTTTGTTTTTTAGATGTTTCAGGAAACACCATACACTTCTCCCGAGTGTCTGTTGGCAATTTACATCCCACCCATCAGCATAACAAGGCTCCCAGTTCTCCATGGCCTGTCCTGCCTTTCTGGATTTTACACTTTTTTCAGATGGCCCTTTTGACCGGGGGGAAGTGAGACTTCATTGTAGTGCAGATTTCCTTTGCAAGCTTGCTTGGTTGGCCAAAAAGGGCGTGTGCGTTTTTTCCTGAATATATTCAGGAAAAAACGCATACGCACTTTTTGGCCAAGTGCATCATTGTGGACGTTCTGCCTCTTTTCCTATGCTTTCAATGCAATTCCAGTCTACCTCCTGAAATCGGTTTCCTGCAATTCTGCCCCGCTTTCAAGTCCTCTTGGCAGCCTTACTTCAGTATATTTTTGGACGATAGCTGTCATTTATAACTCTGCAGGTTTGTGAATTACAGTGCCCCTGAGCTCCTTTCTTCAACTCGCTTTCTTTTCAGCTGGCCGCAACACCGCAGGATGGCTTCAGGCCCTAATCTGGTTCCGGCACGGCACGCTGAGCCTTTGGTTAATTCCTCTTCCTGGTGGGAAATGAGAGTTAAATTTGCCCGTCCAGACACCTCCAGCTAGTCTCTCATTGGTTCTCGCTATTCCTGTTCATCTTCCGCAGAAATTGCAAACTGGGCCAAACAGGAGGTTAAAGGGACTGACTCTCCAAGTCGGGAGGGTGTTAGTAAAGCGTCTGGAATGTTGCACCCGAGTACCAGGGTACGAAAACTGAGACATATTTGAACACGTCTCCCGATCACATGGTTGATCATACTCTAGGTTCCACATGCATGTTTTAGCTGAAGGAAGAATACCTTAAACCTGGGTAGTTGAAACCCGTGGAATGGGTACCATGCAATATGACTTCAAAGGGTCTTCATTTGCTCACCGAACCTCTCCAATCCTATCACTGCTGCGTTTATGCCCCTGTACACATGCTTGATTCTCTTTCGGAGACATAGCAATCCATAGGTTTTAAGATACTTACTAGTCAGGTACATTCTTAGGCATTTAATATGCGGTGTTGAGTCCATTTCGTTGAGCAAGGAGTAGCTCTTGTCTATTCCATATTTGGCTTAAGGAACTTTATCTGTGCTCATTTCAATCTCTGGTTTTATGCAGCACCCCAACTCACCTTTCCCCTTAAGCAAGCATAAGTTGGTTTTCTAAATTTGAGACCCTGTTCTGTTCTGTAATTCAGTTCCTGTGTAGCCAAGTTTACATTCCGTGTATTACTGATATCTTATGATGTTTCTTTTTCTGTGTGACTTATTTCAGTTAGAATCATCATACCTGAATCCACTCATTGTGCTGCTAAGGGCCTGATGACATAGATTTCATTGCTGAGTGATATTGCTTTGTAAGTAAATACCACAACTTCTTTATCCATTTTTCACTTTCTGCGATGTTGAACTTGTACTGTAAACGAGGTTCTTGTAAACAGAGGCGTCCCAAACTTTGGGGTGGCTGTGTCTTTTTGATTTTAATTTCCCTAAGCTATAGGACCATAAGTGGAAGTGCCCTAGGCTCTGTTGCTTTGTTTTTTAGATGTTTCAGGAAACACCATACACTTCTCCCGAGTGTCTGTTGGCAATTTACATCCCGCCCATCAGCATAACAAGGCTCCCAGTTCTCCATGGCCTGTCCTGCCTTTCTGGATTTTACACTTTTTTCAGATGGCCCTTTTGACCGGGGGGAAGTGAGACTTCATTGTAGTGCAGATTTCCTTTGCAAGCTTGCTTGGTTGGCCAAAAAGGGCGTATGCGTTTTTTCCTGAATATATTCAGGAAAAAACGCATACGCCCTTTTTGGCCAAGTGCATCATTGTGGACGTTCTGCCTCTTTTCCTATGCTTTCAATGCAATTCCAGTCTACCTCCTGAAATCGGTTTCCTGCAATTCTGCCCCGCTTTCAAGTCCTCTTGGCAGCCTTACTTCAGTATATTTTTGGACGATAGCTGTCATTTATAACTCTGCAGGTTTGTGAATTACAGTGCCCCTGAGCTCCTTTCTTCAACTCGCTTTCTTTTGAGCTGGCCGCAACACCGCAGGATGGCTTCAGGCCCTAATCTGGTTCCGGCACGGCACGCTGAGCCTTTGGTTAATTCCTCTTCCTGGTGGGAAATGAGAGTTAAATTTGCCCGTCCAGACACCTCCAGCTAGTCTCTCATTGGTTCTCGCTATTCCTGTTCATCTTCCGCAGAAATTGCAAACTGGGCCAAACAGGAGGTTAAAGGGACTGACTCTCCAAGTCGGGAGGGTGTTAGTAAAGCGTCTGGAATGTTGCACCCGAGTACCAGGGTACGAAAACTGAGACATATTTGAACACGTCTCCCGATCACATGGTTGATCATACTCTAGGTTCCACATGCATGTTTTAGCTGAAGGAAGAATACCTTAAACCTGGGTAGTTGAAACCCGTGGAATGGGTACCATGCAATATGACTTCAAAGGGTCTTCATTTGCTCACCGAACCTCTCCAATCCTATCACTGCTGCGTTTATGCCCCTGTACACATGCTTGATTCTCTTTCGGAGACATAGCAATCCATAGGTTTTAAGATACTTACTAGTCAGGTACATTCTTAGGCATTTAATATGCGGTGTTGAGTCCATTTCGTTGAGCAAGGAGTAGCTCTTGTCTATTCCATATTTGGCTTAAGGAACTTTATCTGTGCTCATTTCAATCTCTGGTTTTATGCAGCACCCCAACTCACCTTTCCCCTTAAGCAAGCATAAGTTGGTTTTCTAAATTTGAGACCCTATTCTGTTCTGTAATTCAGTTCCTGTGTAGCCAAGTTTACATTCCGTGTATTACTGATATCTTATGATGTTTCTTTTTCTGTGTGACTTATTTCAGTTAGAATCATCATACCTGAATCCACTCATTGTGCTGCTAAGGGCCTGATGACATAGATTTCATTGCTGAGTGATATTGCTTTGTAAGTAAATACCACAACTTCTTTATCCATTTTTCACTTTCTGCGATGTTGAACTTGTACGCTAAACGAGGTTCTTGTAAACAGAGGCGTCCCAAACTTTGGGGTGGCTGTGTCTTTTTGATTTTAATTTCCCTAAGCTATAGGACCATAAGTGGAAGTGCCCTAGGCTCTGTTGCTTTGTTTTTTAGATGTTTCAGGAAACACCATACACTTCTCCCGAGTGTCTGTTGGCAATTTACATCCCGCCCATCAGCATAACAATGCTCCCAGTTCTCCATGGCCTGTCCTGCCTTTCTGGATTTTACACTTTTTTCAGATGGCCCTTTTGACCGGGGGGAAGTGAGACTTCATTGTAGTGCAGATTTCCTTTGCAAGCTTGCTTGGTTGGCCAAAAAGGGCGTATGCGTTTTTTCCTGAATATATTCAGGAAAAAACGCATACGCCCTTTTTGGCCAAGTGCATCATTGTGGACGTTCTGCCTCTTTTCCTATGCTTTCAATGCAATTCCAGTCTGCCTCCTGAAATCGGTTTCCTGCAATTCTGTCCCGCTTTCAAGTCCTCTTGGCAGCCTTACTTCAGTATATTTTTGGACGATAGCTGTCATTTATAACTCTGCAGGTTTGTGAATTACAGTGCCCCTGAGCTCCTTTCTTCAACTCGCTTTCTTTTGAGCTGGCCGCAACACCGCAGGATGGCTTCAGGCCCTAATCTGGTTCCGGCACGGCACGCTGAGCCTTTGGTTAATTCCTCTTCCTGGTGGGAAATGAGAGTTAAATTTGCCCGTCCAGACACCTCCAGCTAGTCTCTCATTGGTTCTCGCTATTCCTGTTCATCTTCCGCAGAAATTGCAAACTGGGCCAAACAGGAGGTTAAAGGGACTGACTCTCCAAGTCGGGAGGGTGTTAGTAAAGCGTCTGGAATGTTGCACCCGAGTACCAGGGTACGAAAACTGAGACATATTTGAACACGTCTCCCGATCACATGGTTGATCATACTCTAGGTTCCACATGCATGTTTTAGCTGAAGGAAGAATACCTTAAACCTGGGTAGTTGAAACCCGTGGAATGGGTACCATGCAATATGACTTCAAAGGGTCTTCATTTGCTCACCGAACCTCTCCAATCCTATCACTGCTGCGTTTATGCCCCTGTACACATGCTTGATTCTCTTTCGGAGACATAGCAATCCATAGGTTTTAAGATACTTACTAGTCAGGTACATTCTTAGGCATTTAATATGCGGTGTTGAGTCCATTTCGTTGAGCAAGGAGTAGCTCTTGTCTATTCCATATTTGGCTTAAGGAACTTTATCTGTGCTCATTTCAATCTCTGGTTTTATGCAGCACCCCAACTCACCTTTCCCCTTAAGCAAGCATAAGTTGGTTTTCTAAATTTGAGACCCTGTTCTGTTCTGTAATTCAGTTCCTGTGTAGCCAAGTTTACATTCCGTGTATTACTGATATCTTATGATGTTTCTTTTTCTGTGTGACTTATTTCAGTTAGAATCATCATACCTGAATCCACTCATTGTGCTGCTAAGGGCCTGATGACATAGATTTCATTGCTGAGTGATATTGCTTTGTAAGTAAATACCACAACTTCTTTATCCATTTTTCACTTTCTGCGATGTTGAACTTGTACGCTAAACGAGGTTCTTGTAAACAGAGGCGTCCCAAACTTTGGGGTGGCTGTGTCTTTTTGATTTTAATTTCCCTAAGCTATAGGACCATAAGTGGAAGTGCCCTAGGCTCTGTTGCTTTGTTTTTTAGATGTTTCAGGAAACACCATACACTTCTCCGGAGTGTCTGTTGGCAATTTACATCCCGCCCATCAGCATAACAAGGCTCCCAGTTCTCCATGGCCTGTCCTCCCTTTCTGGATTTTACACTTTTTTCAGATAGCCCTTTGACCGGGGGGAAGTGAGACTTCATTGTAGTGCAGATTTCCTTTGCAAGCTTGCTTGGTTGGCCAAAAAGGGCGTATGCGTTTTTTCCTGAATATATTCAGGAAAAAACGCATACACCCTTTTTGGCCAAGTGCATCATTGTGGACGTTCTGCCTCTTTTCCTATGCTTTCAATGCAATTCCAGTCTACCTCCTGAAATCGGTTTCCTGCAATTCTGCCCCGCTTTCAAGTCCTCTTGGCAGCCTTACTTCAGTATATTTTTGGACGATAGCTGTCATTTATAACTCTGCAGGTTTGTGAATTACAGTGCCCCTGAGCTCCTTTCTTCAACTCGCTTTCTTTTGAGCTGGCCGCAACACCGCAGGATGGCTTCAGGCCCTAATCTGGTTCCGGCACGGCACGCTGAGCCTTTGGTTAATTCCTCTTCCTGGTGGGAAATGAGAGTTAAATTTGCCCGTCCAGACACCTCCAGCTAGTCTCTCATTGGTTCTCGCTATTCCTGTTCATCTTCCGCAGAAATTGCAAACTGGGCCAAACAGGAGGTTAAAGGGACTGACTCTCCAAGTCGGGAGGGTGTTAGTAAAGCGTCTGGAATGTTGCACCCGAGTACCAGGGTACGAAAACTGAGACATATTTGAACACGTCTCCCGATCACATGGTTGATCATACTCTAGGTTCCACATGCATGTTTTAGCTGAAGGAAGAATACCTTAAACCTGGGTAGTTGAAACCCGTGGAATGGGTACCATGCAATATGACTTCAAAGGGTCTTCATTTGCTCACCGAACCTCTCCAATCCTATCACTGCTGCGTTTATGCCCCTGTACACATGCTTGATTCTCTTTCGGAGACATAGCAATCCATAGGTTTTAAGATACTTACTAGTCAGGTACATTCTTAGGCATTTAATATGCGGTGTTGAGTCCATTTCGTTGAGCAAGGAGTAGCTCTTGTCTATTCCATATTTGGCTTAAGGAACTTTATCTGTGCTCATTTCAATCTCTGGTTTTATGCAGCACCCCAACTCACCTTTCCCCTTAAGCAAGCATAAGTTGGTTTTCTAAATTTGAGACCCTGTTCTGTTCTGTAATTCAGTTCCTGTGTAGCCAAGTTTACATTCCGTGTATTACTGATATCTTATGATGTTTCTTTTTCTGTGTGACTTATTTCAGTTAGAATCATCATACCTGAATCCACTCATTGTGCTGCTAAGGGCCTGATGACATAGATTTCATTGCTGAGTGATATTGCTTTGTAAGTAAATACCACAACTTCTTTATCCATTTTTCACTTTCTGCGATGTTGAACTTGTACTGTAAACGAGGTTCTTGTAAACAGAGGCGTCCCAAACTTTGGGGTGGCTGTGTCTTTTTGATTTTAATTTCCCTAAGCTATAGGACCATAAGTGGAAGTGCCCTAGGCTCTGTTGCTTTGTTTTTTAGATGTTTCAGGAAACACCATACACTTCTCCCGAGTGTCTGTTGGCAATTTACATCCCGCCCATCAGCATAACAAGGCTCCCAGTTCTCCATGGCCTGTCCTGCCTTTCTGGATTTTACACTTTTTTCAGATGGCCCTTTTGACCGGGGGGAAGTGAGACTTCATTGTAGTGCAGATTTCCTTTGCAAGCTTGCTTGGTTGGCCAAAAAGGGCGTATGCGTTTTTTCCTGAATATATTCAGGAAAAAACGCATACGCCCTTTTTGGCCAAGTGCATCATTGTGGACGTTCTGCCTCTTTTCCTATGCTTTCAATGCAATTCCAGTCTACCTCCTGAAATCGGTTTCCTGCAATTCTGCCCCGCTTTCAAGTCCTCTTGGCAGCCTTACTTCAGTATATTTTTGGACGATAGCTGTCATTTATAACTCTGCAGTTTTGTGAATTACAGTGCCCCTGAGCTCCTTTCTTCAACTCGCTTTCTTTTGAGCTGGCCGCAACACCGCAGGATGGCTTCAGGCCCTAATCTGGTTCCGGCACGGCACGCTGAGCCTTTGGTTAATTCCTCTTCCTGGTGGGAAATGAGAGTTAAATTTGCCCGTCCAGACACCTCCAGCTAGTCTCTCATTGGTTCTCGCTATTCCTGTTCATCTTCCGCAGAAATTGCAAACTGGGCCAAACAGGAGGTTAAAGGGACTGACTCTCCAAGTCGGGAGGGTGTTAGTAAAGCGTCTGGAATGTTGCACCCGAGTACCAGGGTACGAAAACTGAGACATATTTGAACACGTCTCCCGATCACATGGTTGATCATACTCTAGGTTCCACATGCATGTTTTAGCTGAAGGAAGAATACCTTAAACCTGGGTAGTTGAAACCCGTGGAATGGGTACCATGCAATATGACTTCAAAGGGTCTTCATTTGCTCACCGAACCTCTCCAATCCTATCACTGCTGCGTTTATGCCCCTGTACACATGCTTGATTCTCTTTCGGAGACATAGCAATCCATAGGTTTTAAGATACTTACTAGTCAGGTACATTCTTAGGCATTTAATATGCGGTGTTGAGTCCATTTCGTTGAGCAAGGAGTAGCTCTTGTCTATTCCATATTTGGCTTAAGGAACTTTATCTGTGCTCATTTCAATCTCTGGTTTTATGCAGCACCCCAACTCACCTTTCCCCTTAAGCAAGCATAAGTTGGTTTTCTAAATTTGAGACCCTGTTCTGTTCTGTAATTCAGTTCCTGTGTAGCCAAGTTTACATTCCGTGTATTACTGATATCTTATGATGTTTCTTTTTCTGTGTGACTTATTTCAGTTAGAATCATCATACCTGAATCCACTCATTGTGCTGCTAAGGGCCTGATGACATAGATTTCATTGCTGAGTGATATTGCTTTGTAAGTAAATACCACAACTTCTTTATCCATTTTTCACTTTCTGCGATGTTGAACTTGTACTGTAAACGAGGTTCTTGTAAACAGAGGCGTCCCAAACTTTGGGGTGGCTGTGTCTTTTTGATTTTAATTTCCCTAAGCTATAGGACCATAAGTGGAAGTGCCCTAGGCTCTGTTGCTTTGTTTTTTAGATGTTTCAGGAAACACCATACACTTCTCCCGAGTGTCTGTTGGCAATTTACATCCCGCCCATCAGCATAACAAGGCTCCCAGTTCTCCATGGCCTGTCCTGCCTTTCTGGATTTTACACTTTTTTCAGATGGCCCTTTTGACCGGGGGGAAGTGAGACTTCATTGTAGTGCAGATTTCCTTTGCAAGCTTGCTTGGTTGGCCAAAAAGGGCGTATGCGTTTTTTCCTGAATATATTCAGGAAAAAACGCATACGCCCTTTTTGGCCAAGTGCATCATTGTGGACGTTCTGCCTCTTTTCCTATGCTTTCAATGCAATTCCAGTCTACCTCCTGAAATCGGTTTCCTGCAATTCTGCCCCGCTTTCAAGTCCTCTTGGCAGCCTTACTTCAGTATATTTTTGGACGATAGCTGTCATTTATAACTCTGCAGGTTTGTGAATTACAGTGCCCCTGAGCTCCTTTCTTCAACTTGCTTTCTTTTGAGCTGGCCGCAACACCGCAGGATGGCTTCAGGCCCTAATCTGGTTCCGGCACGGCACGCTGAGCCTTTGGTTAATTCCTCTTCCTGGTGGGAAATGAGAGTTAAATTTGCCCGTCCAGACACCTCCAGCTAGTCTCTCATTGGTTCTCGCTATTCCTGTTCATCTTCCGCAGAAATTGCAAACTGGGCCAAACAGGAGGTTAAAGGGACTGACTCTCCAAGTCGGGAGGGTGTTAGTAAAGCGTCTGGAATGTTGCACCCGAGTACCAGGGTACGAAAACTGAGACATATTTGAACACGTCTCCCGATCACATGGTTGATCATACTCTAGGTTCCACATGCATGTTTTAGCTGAAGGAAGAATACCTTAAACCTGGGTAGTTGAAACCCGTGGAATGGGTACCATGCAATATGACTTCAAAGGGTCTTCATTTGCTCACCGAACCTCTCCAATCCTATCACTGCTGCGTTTATGCCCCTGTACACATGCTTGATTCTCTTTCGGAGACATAGCAATCCATAGGTTTTAAGATACTTACTAGTCAGGTACATTCTTAGGCATTTAATATGCGGTGTTGAGTCCATTTCATTGAGCAAGGAGTAGCTCTTGTCTATTCCATATTTGGCTTAAGGAACTTTATCTGTGTTCATTTCAATCTCTGGTTTTATGCAGCACCCCAACTCACCTTTCCCCTTAAGCAAGCATAAGTTGGTTTTCTAAATTTGAGACCCTGTTCTGTTCTGTAATTCAGTTCCTGTGTAGCCAAGTTTACATTCCGTGTATTACTGATATCTTATGATGTTTCTTTTTCTGTGTGACTTATTTCAGTTAGAATCATCATACCTGAATCTACTCATTGTGCTGCTAAGGGCCTGATGACATAGATTTCATTGCTGAGTGATATTGCTTTGTAAGTAAATACCACAACTTCTTTATCCATTTTTCACTTTCTGCGATGTTGAACTTGTACTGTAAACGAGGTTCTTGTAAACAGAGGCGTCCCAAACTTTGGGGTGGCTGTGTCTTTTTGATTTTAATTTCCCTAAGCTATAGGACCATAAGTGGAAGTGCCCTAGGCTCTGTTGCTTTGTTTTTTAGATGTTTCAGGAAACACCATACACTTCTCCCGAGTGTCTGTTGGCAATTTACATCCCGCCCATCAGCATAACAAGGCTCCCAGTTCTCCATGGCCTGTCCTGCCTTTCTGGATTTTACACTTTTTTCAGATGGCCCTTTTGACCGGGGGGAAGTGAGACTTCATTGTAGTGCAGATTTCCTTTGCAAGCTTGCTTGGTTGGCCAAAAAGGGCGTATGCGTTTTTTCCTGAATATATTCAGGAAAAAACGCATACGCCCTTTTTGGCCAAGTGCATCATTGTGGACGTTCTGCCTCTTTTCCTATGCTTTCAATGCAATTCCAGTCTACCTCCTGAAATCGGTTTCCTGCAATTCTGCCCCGCTTTCAAGTCCTCTTGGCAGCCTTACTTCAGTATATTTTTGGACGATAGCTGTCATTTATAACTCTGCAGGTTTGTGAATTACAGTGCCCCTGAGCTCCTTTCTTCAACTCGCTTTCTTTTGAGCTGGCCGCAACACCGCAGGATGGCTTCAGGCCCTAATCTGGTTCCGGCACGGCACGCTGAGCCTTTGGTTAATTCCTCTTCCTGGTGGGAAATGAGAGTTAAATTTGCCCGTCCAGACACCTCCAGCTAGTCTCTCATTGGTTCTCGCTATTCCTGTTCATCTTCCGCAGAAATTGCAAACTGGGCCAAACAGGAGGTTAAAGGGACTGACTCTCCAAGTCGGGAGGGTGTTAGTAAAGCGTCTGGAATGTTGCACCCGAGTACCAGGGTACGAAAACTGAGACATATTTGAACACGTCTCCCGATCACATGGTTGATCATACTCTAGGTTCCACATGCATGTTTTAGCTGAAGGAAGAATACCTTAAACCTGGGTAGTTGAAACCCGTGGAATGGGTACCATGCAATATGACTTCAAAGGGTCTTCATTTGCTCACCGAACCTCTCCAATCCTATCACTGCTGCGTTTATGCCCCTGTACACATGCTTGATTCTCTTTCGGAGACATAGCAATCCATAGGTTTTAAGATACTTACTAGTCAGGTACATTCTTAGGCATTTAATATGCGGTGTTGAGTCCATTTCGTTGAGCAAGGAGTAGCTCTTGTCTATTCCATATTTGGCTTAAGGAACTTTATCTGTGCTCATTTCAATCTCTGGTTTTATGCAGCACCCCAACTCACCTTTCCCCTTAAGCAAGCATAAGTTGGTTTTCTAAATTTGAGACCCTATTCTGTTCTGTAATTCAGTTCCTGTGTAGCCAAGTTTACATTCCGTGTATTACTGATATCTTATGATGTTTCTTTTTCTGTGTGACTTATTTCAGTTAGAATCATCATACCTGAATCCACTCATTGTGCTGCTAAGGGCCTGATGACATAGATTTCATTGCTGAGTGATATTGCTTTGTAAGTAAATACCACAACTTCTTTATCCATTTTTCACTTTCTGCGATGTTGAACTTGTACTGTAAACGAGGTTCTTGTAAACAGAGGCGTCCCAAACTTTGGGGTGGCTGTGTCTTTTTGATTTTAATTTCCCTAAGCTATAGGACCATAAGTGGAAGTGCCCTAGGCTCTGTTGCTTTGTTTTTTAGATGTTTCAGGAAACACCATACACTTCTCCCGAGTGTCTGTTGGCAATTTACATCCCGCCCATCAGCATAACAAGGCTCCCAGTTCTCCATGGCCTGTCCTGCCTTTCTGGATTTTACACTTTTTTCAGATGGCCCTTTTGACCGGGGGGAAGTGAGACTTCATTGTAGTGCAGATTTCCTTTGCAAGCTTGCTTGGTTGGCCAAAAAGGGCGTATGCGTTTTTTCCTGAATATATTCAGGAAAAAACGCATACGCCCTTTTTGGCCAAGTGCATCATTGTGGACGTTCTGCCTCTTTTCCTATGCTTTCAATGCAATTCCAGTCTGCCTCCTGAAATCGGTTTCCTGCAATTCTGTCCCGCTTTCAAGTCCTCTTGGCAGCCTTACTTCAGTATATTTTTGGACGATAGCTGTCATTTATAACTCTGCAGGTTTGTGAATTACAGTGCCCCTGAGCTCCTTTCTTCAACTCGCTTTCTTTTGAGCTGGCCGCAACACCGCAGGATGGCTTCAGGCCCTAATCTGGTTCCGGCACGGCACGCTGAGCCTTTGGTTAATTCCTCTTCCTGGTGGGAAATGAGAGTTAAATTTGCCCGTCCAGACACCTCCAGCTAGTCTCTCATTGGTTCTCGCTATTCCTGTTCATCTTCCGCAGAAATTGCAAACTGGGCCAAACAGGAGGTTAAAGGGACTGACTCTCCAAGTCGGGAGGGTGTTAGTAAAGCGTCTGGAATGTTGCACCCGAGTACCAGGGTACGAAAACTGAGACATATTTGAACACGTCTCCCGATCACATGGTTGATCATACTCTAGGTTCCACATGCATGTTTTAGCTGAAGGAAGAATACCTTAAACCTGGGTAGTTGAAACCCGTGGAATGGGTACCATGCAATATGACTTCAAAGGGTCTTCATTTGCTCACCGAACCTCTCCAATCCTATCACTGCTGCGTTTATGCCCCTGTACACATGCTTGATTCTCTTTCGGAGACATAGCAATCCATAGGTTTTAAGATACTTACTAGTCAGGTACATTCTTAGGCATTTAATATGCGGTGTTGAGTTCATTTCGTTGAGCAAGGAGTAGCTCTTGTCTATTCCATATTTGGCTTAAGGAACTTTATCTGTGCTCATTTCAATCTCTGGTTTTATGCAGCACCCCAACTCACCTTTCCCCTTAAGCAAGCATAAGTTGGTTTTCTAAATTTGAGACCCTGTTCTGTTCTGTAATTCAGTTCCTGTGTAGCCAAGTTTACATTCCGTGTATTACTGATATCTTATGATGTTTCTTTTTCTGTGTGACTTATTTCAGTTAGAATCATCATACCTGAATCCACTCATTGTGCTGCTAAGGGCCTGATGACATAGATTTCATTGCTGAGTGATATTGCTTTGTAAGTAAATACCACAACTTCTTTATCCATTTTTCACTTTCTGCGATGTTGAACTTGTACTGTAAACGAGGTTCTTGTAAACAGAGGCGTCCCAAACTTTGGGGTGGCTGTGTCTTTTTGATTTTAATTTCCCTAAGCTATAGGACCATAAGTGGAAGTGCCCTAGGCTCTGTTGCTTTGTTTTTTAGATGTTTCAGGAAACACCATACACTTCTCCCGAGTGTCTGTTGGCAATTTACATCCCACCCATCAGCATAACAAGGCTCCCAGTTCTCCATGGCCTGTCCTGCCTTTCTGGATTTTACACTTTTTTCAGATGGCCCTTTTGACCGGGGGGAAGTGAGACTTCATTGTAGTGCAGATTTCCTTTGCAAGCTTGCTTGGTTGGCCAAAAAGGGCGTGTGCGTTTTTTCCTGAATATATTCAGGAAAAAACGCATACGCACTTTTTGGCCAAGTGCATCATTGTGGACGTTCTGCCTCTTTTCCTATGCTTTCAATGCAATTCCAGTCTACCTCCTGAAATCGGTTTCCTGCAATTCTGCCCCGCTTTCAAGTCCTCTTGGCAGCCTTACTTCAGTATATTTTTGGACGATAGCTGTCATTTATAACTCTGCAGGTTTGTGAATTACAGTGCCCCTGAGCTCCTTTCTTCAACTCGCTTTCTTTTGAGCTGGCCGCAACACCGCAGGATGGCTTCAGGCCCTAATCTGGTTCCGGCACGGCACGCTGAGCCTTTGGTTAATTCCTCTTCCTGGTGGGAAATGAGAGTTAAATTTGCCCGTCCAGACACCTCCAGCTAGTCTCTCATTGGTTCTCGCTATTCCTGTTCATCTTCCGCAGAAATTGCAAACTGGGCCAAACAGGAGGTTAAAGGGACTGACTCTCCAAGTCGGGAGGGTGTTAGTAAAGCGTCTGGAATGTTGCACCCAAGTACCAGGGTACGAAAACTGAGACATATTTGAACACGTCTCCCGATCACATGGTTGATCATACTCTAGGTTCCACATGCATGTTTTAGCTGAAGGAAGAATACCTTAAACCTGGGTAGTTGAAACCCGTGGAATGGGTACCATGCAATATGACTTCAAAGGGTCTTCATTTGCTCACCGAACCTCTCCAATCCTATCACTGCTGCGTTTATGCCCCTGTACACATGCTTGATTCTCTTTCGGAGACATAGCAATCCATAGGTTTTAAGATACTTACTAGTCAGGTACATTCTTAGGCATTTAATATGCGGTGTTGAGTCCATTTCGTTGAGCAAGGAGTAGCTCTTGTCTATTCCATATTTGGCTTAAGGAACTTTATCTGTGCTCATTTCAATCTCTGGTTTTATGCAGCACCCCAACTCACCTTTCCCCTTAAGCAAGCATAAGTTGGTTTTCTAAATTTGAGACCCTGTTCTGTTCTGTAATTCAGTTCCTGTGTAGCCAAGTTTACATTCCGTGTATTACTGATATCTTATGATGTTTCTTTTTCTGTGTGACTTATTTCAGTTAGAATCATCATACCTGAATCCACTCATTGTGCTGCTAAGGGCCTGATGACATAGATTTCATTGCTGAGTGATATTGCTTTGTAAGTAAATACCACAACTTCTTTATCCATTTTTCACTTTCTGCGATGTTGAACTTGTACTGTAAATGAGGTTCTTGTAAACAGAGGCGTCCCAAACTTTGGGGTGGCTGTGTCTTTTTGATTTTAATTTCCCTAAGCTATAGGACCATAAGTGGAAGTGCCCTAGGCTCTGTTGCTTTGTTTTTTAGATGTTTCAGGAAACACCATACACTTCTCCCGAGTGTCTGTTGGCAATTTACATCCCGCCCATCAGCATAACAAGGCTCCCAGTTCTCCATGGCCTGTCCTGCCTTTCTGGATTTTACACTTTTTTCAGATGGCCCTTTTGACCGGGGGGAAGTGAGACTTCATTGTAGTGCAGATTTCCTTTGCAAGCTTGCTTGGTTGGCCAAAACGGGCGTATGCGTTTCTTCCTGAATATATTCAGGAAAAAACGCATACGCCCTTTTTGGCCAAGTGCATCATTGTGGACGTTCTGCCTCTTTTCCTATGCTTTCAATGCAATTCCAGTCTACCTCCTGAAATCGGTTTCCTGCAATTCTGCCCCGCTTTCAAGTCCTCTTGGCAGCCTTACTTCAGTATATTTTTGGACGATAGCTGTCATTTATAACTCTGCAGGTTTGTGAATTACAGTGCCCCTGAGCTCCTTTCTTCAACTCGCTTTCTTTTGAGCTGGCCGCAACACCGCAGGATGGCTTCAGGCCCTAATCTGGTTCCGGCACGGCACGCTGAGCCTTTGGTTAATTCCTCTTCCTGGTGGGAAATGAGAGTTAAATTTGCCCATCCAGACACCTCCAGCTAGTCTCTCATTGGTTCTCGCTATTCCTGTTCATCTTCCGCAGAAATTGCAAACTGGGCCAAACAGGAGGTTAAAGGGACTGACTCTCCAAGTCGGGAGGGTGTTAGTAAAGCGTCTGGAATGTTGCACCCGAGTACCAGGGTACGAAAACTGAGACATATTTGAACACGTCTCCCGATCACATGGTTGATCATACTCTAGGTTCCACATGCATGTTTTAGCTGAAGGAAGAATACCTTAAACCTGGGTAGTTGAAACCCGTGGAATGGGTACCATGCAATATGACTTCAAAGGGTCTTCATTTGCTCACCGAACCTCTCCAATCCTATCACTGCTGCGTTTATGCCCCTGTACACATGCTTGATTCTCTTTCGGAGACATAGCAATCCATAGGTTTTAAGATACTTACTAGTCAGGTACATTCTTAGGCATTTAATATGCGGTGTTGAGTCCATTTCGTTGAGCAAGGAGTAGCTCTTGTCTATTCCATATTTGGCTTAAGGAACTTTATCTGTGCTCATTTCAATCTCTGGTTTTATGCAGCACCCCAACTCACCTTTCCCCTTAAGCAAGCATAAGTTGGTTTTCTAAATTTGAGACCCTGTTCTGTTCTGTAATTCAGTTCCTGTGTAGCCAAGTTTACATTCCGTGTATTACTGATATCTTATGATGTTTCTTTTTCTGTGTGACTTATTTCAGTTAGAATCATCATACCTGAATCCACTCATTGTGCTGCTAAGGGCCTGATGACATAGATTTCATTGCTGAGTGATATTGCTTTGTAAGTAAATACCACAACTTCTTTATCCATTTTTCACTTTCTGCGATGTTGAACTTGTACTGTAAACGAGGTTCTTGTAAACAGAGGCGTCCCAAACTTTGGGGTGGCTGTGTCTTTTTGATTTTAATTTCCCTAAGCTATAGGACCATAAGTGGAAGTGCCCTAGGCTCTGTTGCTTTGTTTTTTAGATGTTTCAGGAAACACCATACACTTCTCCCGAGTGTCTGTTGGCAATTTACATCCCGCCCATCAGCATAACAAGGCTCCCAGTTCTCCATGGCCTGTCCTGCCTTTCTGGATTTTACACTTTTTTCAGATGGCCCTTTTGACCGGGGGGAAGTGAGACTTCATTGTAGTGCAGATTTCCTTTGCAAGCTTGCTTGGTTGGCCAAAAAGGGCGTGTGCGTTTTTTCCTGAATATATTCAGGAAAAAACGCATACGCCCTTTTTGGCCAAGTGCATCATTGTGGACGTTCTGCCTCTTTTCCTATGCTTTCAATGCAATTCCAGTCTACCTCCTGAAATCGGTTTCCTGCAATTCTGCCCCGCTTTCAAGTCCTCTTGGCAGCCTTACTTCAGTATATTTTTGGACGATAGCTGTCATTTATAACTCTGCAGGTTTGTGAATTACAGTGCCCCTGAGCTCCTTTCTTCAACTCGCTTTCTTTTGAGCTGGCCACAACACCGCAGGATGGCTTCAGGCCCTAATCTGGTTCCGGCACGGCACGCTGAGCCTTTGGTTAATTCCTCTTCCTGGTGGGAAATGAGAGTTAAATTTGCCCGTCCAGACACCTCCAGCTAGTCTCTCATTGGTTCTCGCTATTCCTGTTCATCTTCCGCAGAAATTGCAAACTGGGCCAAACAGGAGGTTAAAGGGACTGACTCTCCAAGTCGGGAGGGTGTTAGTAAAGCGTCTGGAATGTTGCACCCGAGTACCAGGGTACGAAAACTGAGACATATTTGAACACGTCTCCCGATCACATGGTTGATCATACTCTAGGTTCCACATGCATGTTTTAGCTGAAGGAAGAATACCTTAAACCTGGGTAGTTGAAACCCGTGGAATGGGTACCATGCAATATGACTTCAAAGGGTCTTCATTTGCTCACCGAACCTCTCCAATCCTATCACTGCTGCGTTTATGCCCCTGTACACATGCTTGATTCTCTTTCGGAGACATAGCAATCCATAGGTTTTAAGATACTTACTAGTCAGGTACATTCTTAGGCATTTAATATGCGGTGTTGAGTCCATTTCGTTGAGCAAGGAGTAGCTCTTGTCTATTCCATATTTGGCTTAAGGAACTTTATCTGTGCTCATTTCAATCTCTGGTTTTATGCAGCACCCCAACTCACCTTTCCCCTTAAGCAAGCATAAGTTGGTTTTCTAAATTTGAGACCCTGTTCTGTTCTGTAATTCAGTTCCTGTGTAGCCAAGTTTACATTCCGTGTATTACTGATATCTTATGATGTTTCTTTTTCTGTGTGACTTATTTCAGTTAGAATCATCATACCTGAATCCACTCATTGTGCTGCTAAGGGCCTGATGACATAGATTTCATTGCTGAGTGATATTGCTTTGTAAGTAAATACCACAACTTCTTTATCCATTTTTCACTTTCTGCGATGTTGAACTTGTACTGTAAACGAGGTTCTTGTAAACAGAGGCGTCCCAAACTTTGGGGTGGCTGTGTCTTTTTGATTTTAATTTCCCTAAGCTATAGGACCATAAGTGGAAGTGCCCTAGGCTCTGTTGCTTTGTTTTTTAGATGTTTCAGGAAACACCATACACTTCTCCCTAGTGTCTGTTGGCAATTTACATCCCACCCATCAGCATAACAAGGCTCCCAGTTCTCCATGGCCTGTCCTGCCTTTCTGGATTTTACACTTTTTTCAGATGGCCCTTTTGACCGGGGGGAAGTGAGACTTCATTGTAGTGCAGATTTCCTTTGCAAGCTTGCTTGGTTGGCCAAAAAGGGCGTGTGCGTTTTTTCCTGAATATATTCAGGAAAAAACGCATACGCCCTTTTTGGCCAAGTGCATCATTGTGGACGTTCTGCCTCTTTTCCTATGCTTTCAATGCAATTCCAGTCTGCCTCCTGAAATCGGTTTCCTGCAATTCTGCCCCGCTTTCAAGTCCTCTTGGCAGCCTTACTTCAGTATATTTTTGGACGATAGCTGTCATTTATAACTCTGCAGGTTTGTGAATTACAGTGCCCCTGAGCTCCTTTCTTCAACTCGCTTTCTTTTGAGCTGGCCGCAACACCGCAGGATGGCTTCAGGCCCTAATCTGGTTCCGGCACGGCACGCTGAGCCTTTGGTTAATTCCTCTTCCTGGTGGGAAATGAGAGTTAAATTTGCCCGTCCAGACACCTCCAGCTAGTCTCTCATTGGTTCTCGCTATTCCTGTTCATCTTCCACAGAAATTGCAAACTGGGCCAAACAGGAGGTTAAAGGGACTGACTCTCCAAGTCGGGAGGGTGTTAGTAAAGCGTCTGGAATGTTGCACCCGAGTACCAGGGTACGAAAACTGAGACATATTTGAACACGTCTCCCGATCACATGGTTGATCATACTCTAGGTTCCACATGCATGTTTTAGCTGAAGGAAGAATACCTTAAACCTGGGTAGTTGAAACCCGTGGAATGGGTACCATGCAATATGACTTCAAAGGGTCTTCATTTGCTCACCGAACCTCTCCAATCCTATCACTGCTGCATTTATGCCCCTGTACACATGCTTGATTCTCTTTCGGAGACATAGCAATCCATAGGTTTTAAGATACTTACTAGTCAGGTACATTCTTAGGCATTTAATATGCGGTGTTGAGTCCATTTCGTTGAGCAAGGAGTAGCTCTTGTCTATTCCATATTTGGCTTAAGGAACTTTATCTGTGTTCATTTCAATCTCTGGTTTTATGCAGCACCCCAACTCACCTTTACCCTTAAGCAAGCATAAGTTGGTTTTCTAAATTTGAGACCCTGTTCTGTTCTGTAATTCAGTTCCTGTGTAGCCAAGTTTACATTCCGTGTATTACTGATATCTTATGATGTTTCTTTTTCTGTGTGACTTATTTCAGTTAGAATCATCATACCTGAATCCACTCATTGTGCTGCTAAGGGCCTGATGACATAGATTTCATTGCTGAGTGATATTGCTTTGTAAGTAAATACCACAACTTCTTTATCCATTTTTCACTTTCTGCGATGTTGAACTTGTACACTAAACGAGGTTCTTGTAAACAGAGGTGTCCCAAACTTTGGGGTGGCTGTGTCTTTTTGATTTTAATTTCCCTAAGCTATAGGACCATAAGTGGAAGTGCCCTAGGCTCTGTTGCTTTGTTTTTTAGATGTTTCAGGAAACACCATACACTTCTCCCGAGTGTCTGTTGGCAATTTACATCCCGCCCATCAGCATAACAAGGCTCCCAGTTCTCCATGGCCTGTCCTGCCTTTCTGGATTTTACACTTTTTTCAGATGGCCCTTTTGACCGGGGGGAAGTGAGACTTCATTGTAGTGCAGATTTCCTTTGCAAGCTTGCTTGGTTGGCCAAAAAGGGCGTATGCGTTTTTTCCTGAATATATTCAGGAAAAAACGCATACGCCCTTTTTGGCCAAGTGCATCATTGTGGACGTTCTGCCTCTTTTCCTATGCTTTCAATGCAATTCCAGTCTACCTCCTGAAATCGGTTTCCTGCAATTCTGCCCCGCTTTCAAGTCCTCTTGGCAGCCTTACTTCAGTATATTTTTGGACGATAGCTGTCATTTATAACTCTGCAGGTTTGTGAATTACAGTGCCCCTGAGCTCCTTTCTTCAACTCGCTTTCTTTTGAGCTGGCCGCAACACCGCAGGATGGCTTCAGGCCCTAATCTGGTTCCGGCATGGCACGCTGAGCCTTTGGTTAATTCCTCTTCCTGGTGGGAAATGAGAGTTAAATTTGCCCGTCCAGACACCTCCAGCTAGTCTCTCATTGGTTCTCGCTATTCCTGTTCATCTTCCGCAGAAATTGCAAACTGGGCCAAACAGGAGGTTAAAGGGACTGACTCTCCAAGTCGGGAGGGTGTTAGTAAAGCGTCTGGAATGTTGCACCCGAGTACCAGGGTACGAAAACTGAGACATATTTGAACACGTCTCCCGATCACATGGTTGATCATACTCTAGGTTCCACATGCATGTTTTAGCTGAAGGAAGAATACCTTAAACCTGGGTAGTTGAAACCCGTGGAATGGGTACCATGCAATATGACTTCAAAGGGTCTTCATTTGCTCACCGAACCTCTCCAATCCTATCACTGCTGCATTTATGCCCCTGTACACATGCTTGATTCTCTTTCGGAGACATAGCAATCCATAGGTTTTAAGATACTTACTAGTCAGGTACATTCTTAGGCATTTAATATGCGGTGTTGAGTCCATTTCGTTGAGCAAGGAGTAGCTCTTGTCTATTCCATATTTGGCTTAAGGAACTTTATCTGTGTTCATTTCAATCTCTGGTTTTATGCAGCACCCCAACTCACCTTTACCCTTAAGCAAGCATAAGTTGGTTTTCTAAATTTGAGACCCTGTTCTGTTCTGTAATTCAGTTCCTGTGTAGCCAAGTTTACATTCCGTGTATTACTGATATCTTATGATGTTTCTTTTTCTGTGTGACTTATTTCAGTTAGAATCATCATACCTGAATCCACTCATTGTGCTGCTAAGGGCCTGATGACATAGATTTCATTGCTGAGTGATATTGCTTTGTAAGTAAATACCACAACTTCTTTATCCATTTTTCACTTTCTGCGATGTTGAACTTGTACGCTAAACGAGGTTCTTGTAAACAGAGGTGTCCCAAACTTTGGGGTGGCTGTGTCTTTTTGATTTTAATTTCCCTAAGCTATAGGACCATAAGTGGAAGTGCCCTAGGCTCTGTTGCTTTGTTTTTTAGATGTTTCAGGAAACACCATACACTTCTCCCGAGTGTCTGTTGGCAATTTACATCCCGCCCATCAGCATAACAAGGCTCCCAGTTCTCCATGGCCTGTCCTGCCTTTCTGGATTTTACACTTTTTTCAGATGGCCCTTTTGACCGGGGGGAAGTGAGACTTCATTGTAGTGCAGATTTCCTTTGCAAGCTTGCTTGGTTGGCCAAAAAGGGCGTATGCGTTTTTTCCTGAATATATTCAGGAAAAAACGCATACGCCCTTTTTGGCCAAGTGCATCATTGTGGACGTTCTGCCTCTTTTCCTATGCTTTCAATGCAATTCCAGTCTGCCTCCTGAAATCGGTTTCCTGCAATTCTGCCCCGCTTTCAAGTCCTCTTGGCAGCCTTACTTCAGTATATTTTTGGACGATAGCTGTCATTTATAACTCTGCAGGTTTGTGAATTACAGTGCCCCTGAGCTCCTTTCTTCAACTCGCTTTCTTTTGAGCTGGCCGCAACACCGCAGGATGGCTTCAGGCCCTAATCTGGTTCCGGCACGGCACGCTGAGCCTTTGGTTAATTCCTCTTCCTGGTGGGAAATGAGAGTTAAATTTGCCCGTCCAGACACCTCCAGCTAGTCTCTCATTGGTTCTCGCTATTCCTGTTCATCTTCCGCAGAAATTGCAAACTGGGCCAAACAGGAGGTTAAAGGGACTGACTCTCCAAGTCGGGAGGGTGTTAGTAAAGCGTCTGGAATGTTGCACCCGAGTACCAGGGTACGAAAACTGAGACATATTTGAACACGTCTCCCGATCACATGGTTGATCATACTCTAGGTTCCACATGCATGTTTTAGCTGAAGGAAGAATACCTTAAACCTGGGTAGTTGAAACCCGTGGAATGGGTACCATGCAATATGACTTCAAAGGGTCTTCATTTGCTCACCGAACCTCTCCAATCCTATCACTGCTGCGTTTATGCCCCTGTACACATGCTTGATTCTCTTTCGGAGACATAGCAATCCATAGGTTTTAAGATACTTACTAGTCAGGTACATTCTTAGGCATTTAATATGCGGTGTTGAGTCCATTTCGTTGAGCAAGGAGTAGCTCTTGTCTATTCCATATTTGGCTTAAGGAACTTTATCTGTGCTCATTTCAATCTCTGGTTTTATGCAGCACCCCAACTCACCTTTCCCCTTAAGCAAGCATAAGTTGGTTTTCTAAATTTGAGACCCTGTTCTGTTCTGTAATTCAGTTCCTGTGTAGCCAAGTTTACATTCCGTGTATTCCTGATATCTTATGATGTTTCTTTTTCTGTGTGACTTATTTCAGTTAGAATCATCATACCTGAATCCACTCATTGTGCTGCTAAGGGCCTGATGACATAGATTTCATTGCTGAGTGATATTGCTTTGTAAGTAAATACCACAACTTCTTTATCCATTTTTCACTTTCTGCGATGTTGAACTTGTACGCTAAACGAGGTTCTTGTAAACAGAGGCGTCCCAAACTTTGGGGTGGCTGTGTCTTTTTGTTTTTAATTTCCCTAAGCTATAGGACCATAAGTGGAAGTGCCCTAGGCTCTGTTGCTTTGTTTTTTAGATGTTTCAGGAAACACCATACACTTCTCCCGAGTGTCTGTTGGCAATTTACATCCCGCCCATCAGCATAACAAGGCTCCCAGTTCTCCATGGCCTGTCCTGCCTTTCTGGATTTTACACTTTTTTCAGATGGCCCTTTTGACCGGGGGAAAGTGAGACTTCATTGTAGTGCAGATTTCCTTTGCAAGCTTGCTTGGTTGGCCAAAAAGGGCGTATGCGTTTTTTCCTGAATATATTCAGGAAAAAACGCATACGCCCTTTTTGGCCAAGTGCATCATTGTGGACGTTCTGCCTCTTTTCCTATGCTTTCAATGCAATTCCAGTCTGCCTCCTGAAATCGGTTTCCTGCAATTCTGCCCCGCTTTCAAGTCCTCTTGGCAGCCTTACTTCAGTATATTTTTGGACGATAGCTGTCATTTATAACTCTGCAGGTTTGTGAATTACAGTGCCCCTGAGCTCCTTTCTTCAACTCGCTTTCTTTTGAGCTGGCCGCAACACCGCAGGATGGCTTCAGGCCCTAATCTGGTTCCGGCACGGCACGCTGAGCCTTTGGTTAATTCCTCTTCCTGGTGGGAAATGAGAGTTAAATTTGCCCGTCCAGACACCTCCAGCTAGTCTCTCATTGGTTCTCGCTATTCCTGTTCATCTTCCGCAGAAATTGCAAACTGGGCCAAACAGGAGGTTAAAGGGACTGACTCTCCAAGTCGGGAGGGTGTTAGTAAAGCGTCTGGAATGTTGCACCCGAGTACCAGGGTACGAAAACTGAGACATATTTGAACACGTCTCCCGATCACATGGTTGATCATACTCTAGGTTCCACATGCATGTTTTAGCTGAAGGAAGAATACCTTAAACCTGGGTAGTTGAAACCCGTGGAATGGGTACCATGCAATATGACTTCAAAGGGTCTTCATTTGCTCACCGAACCTCTCCAATCCTATCACTGCTGCGTTTATGCCCCTGTACACATGCTTGATTCTCTTTCGGAGACATAGCAATCCATAGGTTTTAAGATACTTACTAGTCAGGTACATTCTTAGGCATTTAATATGCGGTGTTGAGTCCATTTCGTTGAGCAAGGAGTAGCTCTTGTCTATTCCATATTTGGCTTAAGGAACTTTATCTGTGCTCATTTCAATCTCTGGTTTTATGCAGCACCCCAACTCACCTTTCCCCTTAAGCAAGCATAAGTTGGTTTTCTAAATTTGAGACCCTGTTCTGTTCTGTAATTCAGTTCCTGTGTAGCCAAGTTTACATTCCGTGTATTACTGATATCTTATGATGTTTCTTTTTCTGTGTGACTTATTTCAGTTAGAATCATCATACCTGAATCCACTCATTGTGCTGCTAAGGGCCTGATGACATAGATTTCATTGCTGAGTGATATTGCTTTGTAAGTAAATACCACAACTTCTTTATCCATTTTTCACTTTCTGTGATGTTGAACTTGTACGCTAAACGAGGTTCTTGTAAACAGAGGCGTCCCAAACTTTGGGGTGGCTGTGTCTTTTTGATTTTAATTTCCCTAAGCTATAGGACCATAAGTGGAAGTGCCCTAGGCTCTGTTGCTTTGTTTTTTAGATGTTTCAGGAAACACCATACACTTCTCCCGAGTGTCTGTTGGCAATTTACATCCCGCCCATCAGCATAACAAGGCTCCCAGTTCTCCATGGCCTGTCCTCCCTTTCTGGATTTTACACTTTTTTCAGATGGCCCTTTTGACCGGGGGGAAGTGAGACTTCATTGTAGTGCAGATTTCCTTTGCAAGCTTGCTTGGTTGGCCAAAAAGGGCGTATGCGTTTTTTCCTGAATATATTCAGGAAAAAACGCATACGCCCTTTTTGGCCAAGTGCATCATTGTGGACGTTCTGCCTCTTTTCCTATGCTTTCAATGCAATTCCAGTCTACCTCCTGAAATCGGTTTCCTGCAATTCTGCCCCGCTTTCAAGTCCTCTTGGCAGCCTTACTTCAGTATATTTTTGGACGATAGCTGTCATTTATAACTCTGCAGGTTTGTGAATTACAGTGCCCCTGAGCTCCTTTCTTCAACTCGCTTTCTTTTGAGCTGGCCGCAACACCGCAGGATGGCTTCAGGCCCTAATCTGGTTCCGGCACGGCACGCTGAGCCTTTGGTTAATTCCTCTTCCTGGTGGGAAATGAGAGTTAAATTTGCCCGTCCAGACACCTCCAGCTAGTCTCTCATTGGTTCTCGCTATTCCTGTTCATCTTCCGCAGAAATTGCAAACTGGGCCAAACAGGAGGTTAAAGGGACTGACTCTCCAAGTCGGGAGGGTGTTAGTAAAGCGTCTGGAATGTTGCACCCGAGTACCAGGGTACGAAAACTGAGACATATTTGAACACGTCTCCCGATCACATGGTTGATCATACTCTAGGTTCCACATGCATGTTTTAGCTGAAGGAAGAATACCTTAAACCTGGGTAGTTGAAACCCGTGGAATGGGTACCATGCAATATGACTTCAAAGGGTCTTCATTTGCTCACCGAACCTCTCCAATCCTATCACTGCTGCGTTTATGCCCCTGTACACATGCTTGATTCTCTTTCGGAGACATAGCAATCCATAGGTTTTAAGATACTTACTAGTCAGGTACATTCTTAGGCATTTAATATGCGGTGTTGAGTCCATTTCGTTGAGCAAGGAGTAGCTCTTGTCTATTCCATATTTGGCTTAAGGAACTTTATCTGTGCTCATTTCAATCTCTGGTTTTATGCAGCACCCCAACTCACCTTTCCGCTTAAGCAAGCATAAGTTGGTTTTCTAAATTTGAGACCCTGTTCTGTTCTGTAATTCAGTTCCTGTGTAGCCAAGTTTACATTCCGTGTATTACTGATATCTTATGATGTTTCTTTTTCTGTGTGACTTATTTCAGTTCGAATCATCATACCTGAATCCACTCATTGTGCTTCTAAGGGCCTGATGACATAGATTTCATTGCTGAGTGATATTGCTTTGTAAGTAAATACCACAACTTCTTTATCCATTTTTCACTTTCTGCGATGTTGAACTTGTACTGTAAACGAGGTTCTTGTAAACAGAGGCGTCCCAAACTTTGGGGTGGCTGTGTCTTTTTGATTTTAATTTCCCTAAGCTATAGGACCATAAGTGGAAGTGCCCTAGGCTCTGTTGCTTTGTTTTTTAGATGTTTCAGGAAACACCATACACTTCTCCCGAGTGTCTGTTGGCAATTTACATCCCGCCCATCAGCATAACAAGGCTCCCAGTTCTCCATGGCCTGTCCTGCCTTTCTGGATTTTACACTTTTTTCAGATGGCCCTTTTGACCGGGGGGAAGTGAGACTTCATTGTAGTGCAGATTTCCTTTGCAAGCTTGCTTGGTTGGCCAAAAAGGGCGTATGCGTTTTTTCCTGAATATATTCAGGAAAAAACGCATACGCCCTTTTTGGCCAAGTGCATCATTGTGGACGTTCTGCCTCTTTTCCTATGCTTTCAATGCAATTCCAGTCTACCTCCTGAAATCGGTTTCCTGCAATTCTGCCCCGCTTTCAAGTCCTCTTGGCAGCCTTACTTCAGTATATTTTTGGACGATAGCTGTCATTTATAACTCTGCAGGTTTGTGAATTACAGTGCCCCTGAGCTCCTTTCTTCAACTCGCTTTCTTTTGAGCTGGCCGCAACACCGCAGGATGGCTTCAGGCCCTAATCTGGTTCCGGCACGGCACGCTGAGCCTTTGGTTAATTCCTCTTCCTGGTGGGAAATGAGAGTTAAATTTGCCCGTCCAGACACCTCCAGCTAGTCTCTCATTGGTTCTCGCTATTCCTGTTCATCTTCCGCAGAAATTGCAAACTGGGCCAAACAGGAGGTTAAAGGGACTGACTCTCCAAGTCGGGAGGGTGTTAGTAAAGCGTCTGGAATGTTGCACCCGAGTACCAGGGTACGAAAACTGAGACATATTTGAACACGTCTCCCGATCACATGGTTGATCATACTCTAGGTTCCACATGAATGTTTTACCTGAAGGAAGAATACCTTAAACCTGGGTAGTTGAAACCCGTGGAATGGGTACCATGCAATATGACTTCAAAGGGTCTTCATTTGCTCACCGAACCTCTCCAATCCTATCACTGCTGCGTTTATGCCCCTGTACACATGCTTGATTCTCTTTCGGAGACATAGCAATCCATAGGTTTTAAGATACTTACTAGTCAGGTACATTCTTAGGCGTTTAATATGCGGTGTTGAGTCCATTTCGTTGAGCAAGGAGTAGCTCTTGTCTATTCCATATTTGGCTTAAGGAACTTTATCTGTGCTCATTTCAATCTCTGGTTTTATGCAGCACCCCAACTCCCCTTTCCCCTTAAGCAAGCATAAGTTGGTTTTCTAAATTTGAGACCCTGTTCTGTTCTGTAATTCAGTTCCTGTGTAGCCAAGTTTACATTCCGTGTATTACTGATATCTTATGATGTTTCTTTTTCTGTGTGACTTATTTCAGTTAGAATCATCATACCTGAATCCACTCATTGTGCTGCTAAGGGCCTGATGACATAGATTTCATTGCTGAGTGATATTGCTTTGTAAGTAAATACCACAACTTCTTTATCCATTTTTCACTTTCTGCGATGTTGAACTTGTACTGTAAACGAGGTTCTTGTAAACAGAGGCGTCCCAATGTTTGGGGTGCCTGTGTCTTTTTGATTTTAATTTCCCTAAGCTATAGGACCATAAGTGGAAGTGCCCTAGGCTCTGTTGCTTTGTTTTTTAGATGTTTCAGGAAACACCATACACTTCTCCCGAGTGTCTGTTGGCAATTTACATCCCGCCCATCAGCATAATAAGGCTCCCAGTTCTCCATGGCCTGTCCTGCCTTTCTAGATTTTACACTTTTTTCAGATGGCCCTTTTGACCGGGGGGAAGTGAGACTTCATTGTAGTGCAGATTTCCTTTGCAAGCTTGCTTGGTTGGCCAAAAAGGGCGTATGCATTTTTTCCTGAATATATTCAGGAAAAAACGCATACGCCCTTTTTGGCCAAGTGCATCATTGTGGACGTTCTGCCTCTTTTCCTATGCTTTCAATGCAATTCCAGTCTACCTCCTGAAATCGGTTTCCTGCAATTCTGCCCCGCTTTCAAGTCCTCTTGGCAGCCTTACTTCAGTATATTTTTGGACGATAGCTGTCATTTATAACTCTGCAGGTTTGTGAATTACAGTGCCCCTGAGCTCCTTTCTTCAACTCGTTTTCTTTTGAGCTGGCCGCAACACCGCAGGATGGCTTCAGGCCCTAATCTGGTTCCGGCACGGCACGCTGAGCCTTTGGTTAATTCCTCTTCCTGGTGGGAAATGAGCGTTAAATTTGCCCGTCCAGACACCTCCAGCTAGTCTCTCATTGGTTCTCGCTATTCCTGTTCATCTTCCGCAGAAATTGCAAACTGGGCCAAACAGGAGGTTAAAGGGACTGACTCTCCAAGTCGGGAGGGTGTTAGTAAAGCGTCTGGAATGTTGCACCCGAGTACCAGGGTACGAAAACTGAGACATATTTGAACACGTCTCCCGATCACATGGTTGATCATACTCTAGGTTCCACATGCATGTTTTAGCTGAAGGAAGAATACCTTAAACCTGGGTAGTTGAAACCCGTGGAATGGGTACCATGCAATACGACTTCAGAGGGTCTTCATTTGCTCACCGAACCTCTCCAATCCTATCACTGCTGCGTTTATGCCCCTGTACACATGCTTGATTCTCTTTCGGAGACATAGCAATCCATAGGTTTTAAGATACTTACTAGTCAGGTACATTCTTAGGCATTTAATATGCGGTGTTGAGTCCATTTCGTTGAGCAAGGAGTAGCTCTTGTCTATTCCATATTTGGCTTAAGGAACTTTATCTGTGCTCATTTCAATCTCTGGTTTTATGCAGCACCCCAACTCACCTTTCCCCTTAAGCAAGCATAAGTTGGTTTTCTAAATTTGAGACCCTGTTCTGTTCTGTAATTCAGTTCCTGTGTAGCCAAGTTTACATTCCGTGTATTACTGATATCTTATGATGTTTCTTTTTCTGTGTGACTTATTTCAGTTAGAATCATCATACCTGAATCCACTCATTGTGCTGCTAAGGGCCTGATGACATAGATTTCATTGCTGAGTGATATTGCTTTGTAAGTAAATACCACAACTTCTTTATCCATTTTTCACTTTCTGCGATGTTGAACTTGTACTGTAAACGAGGTTCTTGTAAACAGAGGCGTCCCAAACTTTGGGGTGGCTGTGTCTTTTTGATTTTAATTTCCCTAAGCTATAGGTCCATAAGTGGAAGTGCCCTAGGCTCTGTTGCTTTGTTTTTTAGATGTTTCAGGAAACACCATACACTTCTCCCGAGTGTCTGTTGGCAATTTACATCCCGCCCATCAGCATAACAAGGCTCCCAGTTCTCCATGGCCTGTCCTGCCTTTCTGGATTTTACACTTTTTTCAGATGGCCCTTTTGACCGGGGGGAAGTGAGACTTCATTGTAGTGCAGATTTCCTTTGCAAGCTTGCTTGGTTGGCCAAAAAGTGCGTATGCATTTTTTCCTGAATATATTCAGGAAAAAACGCATACGCCCTTTTTGGCCAAGTGCATCATTGTGGACGTTCTGCCTCTTTTCCTATGCTTTCAATGCAATTCCAGTCTACCTCCTGAAATCGGTTTCCTGCAATTCTGCCCCGCTTTCAAGTCCTCTTGGCAGCCTTACTTCAGTATATTTTTGGACGATAGCTGTCATTTATAACTCTGCAGGTTTGTGAATTACAGTGCCCCTGAGCTCCTTTCTTCAACTCGCTTTCTTTTGAGCTGGCCGCAACACCGCAGGATGGCTTCAGGCCCTAATCTGGTTCCGGCACGGCACGCTGAGCCTTTGGTTAATTCCTCTTCCTGGTGGGAAATGAGAGTTAAATTTGCCCGTCCAGACACCTCCAGCTAGTCTCTCATTGGTTCTCGCTATTCCTGTTCATCTTCCGCAGAAATTGCAAACTGGGCCAAACAGGAGGTTAAAGGGACTGACTCTCCAAGTCGGGAGGGTGTTAGTAAAGCGTCTGGAATGTTGCACCCGAGTACCAGGGTACGAAAACTGAGACATATTTGAACACGTCTCCCGATCACATGGTTGATCATACTCTAGGTTCCACATGCATGTTTTAGCTGAAGGAAGAATACCTTAAACCTGGGTAGTTGAAACCCGTGGAATGGGTACCATGCAATATGACTTCAAAGGGTCTTCATTTGCTCACCGAACCTCTCCAATCCTATCACTGCTGCGTTTATGCCCCTGTACACATGCTTGATTCTCTTTCGGAGACATAGCAATCCATAGGTTTTAAGATACTTACTAGTCAGGTACATTCTTAGGCATTTAATATGCGGTGTTGAGTCCATTTCGTTGAGCAAGGAGTAGCTCTTGTCTATTCCATATTTGGCTTAAGGAACTTTATCTGTGCTCATTTCAATCTCTGGTTTTATGCAGCACCCCAACTCACCTTTCCCCTTAAGCAAGCATAAGTTGGTTTTCTAAATTTGAGACCCTGTTCTGTTCTGTAATTCAGTTCCTGTGTAGCCAAGTTTACATTCCGTGTATTACTGATATCTTATGATGTTTCTTTTTCTGTGTGACTTATTTCAGTTAGAATCATCATACCTGAATCCACTCATTGTGCTGCTAAGGGCCTGATGACATAGATTTCATTGCTGAGTGATATTGCTTTGTAAGTAAATACCACAACTTCTTTATCCATTTTTCACTTTCTGCGATGTTGAACTTGTACACTAAACGAGGTTCTTGTAAACAGAGGCGTCCCAAACTTTGGGGTGGCTGTGTCTTTTTGATTTTAATTTCCCTAAGCTATAGGACCATAAGTGGAAGTGCCCTAGGCTCTGTTGCTTTGTTTTTTAGATGTTTCAGGAAACACCATACACTTCTCCCGAGTGTCTGTTGGCAATTTACATCCCGCCCATCAGCATAACAAGGCTCCCAGTTCTCCATGGCCTGTCCTGCCTTTCTGGATTTTACACTTTTTTCAGATGGCCCTTTTGACCGGGGGGAAGTGAGACTTCATTGTAGTGCAGATTTCCTTTGCAAGCTTGCTTGGTTGGCCAAAAAGGGCGTATGCGTTTTTTCCTGAATATATTCAGGAAAAAACGCATACACCCTTTTTGGCCAAGTGCATCATTGTGGACATTCTGCCTCTTTTCCTATGCTTTCAATGTCATTCCAGTCTGCCTCCTGAAATCGGTTTCCTGCAATTCTGCCCCGCTTTCAAGTCCTCTTGGCAGCCTTACTTCAGTATATTTTTGGACGATAGCTGTCATTTATAACTCTGCAGGTTTGTGAATTACAGTGCCCCTGAGCTCCTTTCTTCAACTCGCTTTCTTTTGAGCTGGCCGCAACACCGCAGGATGGCTTCAGGCCCTAATCTGGTTCCGGCACGGCACGCTGAGCCTTTGGTTAATTCCTCTTCCTGGTGGGAAATGAGAGTTAAATTTGCCCGTCCAGACACCTCCAGCTAGTCTCTCATTGGTTCTCGCTATTCCTGTTCATCTTCCGCAGAAATTGCAAACTGGGCCAAACAGGAGGTTAAAGGGACTGACTCTCCAAGTCGGGAGGGTGTTAGTAAAGCGTCTGGAATGTTGCACCCGAGTACCAGGGTACGAAAACTGAGACATATTTGAACACGTCTCCCGATCACATGGTTGATCATACTCTAAGTTCCACATGCATGTTTTAGCTGAAGGAAGAATACCTTAAACCTGGGTAGTTGAAACCCGTGGAATGGATACCATGCAATATGACTTCAAAGGGTCTTCATTTGCTCACCGAACCTCTCCAATCCTATCACTGCTGCATTTATGCCCCTGTACACATGCTTGATTCTCTTTCGGAGACATAGCAATCCATAGGTTTTAAGATACTTACTAGTCAGGTACATTCTTAGGCATTTAATATGCGGTGTTGAGTCCATTTCGTTGAGCAAGGAGTAGCTCTTGTCTATTCCATATTTGGCTTAAGGAACTTTATCTGTGCTCATTTCAATCTCTGGTTTTATGCAGCACCCCAACTCACCTTTCCCCTTAAGCAAGCATAAGTTGGTTTTCTAAATTTGAGACCCTGTTCTGTTCTGTAATTCAGTTCCTGTGTAGCCAAGTTTACATTCCGTGTATTACTGATATCTTATGATGTTTCTTTTTCTGTGTGACTTATTTCAGTTAGAATCATCATACCTGAATCCACTCATTGTGCTGCTAAGGGCCTGATGACATAGATTTCATTGCTGAGTGATATTGCTTTGTAAGTAAATACCACAACTTCTTTATCCATTTTTCACTTTCTGCGATGTTGAACTTGTACTGTAAACGAGGTTCTTGTAAACAGAGGCGTCCCAAACTTTGGGGTGGCTGTGTCTTTTTGATTTTAATTTCCCTAAGCTATAGGACCATAAGTGGAAGTGCCCTAGGCTCTGTTGCTTTGTTTTTTAGATGTTTCAGGAAACACCATACACTTCTCCGGAGTGTCTGTTGGCAATTTACATCCCGCCCATCAGCATAACAAGGCTCCCAGTTCTCCATGGCCTGTCCTGCCTTTCTGGATTTTACACTTTTTTCAGATGGCCCTTTTGACCGGGGGGAAGTGAGACTTCATTGTAGTGCAGATTTCCTTTGCAAGCTTGCTTGGTTGGCCAAAAAGGGCGTATGCGTTTTTTCCTGAATATATTCAGGAAAAAACGCATACGCCCTTTTTGGCCAAGTGCATCATTGTGGACGTTCTGCCTCTTTTCCTATGCTTTCAATGCAATTCCAGTCTACCTCCTGAAATTGGTTTCCTGCAATTCTGCCCCGCTTTCAAGTCCTCTTGGCAGCCTTACTTCAGTATATTTTTGGACGATAGCTGTCATTTATAACTCTGCAGGTTTGTGAATTACAGTGCCCCTGAGCTCCTTTCTTCAACTCGCTTTCTTTTGAGCTGGCCGCAACACCGCAGGATGGCTTCAGGCCCTAATCTGGTTCCGGCACGGCACGCTGAGCCTTTGGTTAATTCCTCTTCCTGGTGGGAAATGAGAGTTAAATTTGCCCGTCCAGACACCTCCAGCTAGTCTCTCATTGGTTCTCGCTATTCCTGTTCATCTTCCGCAGAAATTGCAAACTGGGCCAAACAGGAGGTTAAAGGGACTGACTCTCCAAGTCGGGAGGGTGTTAGTAAAGCGTCTGGAATGTTGCACCCGAGTACCAGGGTACGAAAACTGAGACATATTTGAACACGTCTCCCGATCACATGGTTGATCATACTCTAAGTTCCACATGCATGTTTTAGCTGAAGGAAGAATACCTTAAACCTGGGTAGTTGAAACCCGTGGAATGGATACCATGCAATATGACTTCAAAGGGTCTTCATTTGCTCACCGAACCTCTCCAATCCTATCACTGCTGCATTTATGCCCCTGTACACATGCTTGATTCTCTTTCGGAGACATAGCAATCCATAGGTTTTAAGATACTTACTAGTCAGGTACATTCTTAGGCATTTAATATGCGGTGTTGAGTCCATTTCGTTGAGCAAGGAGTAGCTCTTGTCTATTCCATATTTGGCTTAAGGAACTTTATCTGTGCTCATTTCAATCTCTGGTTTTATGCAGCACCCCAACTCACCTTTCCCCTTAAGCAAGCATAAGTTGGTTTTCTAAATTTGAGACCCTGTTCTGTTCTGTAATTCAGTTCCTGTGTAGCCAAGTTTACATTCCGTGTATTACTGATATCTTATGATGTTTCTTTTTCTGTGTGACTTATTTCAGTTAGAATCATCATACCTGAATCCACTCATTGTGCTGCTAAGGGCCTGATGACATAGATTTCATTGCTGAGTGATATTGCTTTGTAAGTAAATACCACAACTTCTTTATCCATTTTTCACTTTCTGCGATGTTGAACTTGTACTGTAAACGAGGTTCTTGTAAACAGAGGCGTCCCAAACTTTGGGGTGGCTGTGTCTTTTTGATTTTAATTTCCCTAAGCTATAGGACCATAAGTGGAAGTGCCCTAGGCTCTGTTGCTTTGTTTTTTAGATGTTTCAGGAAACACCATACACTTCTCCGGAGTGTCTGTTGGCAATTTACATCCCGCCCATCAGCATAACAAGGCTCCCAGTTCTCCATGGCCTGTCCTGCCTTTCTGGATTTTACACTTTTTTCAGATGGCCCTTTTGACCGGGGGGAAGTGAGACTTCATTGTAGTGCAGATTTCCTTTGCAAGCTTGCTTGGTTGGCCAAAAAGGGCGTATGCGTTTTTTCCTGAATATATTCAGGAAAAAACGCATACGCCCTTTTTGGCCAAGTGCATCATTGTGGACGTTCTGCCTCTTTTCCTATGCTTTCAATGCAATTCCAGTCTACCTCCTGAAATTGGTTTCCTGCAATTCTGCCCCGCTTTCAAGTCCTCTTGGCAGCCTTACTTCAGTATATTTTTGGACGATAGCTGTCATTTATAACTCTGCAGGTTTGTGAATTACAGTGCCCCTGAGCTCCTTTCTTCAACTCGCTTTCTTTTGAGCTGGCCGCAACACCGCAGGATGGCTTCAGGCCCTAATCTGGTTCCGGCACGGCACGCTGAGCCTTTGGTTAATTCCTCTTCCTGGTGGGAAATGAGAGTTAAATTTGCCCGTCCAGACACCTCCAGCTAGTCTCTCATTGGTTCTCGCTATTCCTGTTCATCTTCCGCAGAAATTGCAAACTGGGCCAAACAGGAGGTTAAAGGGACTGACTCTCCAAGTCGGGAGGGTGTTAGTAAAGCGTCTGGAATGTTGCACCCGAGTACCAGGGTACGAAAACTGAGACATATTTGAACACGTCTCCCGATCACATGGTTGATCATACTCTAGGTTCCACATGCATGTTTTAGCTGAAGGAAGAATACCTTAAACCTGGGTAGTTGAAACCCGTGGAATGGGTACCATGCAATATGACTTCAAAGGGTCTTCATTTGCTCACCGAACCTCTCCAATCCTATCACTGCTGCGTTTATGCCCCTGTACACATGCTTGATTCTCTTTCGGAGACATAGCAATCCATAGGTTTTAAGATACTTACTAGTCAGGTACATTCTTAGGCATTTAATATGCGGTGTTGAGTCCATTTCGTTGAGCAAGGAGTAGCTCTTGTCTATTCCATATTTGGCTTAAGGAACTTTATCTGTGCTCATTTCAATCTCTGGTTTTATGCAGCACCCCAACTCACCTTTCCCCTTAAGCAAGCATAAGTTGGTTTTCTAAATTTGAGACCCTGTTCTGTTCTGTAATTCAGTTCCTGTGTAGCCAAGTTTACATTCCGTGTATTACTGATATCTTATGATGTTTCTTTTTCTGTGTGACTTATTTCAGTTAGAATCATCATACCTGAATCCACTCATTGTGCTGCTAAGGGCCTGATGACATAGATTTCATTGCTGAGTGATATTGCTTTGTAAGTAAATACCACAACTTCTTTATCCATTTTTCACTTTCTGCGATGTTGAACTTGTACGCTAAACGAGGTTCTTGTAAACAGAGGCGTCCCAAACTTTGGGGTGGCTGTGTCTTTTTGATTTTAATTTCCCTAAGCTATAGGACCATAAGTGGAAGTGCCCTAGGCTCTGTTGCTTTGTTTTTTAGATGTTTCAGGAAACACCATACACTTCTCCCGAGTGTCTGTTGGCAATTTACATCCCGCCCATCAGCATAACAAGGCTCCCAGTTCTCCATGGCCTGTCCTCCCTTTCTGGATTTTACACTTTTTTCAGATAGCCCTTTTGACCGGGGGGAAGTGAGACTTCATTGTAGTGCAGATTTCCTTTGCAAGCTTGCTTGGTTGGCCAAAAAGGGCGTATGCGTTTTTTCCTGAATATATTCAGGAAAAAACGCATACGCCCTTTTTGGCCAAGTGCATCATTGTGGACGTTCTGCCTCTTTTCCTATGCTTTCAATGCAATTCCAGTCTGCCTCCTGAAATCGGTTTCCTGCAATTCTGCCCCGCTTTCAAGTCCTCTTGGCAGCCTTACTTCAGTATATTTTTGGACGATAGCTGTCATTTATAACTCTGCAGGTTTGTGAATTACAGTGCCCCTGAGCTCCTTTCTTCAACTCGCTTTCTTTTGAGCTGGCCGCAACACCGCAGGATGGCTTCAGGCCCTAATCTGGTTCCGGCACGGCACGCTGAGCCTTTGGTTAATTCCTCTTCCTGGTGGGAAATGAGAGTTAAATTTGCCCGTCCAGACACCTCCAGCTAGTCTCTCATTGGTTCTCGCTATTCCTGTTCATCTTCCGCAGAAATTGCAAACTGGGCCAAACAGGAGGTTAAAGGGACTGACTCTCCAAGTCGGGAGGGTGTTAGTAAAGCGTCTGGAATGTTGCACCCGAGTACCAGGGTACGAAAACTGAGACATATTTGAACACGTCTCCCGATCACATGGTTGATCATACTCTAGGTTCCACATGCATGTTTTAGCTGAAGGAAGAATACCTTAAACCTGGGTAGTTGAAACCCGTGGAATGGGTACCATGCAATATGACTTCAAAGGGTCTTCATTTGCTCACCGAACCTCTCCAATCCTATCACTGCTGCGTTTATGCCCCTGTACACATGCTTGATTCTCTTTCGGAGACATAGCAATCCATAGGTTTTAAGATACTTACTAGTCAGGTACATTCTTAGGCATTTAATATGCGGTGTTGAGTCCATTTCGTTGAGCAAGGAGTAGCTCTTGTCTATTCCATATTTGGCTTAAGGAACTTTATCTGTGCTCATTTCAATCTCTGGTTTTATGCAGCACCCCAACTCACCTTTACCCTTAAGCAAGCATAAGTTGGTTTTCTAAATTTGAGACCCTGTTCTGTTCTGTAATTCAGTTCCTGTGTAGCCAAGTTTACATTCCGTGTATTACTGATATCTTATGATGTTTCTTTTTCTGTGTGACTTATTTCAGTTAGAATCATCATACCTGAATCCACTCATTGTGCTGCTAAGGGCCTGATGACATAGATTTCATTGCTGAGAGATATTGTTTTGTAAGTAAATACCACAACTTCTTTATCCATTTTTCACTTTCTGCGATGTTGAACTTGTACTGTAAACGAGGTTCTTGTAAACAGAGGCGTCCCAAACTTTGGGGTGGCTGTGTCTTTTTGATTTTAATTTCCCTAAGCTATAGGACCATAAGTGGAAGTGCCCTAGGCTCTGTTGCTTTGTTTTTTAGATGTTTCAGGAAACACCATACACTTCTCCCGAGTGGCTGTTGGCAATTTACATCCCGCCCATCAGCATAACAAGGCTCCCAGTTCTCCATGGCCTGTCCTGCCTTTCTGGATTTTACACTTTTTTCAGATGGCCCTTTTGACCGGGGGGAAGTGAGACTTCATTGTAGTGCAGATTTCCTTTGCAAGCTTGCTTGGTTGGCCAAAAAGGGCGTATGCGTTTTTTCCTGAATATATTCAGGAAAAAACGCATACGCCCTTTTTGGCCAAGTGCATCATTGTGGACGTTCTGCCTCTTTTCCTATGCTTTCAATGCAATTCCAGTCTACCTCCTGAAATCGGTTTCCTGCAATTCTGCCCCGCTTTCAAGTCCTCTTGGCAGCCTTACTTCAGTATATTTTTGGACGATAGCTGTCATTTATAACTCTGCAGGTTTGTGAATTACAGTGCCCCTGAGCTCCTTTCTTCAACTCGCTTTCTTTTGAGCTGGCCGCAACACCGCAGGATGGCTTCAGGCCCTAATCTGGTTCCGGCACGGCACGCTGAGCCTTTGGTTAATTCCTCTTCCTGGTGGGAAATGAGAGTTAAATTTGCCCGTCCAGACACCTCCAGCTAGTCTCTCATTGGTTCTCGCTATTCCTGTTCATCTTCCGCAGAAATTGCAAACTGGGCCAAACAGGAGGTTAAAGGGACTGACTCTCCAAGTCGGGAGGGTGTTAGTAAAGCGTCTGGAATGTTGCACCCGAGTACCAGGGTACGAAAACTGAGACATATTTGAACACGTCTCCCGATCACATGGTTGATCATACTCTAGGTTCCACATGCATGTTTTAGCTGAAGGAAGAATACCTTAAACCTGGGTAGTTGAAACCCGTGGAATGGGTACCATGCAATATGACTTCAAAGGGTCTTCATTTGCTCACCGAACCTCTCCAATCCTATCACTGCTGCGTTTATGCCCCTGTACACATGCTTGATTCTCTTTCGGAGACATAGCAATCCATAGGTTTTAAGATACTTACTAGTCAGGTACATTCTTAGGCATTTAATATGCGGTGTTGAGTCCATTTCGTTGAGCAAGGAGTAGCTCTTGTCTATTCCATATTTGGCTTAAGGAACTTTATCTGTGCTCATTTCAATCTCTGGTTTTATGCAGCACCCCAACTCACCTTTCCCCTTAAGCAAGCATAAGTTGGTTTTCTAAATTTGAGACCCTGTTCTGTTCTGTAATTCAGTTCCTGTGTAGCCAAGTTTACATTCCGTGTATTACTGATATCTTATGATGTTTCTTTTTCTGTGTGACTTATTTCAGTTAGAATCATCATACCTGAATCCACTCATTGTGCTGCTAAGGGCCTGATGACATAGATTTCATTGCTGAGTGATATTGCTTTGTAAGTAAATACCACAACTTCTTTATCCATTTTTCACTTTCTGCGATGTTGAACTTGTACGCTAAACGAGGTTCTTGTAAACAGAGGCGTCCCAAACTTTGGGGTGGCTGTGTCTTTTTGATTTTAATTTCCCTAAGCTATAGGACCATAAGTGGAAGTGCCCTAGGCTCTGTTGCTTTGTTTTTTAGATGTTTCAGGAAACACCATACACTTCTCCCGAGTGTCTGTTGGCAATTTACATCCCGCCCATCAGCATAACAAGGCTCCCAGTTCTCCATGGCCTGTCCTGCCTTTCTGGATTTTACACTTTTTTCAGATAGCCCTTTTGACCGGGGGGAAGTGAGACTTCATTGTAGTGCAGATTTCCTTTGCAAGCTTGCTTGGTTGGCCAAAAAGGGCGTATGCGTTTTTTCCTGAATATATTCAGGAAAAAACGCATACGCCCTTTTTGGCCAAGTGCATCATTGTGGACGTTCTGCCTCTTTTCCTATGCTTTCAATGCAATTCCAGTCTGCCTCCTGAAATCGGTTTCCTGCAATTCTGCCCCGCTTTCAAGTCCTCTTGGCAGCCTTACTTCAGTATATTTTTGGACGATAGCTGTCATTTATAACTCTGCAGGTTTGTGAATTACAGTGCCCCTGAGCTCCTTTCTTCAACTCGCTTTCTTTTGAGCTGGCCGCAACACCGCAGGATGGCTTCAGGCCCTAATCTGGTTCCGGCACGGCACGCTGAGCCTTTGGTTAATTCCTCTTCCTGGTGGGAAATGAGAGTTAAATTTGCCCGTCCAGACACCTCCAGCTAGTCTCTCATTGGTTCTCGCTATTCCTGTTCATCTTCCGCAGAAATTGCAAACTGGGCCAAACAGGAGGTTAAAGGGACTGACTCTCCAAGTCGGGAGGGTGTTAGTAAAGCGTCTGGAATGTTGCACCCGAGTACCAGGGTACGAAAACTGAGACATATTTGAACACGTCTCCCGATCACATGGTTGATCATACTCTAGGTTCCACATGCATGTTTTAGCTGAAGGAAGAATACCTTAAACCTGGGTAGTTGAAACCCGTGGAATGGGTACCATGCAATATGACTTCAAAGGGTCTTCATTTGCTCACCGAACCTCTCCAATCCTATCACTGCTGCGTTTATGCCCCTGTACACATGCTTGATTCTCTTTCGGAGACATAGCAATCCATAGGTTTTAAGATACTTACTAGTCAGGTACATTCTTAGGCATTTAATATGCGGTGTTGAGTCCATTTCGTTGAGCAAGGAGTAGCTCTTGTCTATTCCATATTTGGCTTAAGGAACTTTATCTGTGCTCATTTCAATCTCTGGTTTTATGCAGCACCCCAACTCACCTTTCCCCTTAAGCAAGCATAAGTTGGTTTTCTAAATTTGAGACCCTGTTCTGTTCTGTAATTCAGTTCCTGTGTAGCCAAGTTTACATTCCGTGTATTACTGATATCTTATGATGTTTCTTTTTCTGTGTGACTTATTTCAGTTAGAATCATCATACCTGAATCCACTCATTGTGCTGCTAAGGGCCTGATGACATAGATTTCATTGCTGAGAGATATTGTTTTGTAAGTAAATACCACAACTTCTTTATCCATTTTTCACTTTCTGCGATGTTGAACTTGTACTGTAAACGAGGTTCTTGTAAACAGAGGCGTCCCAAACTTTGGGGTGGCTGTGTCTTTTTGATTTTAATTTCCCTAAGCTATAGGACCATAAGTGGAAGTGCCCTAGGCTCTGTTGCTTTGTTTTTTAGATGTTTCAGGAAACACCATACACTTCTCCCGAGTGGCTGTTGGCAATTTACATCCCGCCCATCAGCATAACAAGGCTCCCAGTTCTCCATGGCCTGTCCTGCCTTTCTGGATTTTACACTTATTTCAGATGGCCCTTTTGACCGGGGGGAAGTGAGACTTCATTGTAGTGCAGATTTCCTTTGCAAGCTTGCTTGGTTGGCCAAAAAGGGCGTATGCGTTTTTTCCTGAATATATTCAGGAAAAAACGCATACGCCCTTTTTGGCCAAGTGCATCATTGTGGACGTTCTGCCTCTTTTCCTATGCTTTCAATGCAATTCCAGTCTACCTCCTGAAATCGGTTTCCTGCAATTCTGCCCCGCTTTCAAGTCCTCTTGGCAGCCTTACTTCAGTATATTTTTGGACGATAGCTGTCATTTATAACTCTGCAGGTTTGTGAATTACAGTGCCCCTGAGCTCCTTTCTTCAACTCGCTTTCTTTTGAGCTGGCCGCAACACCGCAGGATGGCTTCAGGCCCTAATCTGGTTCCGGCACGGCACGCTGAGCCTTTGGTTAATTCCTCTTCCTGGTGGGAAATGAGAGTTAAATTTGCCCGTCCAGACACCTCCAGCTAGTCTCTCATTGGTTCTCGCTATTCCTGTTCATCTTCCGCAGAAATTGCAAACTGGGCCAAACAGGAGGTTAAAGGGACTGACTCTCCAAGTCGGGAGGGTGTTAGTAAAGCGTCTGGAATGTTGCACCCGAGTACCAGGGTACGAAAACTGAGACATATTTGAACACGTCTCCCGATCACATGGTTGATCATACTATAGGTTCCACATGCATGTTTTAGCTGAAGGAAGAATACCTTAAACCTGGGTAGTTGAAACCCGTGGAATGGGTACCATGCAATATGACTTCAAAGGGTCTTCATTTGCTCACCGAACCTCTCCAATCCTATCACTGCTGCGTTTATGCCCCTGTACACATGCTTGATTCTCTTTCGGAGACATAGCAATCCATAGGTTTTAAGATACTTACTAGTCAGGTACATTCTTAGGCGTTTAATATGCGGTGTTGAGTCCATTTCGTTGAGCAAGGAGTAGCTCTTGTCTATTCCATATTTGGCTTAAGGAACTTTATCTGTGCTCATTTCAATCTCTGGTTTTATGCAGCACCCCAACTCACCTTTCCCCTTAAGCAAGCATAAGTTGGTTTTCTAAATTTGAGACCCTGTTCTGTTCTGTAATTCAGTTCCTGTGTAGCCAAGTTTACATTCCGTGTATTACTGATATCTTATGATGTTTCTTTTTCTGTGTGACTTATTTCAGTTAGAATCATCATACCTGAATCCACTCATTGTGCTGCTAAGGGCCTGATGACATAGATTTCATTGCTGAGTGATATTGCTTTGTAAGTAAATACCACAACTTCTTTATCCATTTTTCACTTTCTGCGATGTTGAACTTGTACGCTAAACGAGGTTCTTGTAAACAGAGGCGTCCCAAACTTTGGGGTGGCTGTGTCTTTTTGATTTTAATTTCCCTAAGCTATAGGACCATAAGTGGAAGTGCCCTAGGCTCTGTTGCTTTGTTTTTTAGATGTTTCAGGAAACACCATACACTTCTCCCGAGTGTCTGTTGGCAATTTACATCCCGCCCATCAGCATAACAAGGCTCCCAGTTCTCCATGGCCTGTCCTGCCTTTCTGGATTTTACACTTTTTTCAGATAGCCCTTTTGACCGGGGGGAAGTGAGACTTCATTGTAGTGCAGATTTCCTTTGCAAGCTTGCTTGGTTGGCCAAAAAGGGCGTATGCGTTTTTTCCTGAATATATTCAGGAAAAAACGCATACGCCCTTTTTGGCCAAGTGCATCATTGTGGACGTTCTGCCTCTTTTCCTATGCTTTCAATGCAATTCCAGTCTGCCTCCTGAAATCGGTTTCCTGCAATTCTGCCCCGCTTTCAAGTCCTCTTGGCAGCCTTACTTCAGTATATTTTTGGACGATAGCTGTCATTTATAACTCTGCAGGTTTGTGAATTACAGTGCCCCTGAGCTCCTTTCTTCAACTCGCTTTCTTTTGAGCTGGCCGCAACACCGCAGGATGGCTTCAGGCCCTAATCTGGTTCCGGCACGGCACGCTGAGCCTTTGGTTAATTCCTCTTCCTGGTGGGAAATGAGAGTTAAATTTGCCCGTCCAGACACCTCCAGCTAGTCTCTCATTGGTTCTCGCTATTCCTGTTCATCTTCCGCAGAAATTGCAAACTGGGCCAAACAGGAGGTTAAAGGGACTGACTCTCCAAGTCGGGAGGGTGTTAGTAAAGCGTCTGGAATGTTGCACCCGAGTACCAGGGTACGAAAACTGAGACATATTTGAACACGTCTCCCGATCACATGGTTGATCATACTCTAGGTTCCACATGCATGTTTTAGCTGAAGGAAGAATACCTTAAACCTGGGTAGTTGAAACCCGTGGAATGGGTACCATGCAATATGACTTCAAAGGGTCTTCATTTGCTCACCGAACCTCTCCAATCCTATCACTGCTGCGTTTATGCCCCTGTACACATGCTTGATTCTCTTTCGGAGACATAGTAATCCATAGGTTTTAAGATACTTACTAGTCAGGTACATTCTTAGGCGTTTAATATGCGGTGTTGAGTCCATTTCGTTGAGCAAGGAGTAGCTCTTGTCTATTCCATATTTGGCTTAAGGAACTTTATCTGTGCTCATTTCAATCTCTGGTTTTATGCAGCACCCCAACTCACCTTTCCCCTTAAGCAAGCATAAGTTGGTTTTCTAAATTTGAGACCCTGTTCTGTTCTGTAATTCAGTTCCTGTGTAGCCAAGTTTACATTCCGTGTATTACTGATATCTTATGATGTTTCTTTTTCTGTGTGACTTATTTCAGTTAGAATCATCATACCTGAATCCACTCATTGTGCTGCTAAGGGCCTGATGACATAGATTTCATTGCTGAGAGATATTGTTTTGTAAGTAAATACCACAACTTCTTTATCCATTTTTCACTTTCTGCGATGTTGAACTTGTACTGTAAACGAGGTTCTTGTAAACAGAGGCGTCCCAAACTTTGGGGTGGCTGTGTCTTTTTGATTTTAATTTCCCTAAGCTATAGGACCATAAGTGGAAGTGCCCTAGGCTCTGTTGCTTTGTTTTTTAGATGTTTCAGGAAACACCATACACTTCTCCCGAGTGGCTGTTGGCAATTTACATCCCGCCCATCAGCATAACAAGGCTCCCAGTTCTCCATGGCCTGTCCTGCCTTTCTGGATTTTACACTTTTTTCAGATGGCCCTTTTGACCGGGGGGAAGTGAGACTTCATTGTAGTGCAGATTTCCTTTGCAAGCTTGCTTGGTTGGCCAAAAAGGGCGTATGCGTTTTTTCCTGAATATATTCAGGAAAAAACGCATACGCCCTTTTTGGCCAAGTGCATCATTGTGGACGTTCTGCCTCTTTTCCTATGCTTTCAATGCAATTCCAGTCTACCTCCTGAAATCGGTTTCCTGCAATTCTGCCCCGCTTTCAAGTCCTCTTGGCAGCCTTACTTCAGTATATTTTTGGACGATAGCTGTCATTTATAACTCTGCAGGTTTGTGAATTACAGTGCCCCTGAGCTCCTTTCTTCAACTCGCTTTCTTTTGAGCTGGCCGCAACACCGCAGGATGGCTTCAGGCCCTAATCTGGTTCTGGCACGGCACGCTGAGCCTTTGGTTAATTCCTCTTCCTGGTGGGAAATGAGAGTTAAATTTGCCCGTCCAGACACCTCCAGCTAGTCTCTCATTGGTTCTCGCTATTCCTGTTCATCTTCCGCAGAAATTGCAAACTGGGCCAAACAGGAGGTTAAAGGGACTGACTCTCCAAGTCGGGAGGGTGTTAGTAAAGCGTCTGGAATGTTGCACCCGAGTACCAGGGTACGAAAACTGAGACATATTTGAACACGTCTCCCGATCACATGGTTGATCATACTCTAGGTTCCACATGCATGTTTTAGCTGAAGGAAGAATACCTTAAACCTGGGTAGTTGAAACCCGTGGAATGGGTACCATGCAATATGACTTCAAAGGGTCTTCATTTGCTCACCGAACCTCTCCAATCCTATCACTGCTGCGTTTATGCCCCTGTACACATGCTTGATTCTCTTTCGGAGACATAGCAATCCATAGGTTTTAAGATACTTACTAGTCAGGTACATTCTTAGGCGTTTAATATGCGGTGTTGAGTCCATTTCGTTGAGCAAGGAGTAGCTCTTGTCTATTCCATATTTGGCTTAAGGAACTTTATCTGTGCTCATTTCAATCTCTGGTTTTATGCAGCACCCCAACTCACCTTTCCCCTTAAGCAAGCATAAGTTGGTTTTCTAAATTTGAGACCCTGTTCTGTTCTGTAATTCAGTTCCTGTGTAGCCAAGTTTACATTCCGTGTATTACTGATATCTTATGATGTTTCTTTTTCTGTGTGACTTATTTCAGTTAGAATCATCATACCTGAATCCACTCATTGTGCTGCTAAGGGCCTGATGACATAGATTTCATTGCTGAGTGATATTGCTTTGTAAGTAAATACCACAACTTCTTTATCCATTTTTCACTTTCTGCGATGTTGAACTTGTACGCTAAACGAGGTTCTTGTAAACAGAGGCGTCCCAAACTTTGGGGTGGCTGTGTCTTTTTGATTTTAATTTCCCTAAGCTATAGGACCATAAGTGGAAGTGCCCTAGGCTCTGTTGCTTTGTTTTTTAGATGTTTCAGGAAACACCATACACTTCTCCCGAGTGTCTGTTGGCAATTTACATCCCGCCCATCAGCATAACAAGGCTCCCAGTTCTCCATGGCCTGTCCTGCCTTTCTGGATTTTACACTTTTTTCAGATAGCCCTTTTGACCGGGGGGAAGTGAGACTTCATTGTAGTGCAGATTTCCTTTGCAAGCTTGCTTGGTTGGCCAAAAAGGGCGTATGCGTTTTTTCCTGAATATATTCAGGAAAAAACGCATACGCCCTTTTTGGCCAAGTGCATCATTGTGGACGTTCTGCCTCTTTTCCTATGCTTTCAATGCAATTCCAGTCTGCCTCCTGAAATCGGTTTCCTGCAATTCTGCCCCGCTTTCAAGTCCTCTTGGCAGCCTTACTTCAGTATATTTTTGGACGATAGCTGTCATTTATAACTCTGCAGGTTTGTGAATTACAGTGCCCCTGAGCTCCTTTCTTCAACTCGCTTTCTTTTGAGCTGGCCGCAACACCGCAGGATGGCTTCAGGCCCTAATCTGGTTCCGGCACGGCACGCTGAGCCTTTGGTTAATTCCTCTTCCTGGTGGGAAATGAGAGTTAAATTTGCCCGTCCAGACACCTCCAGCTAGTCTCTCATTGGTTCTCGCTATTCCTGTTCATCTTCCGCAGAAATTGCAAACTGGGCCAAACAGGAGGTTAAAGGGACTGACTCTCCAAGTCGGGAGGGTGTTAGTAAAGCGTCTGGAATGTTGCACCCGAGTACCAGGGTACGAAAACTGAGACATATTTGAACACGTCTCCCGATCACATGGTTGATCATACTCTAGGTTCCACATGCATGTTTTAGCTGAAGGAAGAATACCTTAAACCTGGGTAGTTGAAACCCGTGGAATGGGTACCATGCAATATGACTTCAAAGGGTCTTCATTTGCTCACCGAACCTCTCCAATCCTATCACTGCTGCGTTTATGCCCCTGTACACATGCTTGATTCTCTTTCGGAGACATAGCAATCCATAGGTTTTAAGATACTTACTAGTCAGGTACATTCTTAGGCGTTTAATATGCGGTGTTGAGTCCATTTCGTTGAGCAAGGAGTAGCTCTTGTCTATTCCATATTTGGCTTAAGGAACTTTATCTGTGCTCATTTCAATCTCTGGTTTTATGCAGCACCCCAACTCACCTTTCCCCTTAAGCAAGCATAAGTTGGTTTTCTAAATTTGAGACCCTGTTCTGTTCTGTAATTCAGTTCCTGTGTAGCCAAGTTTACATTCCGTGTATTACTGATATCTTATGATGTTTCTTTTTCTGTGTGACTTATTTCAGTTAGAATCATCATACCTGAATCCACTCATTGTGCTGCTAAGGGCCTGATGACATAGATTTCATTGCTGAGTGATATTGCTTTGTAAGTAAATACCACAACTTCTTTATCCATTTTTCACTTTCTGCGATGTTGAACTTGTACTGTAAACGAGGTTCTTGTAAACAGAGGCGTCCCAAACTTTGGGGTGGCTGTGTCTTTTTGATTTTAATTTCCCTAAGCTATAGGACCATAAGTGGAAGTGCCCTAGGCTCTGTTGCTTTGTTTTTTAGATGTTTCAGGAAACACCATACACTTCTCCTGAGTGTCTGTTGGCAATTTACATCCCGCCCATCAGCATAACAAGGCTCCCAGTTCTCCATGGCCTGTCCTGCCTTTCTGGATTTTACACTTTTTTCAGATGGCCCTTTTGACCGGGGGGAAGTGAGACTTCATTGTAGTGCAGATTTCCTTTGCAAGCTTGCTTGGTTGGCCAAAAAGGGCGTATGCGTTTTTTCCTGAATATATTCAGGAAAAAACGCATACGCCCTTTTTGGCCAAGTGCATCATTGTGGACGTTCTGCCTCTTTTCCTATGCTTTCACTGCAATTCCAGTCTACCTCCTGAAATCGGTTTCCTGCAATTCTGCCCCGCTTTCAAGTCCTCTTGGCAGCCTTACTTCAGTATATTTTTGGACGATAGCTGTCATTTATAACTCTGCAGGTTTGTGAATTACAGTGCCCCTGAGCTCCTTTCTTCAACTCGCTTTCTTTTGAGCTGGCCGCAACACCGCAGGATGGCTTCAGGCCCTAATCTGGTTCCGGCACGGCACGCTGAGCCTTTGGTTAATTCCTCTTCCTGGTGGGAAATGAGAGTTAAATTTGCCCGTCCAGACACCTCCAGCTAGTCTCTCATTGGTTCTCGCTATTCCTGTTCATCTTCCGCAGAAATTGCAAACTGGGCCAAACAGGAGGTTAAAGGGACTGACTCTCCAAGTCGGGAGGGTGTTAGTAAAGCGTCTGGAATGTTGCACCCGAGTACCAGGGTACGAAAACTGAGACATATTTGAACACGTCTCCCGATCACATGGTTGATCATACTCTAGGTTCCACATGCATGTTTTAGCTGAAGGAAGAATACCTTAAACCTGGGTAGTTGAAACCCGTGGAATGGGTACCATGCAATATGACTTCAAAGGGTCTTCATTTGCTCACCGAACCTCTCCAATCCTATCACTGCTGCGTTTATGCCCCTGTACACATGCTTGATTCTCTTTCGGAGACATAGCAATCCATAGGTTTTAAGATACTTACTAGTCAGGTACATTCTTAGGCATTTAATATGCGGTGTTGAGTCCATTTCGTTGAGCAAGGAGTAGCTCTTGTCTATTCCATATTTGGCTTAAGGAACTTTATCTGTGCTCATTTCAATCTCTGGTTTTATGCAGCACCCCAACTCACCTTTCCCCTTAAGCAAGCATAAGTTGGTTTTCTAAATTTGAGACCCTGTTCTGTTCTGTAATTCAGTTCCTGTGTAGCCAAGTTTACATTCCGTGTATTACTGATATCTTATGATGTTTCTTTTTCTGTGTGACTTATTTCAGTTAGAATCATCATACCTGAATCCACTCATTGTGCTGCTAAGGGCCTGATGACATAGATTTCATTGCTGAGAGATATTGTTTTGTAAGTAAATACCACAACTTCTTTATCCATTTTTCACTTTCTGCGATGTTGAACTTGTACTGTAAACGAGGTTCTTGTAAACAGAGGCGTCCCAAACTTTGGGGTGGCTGTGTCTTTTTGATTTTAATTTCCCTAAGCTATAGGACCATAAGTGGAAGTGCCCTAGGCTCTGTTGCTTTGTTTTTTAGATGTTTCAGGAAACACCATACACTTCTCCCGAGTGGCTGTTGGCAATTTACATCCCGCCCATCAGCATAACAAGGCTCCCAGTTCTCCATGGCCTGTCCTGCCTTTCTGGATTTTACACTTTTTTCAGATGGCCCTTTTGACCGGGGGGAAGTGAGACTTCATTGTAGTGCAGATTTCCTTTGCAAGCTTGCTTGGTTGGCCAAAAAGGGCGTATGCGTTTTTTCCTGAATATATTCAGGAAAAAACGCATACGCCCTTTTTGGCCAAGTGCATCATTGTGGACGTTCTGCCTCTTTTCCTATGCTTTCAATGCAATTCCAGTCTACCTCCTGAAATCGGTTTCCTGCAATTCTGCCCCGCTTTCAAGTCCTCTTGGCAGCCTTACTTCAGTATATTTTTGGACGATAGCTGTCATTTATAACTCTGCAGGTTTGTGAATTACAGTGCCCCTGAGCTCCTTTCTTCAACTCGCTTTCTTTTGAGCTGGCCGCAACACCGCAGGATGGCTTCAGGCCCTAATCTGGTTCCGGCACGGCACGCTGAGCCTTTGGTTAATTCCTCTTCCTGGTGGGAAATGAGAGTTAAATTTGCCCGTCCAGACACCTCCAGCTAGTCTCTCATTGGTTCTCGCTATTCCTGTTCATCTTCCGCAGAAATTGCAAACTGGGCCAAACAGGAGGTTAAAGGGACTGACTCTCCAAGTCGGGAGGGTGTTAGTAAAGCGTCTGGAATGTTGCACCCGAGTACCAGGGTACGAAAACTGAGACATATTTGAACACGTCTCCCGATCACATGGTTGATCATACTCTAGGTTCCACATGCATGTTTTAGCTGAAGGAAGAATACCTTAAACCTGGGTAGTTGAAACCCGTGGAATGGGTACCATGCAATATGACTTCAAAGGGTCTTCATTTGCTCACCGAACCTCTCCAATCCTATCACTGCTGCGTTTATGCCCCTGTACACATGCTTGATTCTCTTTCGGAGACATAGCAATCCATAGGTTTTAAGATACTTACTAGTCAGGTACATTCTTAGGCGTTTAATATGCGGTGTTGAGTCCATTTCGTTGAGCAAGGAGTAGCTCTTGTCTATTCCATATTTGGCTTAAGGAACTTTATCTGTGCTCATTTCAATCTCTGGTTTTATGCAGCACCCCAACTCACCTTTACCCTGAAGAAAGCATAAGTTGGTTTTCTAAATTTGAGACCCTGTTCTGTTCTGTAATTCAGTTCCTGTGTAGCCAAGTTTACATTCCGTGTATTACTGATATCTTATGATGTTTCTTTTTCTGTGTGACTTATTTCAGTTAGAATCATCATACCTGAATCCACTCATTGTGCTGCTAAGGGCCTGATGACATAGATTTCATTGCTGAGTGATATTGCTTTGTAAGTAAATACCACAACTTCTTTATCCATTTTTCACTTTCTGCGATGTTGAACTTGTACGCTAAACGAGGTTCTTGTAAACAGAGGCGTCCCAAACTTTGGGGTGGCTGTGTCTTTTTGATTTTAATTTCCCTAAGCTATAGGACCATAAGTGGAAGTGCCCTAGGCTCTGTTGCTTTGTTTTTTAGATGTTTCAGGAAACACCATACACTTCTCCCGAGTGTCTGTTGGCAATTTACATCCCGCCCATCAGCATAACAAGGCTCCCAGTTCTCCATGGCCTGTCCTGCCTTTCTGGATTTTACACTTTTTTCAGATAGCCCTTTTGACCGGGGGGAAGTGAGACTTCATTGTAGTGCAGATTTCCTTTGCAAGCTTGCTTGGTTGGCCAAAAAGGGCGTATGCGTTTTTTCCTGAATATATTCAGGAAAAAACGCATACGCCCTTTTTGGCCAAGTGCATCATTGTGGACGTTCTGCCTCTTTTCCTATGCTTTCAATGCAATTCCAGTCTGCCTCCTGAAATCGGTTTCCTGCAATTCTGCCCCGCTTTCAAGTCCTCTTGGCAGCCTTACTTCAGTATATTTTTGGACGATAGCTGTCATTTATAACTCTGCAGGTTTGTGAATTACAGTGCCCCTGAGCTCCTTTCTTCAACTCGCTTTCTTTTGAGCTGGCCGCAACACCGCAGGATGGCTTCAGGCCCTAATCTGGTTCCGGCACGGCACGCTGAGCCTTTGGTTAATTCCTCTTCCTGGTGGGAAATGAGAGTTAAATTTGCCCGTCCAGACACCTCCAGCTAGTCTCTCATTGGTTCTCGCTATTCCTGTTCATCTTCCGCAGAAATTGCAAACTGGGCCAAACAGGAGGTTAAAGGGACTGACTCTCCAAGTCGGGAGGGTGTTAGTAAAGCGTCTGGAATGTTGCACCCGAGTACCAGGGTACGAAAACTGAGACATATTTGAACACGTCTCCCGATCACATGGTTGATCATACTCTAGGTTCCACATGCATGTTTTAGCTGAAGGAAGAATACCTTAAACCTGGGTAGTTGAAACCCGTGGAATGGGTACCATGCAATATGACTTCAAAGGGTCTTCATTTGCTCACCGAACCTCTCCAATCCTATCACTGCTGCGTTTATGCCCCTGTACACATGCTTGATTCTCTTTCGGAGACATAGCAATCCATAGGTTTTAAGATACTTACTAGTCAGGTACATTCTTAGGCATTTAATATGCGGTGTTGAGTCCATTTCGTTGAGCAAGAGGTAGCTCTTGTCTATTCCATATTTGGCTTAAGGAACTTTATCTGTGCTCATTTCAATCTCTGGTTTTATGCAGCACCCCAACTCACCTTTACCCTGAAGAAAGCATAAGTTGGTTTTCTAAATTTGAGACCCTGTTCTGTTCTGTAATTCAGTTCCTGTGTAGCCAAGTTTACATTCCGTGTATTCCTGATATCTTATGATGTTTCTTTTTCTGTGTGACTTATTTCAGTTAGAATCATCATACCTGAATCCACTCATTGTGCTGCTAAGGGCCTGATGACATAGATTTCATTGCTGAGTGATATTGCTTTGTAAGTAAATACCACAACTTCTTTATCCATTTTTCACTTTCTGCGATGTTGAACTTGTACTGTAAACGAGGTTCTTGTAAACAGAGGCGTCCCAAACTTTGGGGTGGCTGTGTCTTTTTGATTTTAATTTCCCTAAGCTATAGGACCATAAGTGGAAGTGCCCTAGGCTCTGTTGCTTTGTTTTTTAGATGTTTCAGGAAACACCATACACTTCTCCCGAGTGTCTGTTGGCAATTTACATCCCGCCCATCAGCATAACAAGGCTCCCAGTTCTCCATGGCCTGTCCTGCCTTTCTGGATTTTACACTTTTTTCAGATGGCCCTTTTGACCGGGGGGAAGTGAGACTTCATTGTAGTGCAGATTTCCTTTGCAAGCTTGCTTGGTTGGCCAAAAAGGGCGTATGCGTTTTTTCCTGAATATATTCAGGAAAAAACGCATACGCCCTTTTTGGCCAAGTGCATCATTGTGGACGTTCTGCCTCTTTTCCTATGCTTTCAATGCAATTCCAGTCTACCTCCTGAAATCGGTTTCCTGCAATTCTGCCCCGCTTTCAAGTCCTCTTGGCAGCCTTACTTCAGTATATTTTTGGACGATAGCTGTCATTTATAACTCTGCAGGTTTGTGAATTACAGTGCCCCTGAGCTCCTTTCTTCAACTCTCTTTCTTGTGACCTGGCCGCAACACCGCAGGATGGCTTCAGGCCCTAATCTGGTTCCGGCACGGCATGCTGAGCCTTTGGTTAATTCCTCTTCCTGGTGGGAAATGAGAGTTAAATTTGCCCGTCCAGACACCTCCAGCTAGTCTCTCATTGGTTCTCGCTATTCCTGTTCATCTTCCGCAGAAATTGCAAACTGGGCCAAACAGGAGGTTAAAGGGACTGACTCTCCAAGTCGGGAGGGTGTTAGTAAAGCGTCTGGAATGTTGCACCCGAGTACCAGGGTACGAAAACTGAGACATATTTGAACATGTCTCCCGATCACATGGTTGATCATACTCTAGGTTCCACATGAATGTTTTACCTGAAGGAAGAATACCTTAAACCTGGGTACTTGAAACCCGTGGAATGGGTACCATGCAATATGACTTCAAAGGGTCTTCATTTGCTCACCGAACCTCTCCAATCCTATCACTGCTGCGTTTATGCCCCTGTACACATGCTTGATTCTCTTTCGGAGACATAGCAATCCATAGGTTTTAAGATACTTACTAGTCAGGTACATTCTTAGGCGTTTAATATGCGGTGTTGAGTCCATTTCGTTGAGCAAGGAGTAGCTCTTGTCTATTCCATATTTGGCTTAAGGAACTTTATCTGTGCTCATTTCAATCTCTGGTTTTATGCAGCACCCCAACTCACCTTTACCCTTAAGCAAGCATAAGTTGGTTTTCTAAATTTGAGACCCTGTTCTGTTCTGTAATTCAGTTCCTGTGTAGCCAAGTTTACATTCCGTGTATTACTGATATCTTATGATGTTTCTTTTTCTGTGTGACTTATTTCAGTTAGAATCATCATACCTGAATCCACTCATTGTGCTGCTAAGGGCCTGATGACATAGATTTCATTGCTGAGTGATATTGCTTTGTAAGTAAATACCACAACTTCTTTATCCATTTTTCACTTTCTGCGATGTTGAACTTGTACTGTAAACGAGGTTCTTGTAAACAGAGGCGTCCCAATGTTTGGGGTGGCTGTGTCTTTTTGATTTTAATTTCCCTAAGCTATAGGACCATAAGTGGAAGTGCCCTAGGCTCTGTTGCTTTGTTTTTTAGATGTTTCAGGAAACACCATACACTTCTCCCGAGTGTCTGTTGGCAATTTACATCCCGCCCATCAGCATAACAAGGCTCCCAGTTCTCCATGGCCTGTCCTGCCTTTCTGGATTTTACACTTTTTTCAGATAGCCCTTTTGACCGGGGGGAAGTGAGACTTCATTGTAGTGCAGATTTCCTTTGCAAGCTTGCTTGGTTGGCCAAAAAGGGCGTATGCGTTTTTTCCTGAATATATTCAGGAAAAAACGCATACGCCCTTTTTGGCCAAGTGCATCATTGTGGACGTTCTGCCTCTTTTCCTATGCTTTCAATGCAATTCCAGTCTGCCTCCTGAAATCGGTTTCCTGCAATTCTGCCCCGCTTTCAAGTCCTCTTGGCAGCCTTACTTCAGTATATTTTTGGACGATAGCTGTCATTTATAACTCTGCAGGTTTGTGAATTACAGTGCCCCTGAGCTCCTTTCTTCAACTCGCTTTCTTTTGAGCTGGCCGCAACATCGCAGGATGGCTTCAGGCCCTAATCTGGTTCCGGCACGGCACGCTGAGCCTTTGGTTAATTCCTCTTCCTGGTGGGAAATGAGAGTTAAATTTGCCCGTCCAGACACCTCCAGCTAGTCTCTCATTGGTTCTCGCTATTCCTGTTCATCTTCCGCAGAAATTGCAAACTGGGCCAAACAGGAGGTTAAAGGGACTGACTCTCCAAGTCGGGAGGGTGTTAGTAAAGCGTCTGGAATGTTGCACCCGAGTACCAGGGTACGAAAACTGAGACATATTTGAACACGTCTCCCGATCACATGGTTGATCATACTCTAGGTTCCACATGCATGTTTTAGCTGAAGGAAGAATACCTTAAACCTGGGTAGTTGAAACCCGTGGAATGGGTACCATGCAATATGACTTCAAAGGGTCTTCATTTGCTCACCGAACCTCTCCAATCCTATCACTGCTGCGTTTATGCCCCTGTACACATGCTTGATTCTCTTTCGGAGACATAGCAATCCATAGGTTTTAAGATACTTACTAGTCAGGTACATTCTTAGGCATTTAATATGCGGTGTTGAGTCCATTTCGTTGAGCAAGAGGTAGCTCTTGTCTATTCCATATTTGGCTTAAGGAACTTTATCTGTGCTCATTTCAATCTCTGGTTTTATGCAGCACCCCAACTCACCTTTACCCTGAAGAAAGCATAAGTTGGTTTTCTAAATTTGAGACCCTGTTCTGTTCTGTAATTCAGTTCCTGTGTAGCCAAGTTTACATTCCGTGTATTCCTGATATCTTATGATGTTTCTTTTTCTGTGTGACTTATTTCAGTTAGAATCATCATACCTGAATCCACTCATTGTGCTGCTAAGGGCCTGATGACATAGATTTCATTGCTGAGTGATATTGCTTTGTAAGTAAATACCACAACTTCTTTATCCATTTTTCACTTTCTGCGATGTTGAACTTGTACTGTAAACGAGGTTCTTGTAAACAGAGGCGTCCCAAACTTTGGGGTGGCTGTGTCTTTTTGATTTTAATTTCCCTAAGCTATAGGACCATAAGTGGAAGTGCCCTAGGCTCTGTTGCTTTGTTTTTTAGATGTTTCAGGAAACACCATACACTTCTCCCGAGTGTCTGTTGGCAATTTACATCCCGCCCATCAGCATAACAAGGCTCCCAGTTCTCCATGGCCTGTCCTGCCTTTCTGGATTTTACACTTTTTTCAGATGGCCCTTTTGACCGGGGGGAAGTGAGACTTCATTGTAGTGCAGATTTCCTTTGCAAGCTTGCTTGGTTGGCCAAAAAGGGCGTATGCGTTTTTTCCTGAATATATTCAGGAAAAAACGCATACGCCCTTTTTGGCCAAGTGCATCATTGTGGACGTTCTGCCTCTTTTCCTATGCTTTCAATGCAATTCCAGTCTACCTCCTGAAATCGGTTTCCTGCAATTCTGCCCCGCTTTCAAGTCCTCTTGGCAGCCTTACTTCAGTATATTTTTGGACGATAGCTGTCATTTATAACTCTGCAGGTTTGTGAATTACAGTGCCCCTGAGCTCCTTTCTTCAACTCTCTTTCTTGTGACCTGGCCGCAACACCGCAGGATGGCTTCAGGCCCTAATCTGGTTCCGGCACGGCATGCTGAGCCTTTGGTTAATTCCTCTTCCTGGTGGGAAATGAGAGTTAAATTTGCCCGTCCAGACACCTCCAGCTAGTCTCTCATTGGTTCTCGCTATTCCTGTTCATCTTCCGCAGAAATTGCAAACTGGGCCAAACAGGAGGTTAAAGGGACTGACTCTCCAAGTCGGGAGGGTGTTAGTAAAGCGTCTGGAATGTTGCACCCGAGTACCAGGGTACGAAAACTGAGACATATTTGAACACGTCTCCCGATCACATGGTTGATCATACTCTAGGTTCCACATGAATGTTTTACCTGAAGGAAGAATACCTTAAACCTGGGTACTTGAAACCCGTGGAATGGGTACCATGCAATATGACTTCAAAGGGTCTTCATTTGCTCACCGAACCTCTCCAATCCTATCACTGCTGCGTTTATGCCCCTGTACACATGCTTGATTCTCTTTCGGAGACATAGCAATCCATAGGTTTTAAGATACTTACTAGTCAGGTACATTCTTAGGCGTTTAATATGCGGTGTTGAGTCCATTTCGTTGAGCAAGGAGTAGCTCTTGTCTATTCCATATTTGGCTTAAGGAACTTTATCTGTGCTCATTTCAATCTCTGGTTTTATGCAGCACCCCAACTCACCTTTACCCTTAAGCAAGCATAAGTTGGTTTTCTAAATTTGAGACCCTGTTCTGTTCTGTAATTCAGTTCCTGTGTAGCCAAGTTTACATTCCGTGTATTACTGATATCTTATGATGTTTCTTTTTCTGTGTGACTTATTTCAGTTAGAATCATCATACCTGAATCCACTCATTGTGCTGCTAAGGGCCTGATGACATAGATTTCATTGCTGAGTGATATTGCTTTGTAAGTAAATACCACAACTTCTTTATCCATTTTTCACTTTCTGCGATGTTGAACTTGTACTGTAAACGAGGTTCTTGTAAACAGAGGCGTCCCAATGTTTGGGGTGGCTGTGTCTTTTTGATTTTAATTTCCCTAAGCTATAGGACCATAAGTGGAAGTGCCCTAGGCTCTGTTGCTTTGTTTTTTAGATGTTTCAGGAAACACCATACACTTCTCCCGAGTGTCTGTTGGCAATTTACATCCCGCCCATCAGCATAACAAGGCTCCCAGTTCTCCATGGCCTGTCCTGCCTTTCTGGATTTTACACTTTTTTCAGATGGCCCTTTTGACCGGGGGGAAGTGAGACTTCATTGTAGTGCAGATTTCCTTTGCAAGCTTGCTTGGTTGGCCAAAAAGGGCGTATGCGTTTTTTCCTGAATATATTCAGGAAAAAACGCATACGCCCTTTTTGGCCAAGTGCATCATTGTGGACGTTCTGCCTCTTTTCCTATGCTTTCAATGCAATTCCAGTCTACCTCCTGAAATCGGTTTCCTGCAATTCTGCCCCGCTTTCAAGTCCTCTTGGCAGCCTTACTTCAGTATATTTTTGGACGATAGCTGTCATTTATAACTCTGCAGGTTTGTGAATTACAGTGCCCCTGAGCTCCTTTCTTCAACTCGCTTTCTTTTGAGCTGGCCGCAACACCGCAGGATGGCTTCAGGCCCTAATCTGGTTCCGGCACGGCACGCTGAGCCTTTGGTTAATTCCTCTTCCTGGTGGGAAATGAGAGTTAAATTTGCCCGTCCAGACACCTCCAGCTAGTCTCTCATTGGTTCTCGCTATTCCTGTTCATCTTCCGCAGAAATTACAAACTGGGCCAAACAGGAGGTTAAAGGGACTGACTCTCCAAGTCGGGAGGGTGTTAGTAAAGCGTCTGGAATGTTGCACCCGAGTACCAGGGTACGAAAACTGAGACATATTTGAACACGTCTCCCGATCACATGGTTGATCATACTCTAGGTTCCACATGCATGTTTTAGCTGAAGGAAGAATACCTTAAACCTGGGTAGTTGAAACCCGTGGAATGGGTACCATGCAATATGAATTCAGAGGGTCTTCATTTGCTCACCGAACCTCTCCAATCCTATCACTGCTGCGTTTATGCCCCTGTACACATGCTTGATTCTCTTTCGGAGACATAGCAATCCATAGGTTTTAAGATACTTACTAGTCAGGTACATTCTTAGGCGTTTAATATGCGGTGTTGAGTCCATTTCGTTGAGCAAGGAGTAGCTCTTGTCTATTCCATATTTGGCTTAAGGAACTTTATCTGTGCTCATTTCAATCTCTGGTTTTATGCAGCACCCCAACTCCCCTTTCCCCTTAAGCAAGCATAAGTTGGTTTTCTAAATTTGAGACCCTGTTCTGTTCTGTAATTCAGTTCCTGTGTAGCCAAGTTTACATTCCGTGTATTACTGATATCTTATGATGTTTCTTTTTCTGTGTGACTTATTTCAGTTAGAATCATCATACCTGAATCCACTCATTGTGCTGCTAAGGGCCTGATGACATAGATTTCATTGCTGAGTGATATTGCTTTGTAAGTAAATACCACAACTTCTTTATCCATTTTTCACTTTCTGCGATGTTGAACTTGTACTGTAAACGAGGTTCTTGTAAACAGAGGCGTCCCAAACTTTGGGGTGGCTGTGTCTTTTTGATTTTAATTTCCCTAAGCTATAGGACCATAAGTGGAAGTGCCCTAGGCTCTGTTGCTTTGTTTTTTAGATGTTTCAGGAAACACCATACACTTCTCCCGAGTGTCTGTTGGCAATTTACATCCCGCCCATCAGCATAACAAGGCTCCCAGTTCTCCATGGCCTGTCCTGCCTTTCTGGATTTTACACTTTTTTCAGATGGCCCTTTTGACCGGGGGGAAGTGAGACTTCATTGTAGTGCAGATTTCCTTTGCAAGCTTGCTTGGTTGGCCAAAAAGGGCGTATGCGTTTTTTCCTGAATATATTCAGGAAAAAACGCATACGCCCTTTTTGGCCAAGTGCATCATTGTGGACGTTCTGCCTCTTTTCCTATGCTTTCAATGCAATTCCAATCTACCTCCTGAAATCGGTTTCCTGCAATTCTGCCCCGCTTTCAAGTCCTCTTGGCAGCCTTACTTCAGTATATTTTTGGACGATAGCTGTCATTTATAACTCTGCAGGTTTGTGAATTACAGTGCCCCTGAGCTCCTTTCTTCAACTCGCTTTCTTTTGAGCTGGCCGCAACACCGCAGGATGGCTTCAGGCCCTAATCTGGTTCCGGCACGGCACGCTGAGCCTTTGGTTAATTCCTCTTCCTGGTGGGAAATGAGAGTTAAATTTGCCCGTCCAGACACCTCCAGCTAGTCTCTCATTGGTTCTCGCTATTCCTGTTCATCTTCCGCAGAAATTGCAAACTGGGCCAAACAGGAGGTTAAAGGGACTGACTCTCCAAGTCGGGAGGGTGTTAGTAAAGCGTCTGGAATGTTGCACCCGAGTACCAGGGTACGAAAACTGAGACATATTTGAACACGTCTCCCGATCACATGGTTGATCATACTCTAGGTTCCACATGCATGTTTTAGCTGAAGGAAGAATACCTTAAACCTGGGTAGTTGAAACCCGTGGAATGGGTACCATGCAATATGACTTCAAAGGGTCTTCATTTGCTCACCGAACCTCTCCAATCCTATTACTGCTGCGTTTATGCCCCTGTACACATGCTTGATTCTCTTTCGGAGACATAGCAATCCATAGGTTTTAAGATACTTACTAGTCAGGTACATTCTTAGGCGTTTAATATGCGGTGTTGAGTCCATTTCGTTTAGCAAGGAGTAGCTCTTGTCTATTCCATATTTGGCTTAAGGAACTTTATCTGTGCTCATTTCAATCTCTGGTTTTATGCAGCACCCCAACTCACCTTTACCCTTAAGCAAGCATAAGTTGGTTTTCTAAATTTGAGACCCTGTTCTGTTCTGTAATTCAGTTCCTGTGTAGCCAAGTTTACATTCCGTGTATTACTGATATCTTATGATGTTTCTTTTTCTGTGTGACTTATTTCAGTTAGAATCATCATACCTGAATCCACTCATTGTGCTGCTAAGGGCCTGATGACATAGATTTCATTGCTGAGTGATATTGCTTTGTAAGTAAATACCACAACTTCTTTATCCATTTTTCACTTTCTGCGATGTTGAACTTGTACTGTAAACGAGGTTCTTGTAAACAGAGGCATCCCAAACTTTGGGGTGGCTGTGTCTTTTTGATTTTAATTTCCCTAAGCTATAGGACCATAAGTGGAAGTGCCCTAGGTTCTGTTGCTTTGTTTTTTAGATGTTTCAGGAAACACCATACACTTCTCCTGAGTGTCTGTTGGCAATTTACATCCCGCCCATCAGCATAACAAGGCTCCCAGTTCTCCATGGCCTGTCCTGCCTTTCTGGATTTTACACTTTTTTCAGATGGCCCTTTTGACCGGGGGGAAGTGAGACTTCATTGTAGTGCAGATTTCCTTTGCAAGCTTGCTTGGTTGGCCAAAAAGGGCGTATGCGTTTTTTCCTGAATATATTCAGGAAAAAACGCATACGCCCTTTTTGGCCAAGTGCATCATTGTGGACGTTCTGCCTCTTTTCCTATGCTTTCAATGCAATTCCAGTCTGCCTCCTGAAATCGGTTTCCTGCAATTCTGCCCCGCTTTCAAGTCCTCTTGGCAGCCTTACTTCAGTATATTTTTGGACGATAGCTGTCATTTATAACTCTGCAGGTTTGTGAATTACAGTGCCCCTGAGCTCCTTTCTTCAACTCGCTTTCTTTTGAGCTGGCCGCAACACCGCAGGATGGCTTCAGGCCCTAATCTGGTTCCGGCACAGCACGCTGAGCCTTTGGTTAATTCCTCTTCCTGGTGGGAAATGAGAGTTAAATTTGCCCGTCCAGACACCTCCAGCTAGTCTCTCATTGGTTCTCGCTATTCCTGTTCATCTTCCGCAGAAATTGCAAACTGGGCCAAACAGGAGGTTAAAGGGACTGACTCTCCAAGTCGGGAGGGTGTTAGTAAAGCGTCTGGAATGTTGCACCCGAGTACCAGGGTACGAAAACTGAGACATATTTGAACACGTCTCCCGATCACATGGTTGATCATACTCTAGGTTCCACATGCATGTTTTAGCTGAAGGAAGAATACCTTAAACCTGGGTAGTTGAAACCCGTGGAATGGGTACCATGCAATATGACTTCAAAGGGTCTTCATTTGCTCACCGAACCTCTCCAATCCTATCACTGCTGCGTTTATGCCCCTGTACACATGCTTGATTCTCTTTCGGAGACATAGCAATCCATAGGTTTTAAGATACTTACTAGTCAGGTACATTCTTAGGCATTTAATATGCGGTGTTGAGTCCATTTCGTTGAGCAAGGAGTAGCTCTTGTCTATTCCATATTTGGCTTAAGGAACTTTATCTGTGCTCATTTCAATCTCTGGTTTTATGCAGCACCCCAACTCCCCTTTCCCCTTAAGCAAGCATAAGTTGGTTTTCTAAATTTGAGACCCTGTTCTGTTCTGTAATTCAGTTCCTGTGTAGCCAAGTTTACATTCCGTGTATTACTGATATCTTATGATGTTTCTTCTTCTGTGTGACTTATTTCAGTTAGAATCATCATACCTGAATCCACTCATTGTGCTGCTAAGGGCCTGATGACATAGATTTCATTGCTGAGTGATATTGCTTTGTAAGTAAATACCACAACTTCTTTATCCATTTTTCACTTTCTGCGATGTTGAACTTGTACTGTAAACGAGGTTCTTGTAAACAGAGGCGTCCCAAACTTTGGGGTGGCTGTGTCTTTTTGATTTTAATTTCCCTAAGCTATAGGACCATAAGTGGAAGTGCCCTAGGCTCTGTTGCTTTGTTTTTTAGATGTTTCAGGAAACACCATACACTTCTCCCGAGTGTCTGTTGGCAATTTACATCCCGCCCATCAGCATAACAAGGCTCCCAGTTCTCCATGGCCTGTCCTGCCTTTCTGGATTTTACACTTTTTTCAGATGGCCCTTTTGACCGGGGGGAAGTGAGACTTCATTGTAGTGCAGATTTCCTTTGCAAGCTTGCTTGGTTGGCCAAAAAGGGCGTATGCGTTTTTTCCTGAATATATTCAGGAAAAAACGCATACGCCCTTTTTGGCCAAGTGCATCATTGTGGACGTTCTGCCTCTTTTCCTATGCTTTCACTGCAATTCCAGTCTACCTCCTGAAATCGGTTTCCTGCAATTCTGCCCCGCTTTCAAGTCCTCTTGGCAGCCTTACTTCAGTATATTTTTGGACGATAGCTGTCATTTATAACTCTGCAGGTTTGTGAATTACAGTGCCCCTGAGCTCCTTTCTTCAACTCGCTTTCTTTTGAGCTGGCCGCAACACCGCAGGATGGCTTCAGGCCCTAATCTGGTTCCGGCACGGCACGCTGAGCCTTTGGTTAATTCCTCTTCCTGGTGGGAAATGAGAGTTAAATTTGCCCGTCCAGACACCTCCAGCTAGTCTCTCATTGGTTCTCGCTATTCCTGTTCATCTTCCGCAGAAATTGCAAACTGGGCCAAACAGGAGGTTAAAGGGACTGACTCTCCAAGTCGGGAGGGTGTTAGTAAAGCGTCTGGAATGTTGCACCCGAGTACCAGGGTACGAAAACTGAGACATATTTGAACACGTCTCCCAATCACATGGTTGATCATACTCTAGGTTCCACATGCATGTTTTAGCTGAAGGAAGAATACCTTAAACCTGGGTAGTTGAAACCCGTGGAATGGGTACCATGCAATATGACTTCAAAGGGTCTTCATTTGCTCACCGAACCTCTCCAATCCTATCACTGCTGCGTTTATGCCCCTGTACACATGCTTGATTCTCTTTCGGAGACATAGCAATCCATAGGTTTTAAGATACTTACTAGTCAGGTACATTCTTAGGCATTTAATATGCGGTGTTGAGTCCATTTCGTTGAGCAAGGAGTAGCTCTTGTCTATTCCATATTTGGCTTAAGGAACTTTATCTGTGCTCATTTCAATCTCTGGTTTTATGCAGCACCCCAACTCCCCTTTCCCCTTAAGCAAGCATAAGTTGGTTTTCTAAATTTGAGACCCTGTTCTGTTCTGTAATTCAGTTCCTGTGTAGCCAAGTTTACATTCCGTGTATTACTGATATCTTATGATGTTTCTTCTTCTGTGTGACTTATTTCAGTTAGAATCATCATACCTGAATCCACTCATTGTGCTGCTAAGGGCCTGATGACATAGATTTCATTGCTGAGTGATATTGCTTTGTAAGTAAATACCACAACTTCTTTATCCATTTTTCACTTTCTGCGATGTTGAACTTGTACTGTAAACGAGGTTCTTGTAAACAGAGGCGTCCCAAACTTTGGGGTGGCTGTGTCTTTTTGATTTTAATTTCCCTAAGCTATAGGACCATAAGTGGAAGTGCCCTAGGCTCTGTTGCTTTGTTTTTTAGATGTTTCAGGAAACACCATACACTTCTCCCGAGTGTCTGTTGGCAATTTACATCCCGCCCATCAGCATAACAAGGCTCCCAGTTCTCCATGGCCTGTCCTGCCTTTCTGGATTTTACACTTTTTTCAGATGGCCCTTTTGACCGGGGGGAAGTGAGACTTCATTGTAGTGCAGATTTCCTTTGCAAGCTTGCTTGGTTGGCCAAAAAGGGCGTATGCGTTTTTTCCTGAATATATTCAGGAAAAAACGCATACGCCCTTTTTGGCCAAGTGCATCATTGTGGACGTTCTGCCTCTTTTCCTATGCTTTCACTGCAATTCCAGTCTACCTCCTGAAATCGGTTTCCTGCAATTCTGCCCCGCTTTCAAGTCCTCTTGGCAGCCTTACTTCAGTATATTTTTGGACGATAGCTGTCATTTATAACTCTGCAGGTTTGTGAATTACAGTGCCCCTGAGCTCCTTTCTTCAACTCGCTTTCTTTTGAGCTGGCCGCAACACCGCAGGATGGCTTCAGGCCCTAATCTGGTTCCGGCACGGCACGCTGAGCCTTTGGTTAATTCCTCTTCCTGGTGGGAAATGAGAGTTAAATTTGCCCGTCCAGACACCTCCAGCTAGTCTCTCATTGGTTCTCGCTATTCCTGTTCATCTTCCGCAGAAATTGCAAACTGGGCCAAACAGGAGGTTAAAGGGACTGACTCTCCAAGTCGGGAGGGTGTTAGTAAAGCGTCTGGAATGTTGCACCCGAGTACCAGGGTACGAAAACTGAGACATATTTGAACACGTCTCCCAATCACATGGTTGATCATACTCTAGGTTCCACATGCATGTTTTAGCTGAAGGAAGAATACCTTAAACCTGGGTAGTTGAAACCCGTGGAATGGGTACCATGCAATATGACTTCAAAGGGTCTTCATTTGCTCACCGAACCTCTCCAATCCTATCACTGCTGCGTTTATGCCCCTGTACACATGCTTGATTCTCTTTCGGAGACATAGCAATCCATAGGTTTTAAGATACTTACTAGTCAGGTACATTCTTAGGCGTTTAATATGCGGTGTTGAGTCCATTTCATTGAGCAAGGAGTAGCTCTTGTCTATTCCATATTTGGCTTAAGGAACTTTATCTGTGCTCATTTCAATCTCTGGTTTTATGCAGCACCCCAACTCACCTTTCCCCTTAAGCAAGCATAAGTTGGTTTTCTAAATTTGAGACCCTGTTCTGTTCTGTAATTCAGTTTCTGTGTAGCCAAGTTTACATTCCGTGTATTACTGATATCTTATGATGTTTCTTTTTCTGTGTGACTTATTTCAGTTAGAATCATCATACCTGAATCCACTCATTGTGCTGCTAAGGGCCTGATGACATAGATTTCATTGCTGAGTGATATTGCTTTGTACGTAAATACCACAACTTCTTTATCCATTTTTCACTTTCTGCGATGTTGAACTTGTACTGTAAACGAGGTTCTTGTAAACAGAGGCGTCCCAAACTTTGGGGTGGCTGTGTCTTTTTGATTTTAATTTCCCTAAGCTATAGGACCATAAGTGGAAGTGCCCTAGGCTCTGTTGCTTTGTTTTTTAGATGTTTCAGGAAACACCATACACTTCTCCCGAGTGTCTGTTGGCAATTTACATCCCGCCCATCAGCATAACAAGGCTCCCAGTTCTCCATGGCCTGTCCTGCCTTTCTGGATTTTACACTTTTTTCAGATGGCCCTTTTGACCGGGGGGAAGTGAGACTTCATTGTAGTGCAGATTTCCTTTGCAAGCTTGCTTGGTTGGCCAAAAAGGGCGTATGCGTTTTTTCCTGAATATATTCAGGAAAAAACGCATACGCCCTTTTTGGCCAAGTGCATCATTGTGGACGTTCTGCCTCTTTTCCTATGCTTTCAATGCAATTCCAGTCTACCTCCTGAAATCGGTTTCCTGCAATTCTGCCCCGCTTTCAAGTCCTCTTGGCAGCCTTACTTCAGTATATTTTTGGACGATAGCTGTCATTTATAACTCTGCAGGTTTGTGAATTACAGTGCCCCTGAGCTCCTTTCTTCAACTCTCTTTCTTGTGACCTGGCCGCAACACCGCAGGATGGCTTCAGGCCCTAATCTGGTTCCGGCACGGCATGCTGAGCCTTTGGTTAATTCCTCTTCCTGGTGGGAAATGAGAGTTAAATTTGCCCGTCCAGACACCTCCAGCTAGTCTCTCATTGGTTCTCGCTATTCCTGTTCATCTTCCGCAGAAATTGCAAACTGGGCCAAACAGGAGGTTAAAGGGACTGACTCTCCAAGTCGGGAGGGTGTTAGTAAAGCGTCTGGAATGTTGCACCCGAGTACCAGGGTACGAAAACTGAGACATATTTGAACACGTCTCCCGATCACATGGTTGATCATACTCTAGGTTCCACATGAATGTTTTACCTGAAGGAAGAATACCTTAAACCTGGGTACTTGAAACCCGTGGAATGGGTACCATGCAATATGACTTCAAAGGGTCTTCATTTGCTCACCGAACCTCTCCAATCCTATCACTGCTGCGTTTATGCCCCTGTACACATGCTTGATTCTCTTTCGGAGACATAGCAATCCATAGGTTTTAAGATACTTACTAGTCAGGTACATTCTTAGGCGTTTAATATGCGGTGTTGAGTCCATTTCGTTGAGCAAGGAGTAGCTCTTGTCTATTCCATATTTGGCTTAAGGAACTTTATCTGTGCTCATTTCAATCTCTGGTTTTATGCAGCACCCCAACTCACCTTTCCCCTTAAGCAAGCATAAGTTGGTTTTCTAAATTTGAGACCCTGTTCTGTTCTGTAATTCAGTTCCTGTGTAGCCAAGTTTACATTCCGTGTATTACTGATATCTTATGATGTTTCTTTTTCTGTGTGACTTATTTCAGTTAGAATCATCATACCTGAATCCACTCATTGTGCTGCTAAGGGCCTGATGACATAGATTTCATTGCTGAGTGATATTGCTTTGTAAGTAAATACCACAACTTCTTTATCCATTTTTCACTTTCTGCGATGTTGAACTTGTACTGTAAACGAGGTTCTTGTAAACAGAGGCGTCCCAAACTTTGGGGTGGCTGTGTCTTTTTGATTTTAATTTCCCTAAGCTATAGGACCATAAGTGGAAGTGCCCTAGGCTCTGTTGCTTTGTTTTTTAGATGTTTCAGGAAACACCATACACTTCTCCCGAGTGTCTGTTGGCAATTTACATCCCGCCCATCAGCATAACAAGGCTCCCAGTTCTCCATGGCCTGTCCTGCCTTTCTGGATTTTACACTTTTTTCAGATGGCCCTTTTGACCGGGGGGAAGTGAGACTTCATTGTAGTGCAGATTTCCTTTGCAAGCTTGCTTGGTTGGCCAAAAAGGGCGTATGCGTTTTTTCCTGAATATATTCAGGAAAAAACGCATACGCCCTTTTTGGCCAAGTGCATCATTGTGGACGTTCTGCCTCTTTTCCTATGCTTTCAATGCAATTCCAATCTACCTCCTGAAATCGGTTTCCTGCAATTCTGCCCCGCTTTCAAGTCCTCTTGGCAGCCTTACTTCAGTATATTTTTGGACGATAGCTGTCATTTATAACTCTGCAGGTTTGTGAATTACAGTGCCCCTGAGCTCCTTTCTTCAACTCGCTTTCTTTTGAGCTGGCCGCAACACCGCAGGATGGCTTCAGGCCCTAATCTGGTTCCGGCACGGCACGCTGAGCCTTTGGTTAATTCCTCTTCCTGGTGGGAAATGAGAGTTAAATTTGCCCGTCCAGACACCTCCAGCTAGTCTCTCATTGGTTCTCGCTATTCCTGTTCATCTTCCGCAGAAATTGCAAACTGGGCCAAACAGGAGGTTAAAGGGACTGACTCTCCAAGTCGGGAGGGTGTTAGTAAAGCGTCTGGAATGTTGCACCCGAGTACCAGGGTACGAAAACTGAGACATATTTGAACACGTCTCCCGATCACATGGTTGATCATACTCTAGGTTCCACATGCATGTTTTAGCTGAAGGAAGAATACCTTAAACCTGGGTAGTTGAAACCCGTGGAATGGGTACCATGCAATATGACTTCAAAGGGTCTTCATTTGCTCACCGAACCTCTCCAATCCTATTACTGCTGCGTTTATGCCCCTGTACACATGCTTGATTCTCTTTCGGAGACATAGCAATCCATAGGTTTTAAGATACTTACTAGTCAGGTACATTCTTAGGCGTTTAATATGCGGTGTTGAGTCCATTTCGTTTAGCAAGGAGTAGCTCTTGTCTATTCCATATTTGGCTTAAGGAACTTTATCTGTGCTCATTTCAATCTCTGGTTTTATGCAGCACCCCAACTCACCTTTACCCTTAAGCAAGCATAAGTTGGTTTTCTAAATTTGAGACCCTGTTCTGTTCTGTAATTCAGTTCCTGTGTAGCCAAGTTTACATTCCGTGTATTACTGATATATAATGATGTTTCTTTTTCTGTGTGACTTATTTCAGTTAGAATCATCATACCTGAATCCACTCATTGTGCTGCTAAGGGCCTGATGACATAGATTTCATTGCTGAGTGATATTGCTTTGTAAGTAAATACCACAACTTCTTTATCCATTTTTCACTTTCTGCGATGTTGAACTTGTACTGTAAACGAGGTTCTTGTAAACAGAGGCATCCCAAACTTTGGGGTGGCTGTGTCTTTTTGATTTTAATTTCCCTAAGCTATAGGACCATAAGTGGAAGTGCCCTAGGTTCTGTTGCTTTGTTTTTTAGATGTTTCAGGAAACACCATACACTTCTCCTGAGTGTCTGTTGGCAATTTACATCCCGCCCATCAGCATAACAAGGCTCCCAGTTCTCCATGGCCTGTCCTGCCTTTCTGGATTTTACACTTTTTTCAGATGGCCCTTTTGACCGGGGGGAAGTGAGACTTCATTGTAGTGCAGATTTCCTTTGCAAGCTTGCTTGGTTGGCCAAAAAGGGCGTATGCGTTTTTTCCTGAATATATTCAGGAAAAAACGCATACGCCCTTTTTGGCCAAGTGCATCATTGTGGACGTTCTGCCTCTTTTCCTATGCTTTCAATGCAATTCCAGTCTGCCTCCTGAAATCGGTTTCCTGCAATTCTGCCCCGCTTTCAAGTCCTCTTGGCAGCCTTACTTCAGTATATTTTTGGACGATAGCTGTCATTTATAACTCTGCAGGTTTGTGAATTACAGTGCCCCTGAGCTCCTTTCTTCAACTCGCTTTCTTTTGAGCTGGCCGCAACACCGCAGGATGGCTTCAGGCCCTAATCTGGTTCCGGCACAGCACGCTGAGCCTTTGGTTAATTCCTCTTCCTGGTGGGAAATGAGAGTTAAATTTGCCCGTCCAGACACCTCCAGCTAGTCTCTCATTGGTTCTCGCTATTCCTGTTCATCTTCCGCAGAAATTGCAAACTGGGCCAAACAGGAGGTTAAAGGGACTGACTCTCCAAGTCGGGAGGGTGTTAGTAAAGCGTCTGGAATGTTGCACCCGAGTACCAGGGTACGAAAACTGAGACATATTTGAACACGTCTCCCGATCACATGGTTGATCATACTCTAGGTTCCACATGCATGTTTTAGCTGAAGGAAGAATACCTTAAACCTGGGTAGTTGAAACCCGTGGAATGGGTACCATGCAATATGACTTCAAAGGGTCTTCATTTGCTCACCGAACCTCTCCAATCCTATCACTGCTGCGTTTATGCCCCTGTACACATGCTTGATTCTCTTTCGGAGACATAGCAATCCATAGGTTTTAAGATACTTACTAGTCAGGTACATTCTTAGGCATTTAATATGCGGTGTTGAGTCCATTTCGTTGAGCAAGGAGTAGCTCTTGTCTATTCCATATTTGGCTTAAGGAACTTTATCTGTGCTCATTTCAATCTCTGGTTTTATGCAGCACCCCAACTCCCCTTTCCCCTTAAGCAAGCATAAGTTGGTTTTCTAAATTTGAGACCCTGTTCTGTTCTGTAATTCAGTTCCTGTGTAGCCAAGTTTACATTCCGTGTATTACTGATATCTTATGATGTTTCTTCTTCTGTGTGACTTATTTCAGTTAGAATCATCATACCTGAATCCACTCATTGTGCTGCTAAGGGCCTGATGACATAGATTTCATTGCTGAGTGATATTGCTTTGTAAGTAAATACCACAACTTCTTTATCCATTTTTCACTTTCTGCGATGTTGAACTTGTACTGTAAACGAGGTTCTTGTAAACAGAGGCGTCCCAAACTTTGGGGTGGCTGTGTCTTTTTGATTTTAATTTCCCTAAGCTATAGGACCATAAGTGGAAGTGCCCTAGGCTCTGTTGCTTTGTTTTTTAGATGTTTCAGGAAACACCATACACTTCTCCCGAGTGTCTGTTGGCAATTTACATCCCGCCCATCAGCATAACAAGGCTCCCAGTTCTCCATGGCCTGTCCTGCCTTTCTGGATTTTACACTTTTTTCAGATGGCCCTTTTGACCGGGGGGAAGTGAGACTTCATTGTAGTGCAGATTTCCTTTGCAAGCTTGCTTGGTTGGCCAAAAAGGGCGTATGCGTTTTTTCCTGAATATATTCAGGAAAAAACGCATACGCCCTTTTTGGCCAAGTGCATCATTGTGGACGTTCTGCCTCTTTTCCTATGCTTTCACTGCAATTCCAGTCTACCTCCTGAAATCGGTTTCCTGCAATTCTGCCCCGCTTTCAAGTCCTCTTGGCAGCCTTACTTCAGTATATTTTTGGACGATAGCTGTCATTTATAACTCTGCAGGTTTGTGAATTACAGTGCCCCTGAGCTCCTTTCTTCAACTCGCTTTCTTTTGAGCTGGCCGCAACACCGCAGGATGGCTTCAGGCCCTAATCTGGTTCCGGCACGGCACGCTGAGCCTTTGGTTAATTCCTCTTCCTGGTGGGAAATGAGAGTTAAATTTGCCCGTCCAGACACCTCCAGCTAGTCTCTCATTGGTTCTCGCTATTCCTGTTCATCTTCCGCAGAAATTGCAAACTGGGCCAAACAGGAGGTTAAAGGGACTGACTCTCCAAGTCGGGAGGGTGTTAGTAAAGCGTCTGGAATGTTGCACCCGAGTACCAGGGTACGAAAACTGAGACATATTTGAACACGTCTCCCAATCACATGGTTGATCATACTCTAGGTTCCACATGCATGTTTTAGCTGAAGGAAGAATACCTTAAACCTGGGTAGTTGAAACCCGTGGAATGGGTACCATGCAATATGACTTCAAAGGGTCTTCATTTGCTCACCGAACCTCTCCAATCCTATCACTGCTGCGTTTATGCCCCTGTACACATGCTTGATTCTCTTTCGGAGACATAGCAATCCATAGGTTTTAAGATACTTACTAGTCAGGTACATTCTTAGGCGTTTAATATGCGGTGTTGAGTCCATTTCATTGAGCAAGGAGTAGCTCTTGTCTATTCCATATTTGGCTTAAGGAACTTTATCTGTGCTCATTTCAATCTCTGGTTTTATGCAGCACCCCAACTCACCTTTCCCCTTAAGCAAGCATAAGTTGGTTTTCTAAATTTGAGACCCTGTTCTGTTCTGTAATTCAGTTCCTGTGTAGCCAAGTTTACATTCCGTGTATTACTGATATCTTATGATGTTTCTTTTTCTGTGTGACTTATTTCAGTTAGAATCATCATACCTGAATCCACTCATTGTGCTGCTAAGGGCCTGATGACATAGATTTCATTGCTGAGTGATATTGCTTTGTACGTAAATACCACAACTTCTTTATCCATTTTTCACTTTCTGCGATGTTGAACTTGTACTGTAAACGAGGTTCTTGTAAACAGAGGCGTCCCAAACTTTGGGGTGGCTGTGTCTTTTTGATTTTAATTTCCCTAAGCTATAGGACCATAAGTGGAAGTGCCCTAGGCTCTGTTGCTTTGTTTTTTAGATGTTTCAGGAAACACCATACACTTCTCCCGAGTGTCTGTTGGCAATTTACATCCCGCCCATCAGCATAACAAGGCTCCCAGTTCTCCATGGCCTGTCCTGCCTTTCTGGATTTTACACTTTTTTCAGATGGCCCTTTTGACCGGGGGGAAGTGAGACTTCATTGTAGTGCAGATTTCCTTTGCAAGCTTGCTTGGTTGGCCAAAAAGGGCGTATGCGTTTTTTCCTGAATATATTCAGGAAAAAACGCATACGCCCTTTTTGGCCAAGTGCATCATTGTGGACGTTCTGCCTCTTTTCCTATGCTTTCAATGCAATTCCAGTCTACCTCCTGAAATCGGTTTCCTGCAATTCTGCCCCGCTTTCAAGTCCTCTTGGCAGCCTTACTTCAGTATATTTTTGGACGATAGCTGTCATTTATAACTCTGCAGGTTTGTGAATTACAGTGCCCCTGAGCTCCTTTCTTCAACTCTCTTTCTTGTGACCTGGCCGCAACACCGCAGGATGGCTTCAGGCCCTAATCTGGTTCCGGCACGGCATGCTGAGCCTTTGGTTAATTCCTCTTCCTGGTGGGAAATGAGAGTTAAATTTGCCCGTCCAGACACCTCCAGCTAGTCTCTCATTGGTTCTCGCTATTCCTGTTCATCTTCCGCAGAAATTGCAAACTGGGCCAAACAGGAGGTTAAAGGGACTGACTCTCCAAGTCGGGAGGGTGTTAGTAAAGCGTCTGGAATGTTGCACCCGAGTACCAGGGTACGAAAACTGAGACATATTTGAACACGTCTCCCGATCACATGGTTGATCATACTCTAGGTTCCACATGAATGTTTTACCTGAAGGAAGAATACCTTAAACCTGGGTACTTGAAACCCGTGGAATGGGTACCATGCAATATGACTTCAAAGGGTCTTCATTTGCTCACCGAACCTCTCCAATCCTATCACTGCTGCGTTTATGCCCCTGTACACATGCTTGATTCTCTTTCGGAGACATAGCAATCCATAGGTTTTAAGATACTTACTAGTCAGGTACATTCTTAGGCGTTTAATATGCGGTGTTGAGTCCATTTCGTTGAGCAAGGAGTAGCTCTTGTCTATTCCATATTTGGCTTAAGGAACTTTATCTGTGCTCATTTCAATCTCTGGTTTTATGCAGCACCCCAACTCACCTTTCCCCTTAAGCAAGCATAAGTTGGTTTTCTAAATTTGAGACCCTGTTCTGTTCTGTAATTCAGTTTCTGTGTAGCCAAGTTTACATTCCGTGTATTACTGATATCTTATGATGTTTCTTTTTCTGTGTGACTTATTTCAGTTAGAATCATCATACCTGAATCCACTCATTGTGCTGCTAAGGGCCTGATGACATAGATTTCATTGCTGAGTGATATTGCTTTGTAAGTAAATACCACAACTTCTTTATCCATTTTTCACTTTCTGCGATGTTGAACTTGTACTGTAAACGAGGTTCTTGTAAACAGAGGCGTCCCAAACTTTGGGGTGGCTGTGTCTTTTTGATTTTAATTTCCCTAAGCTATAGGACCATAAGTGGAAGTGCCCTAGGCTCTGTTGCTTTGTTTTTTAGATGTTTCAGGAAACACCATACACTTCTCCCGAGTGTCTGTTGGCAATTTACATCCCGCCCATCAGCATAACAAGGCTCCCAGTTCTCCATGGCCTGTCCTGCCTTTCTGGATTTTACACTTTTTTCAGATGGCCCTTTTGACCGGGGGGAAGTGAGACTTCATTGTAGTGCAGATTTCCTTTGCAAGCTTGCTTGGTTGGCCAAAAAGGGCGTATGCGTTTTTTCCTGAATATATTCAGGAAAAAACGCATACGCCCTTTTTGGCCAAGTGCATCATTGTGGACGTTCTGCCTCTTTTCCTATGCTTTCAATGCAATTCCAGTCTACCTCCTGAAATCGGTTTCCTGCAATTCTGCCCCGCTTTCAAGTCCTCTTGGCAGCCTTACTTCAGTATATTTTTGGACGATAGCTGTCATTTATAACTCTGCAGGTTTGTGAATTACAGTGCCCCTGAGCTCCTTTCTTCAACTCGCTTTCTTTTGAGCTGGCCGCAACACCGCAGGATGGCTTCAGGCCCTAATCTGGTTCCGGCACGGCACGCTGAGCCTTTGGTTAATTCCTCTTCCTGGTGGGAAATGAGAGTTAAATTTGCCCGTCCAGACACCTCCAGCTAGTCTCTCATTGGTTCTCGCTATTCCTGTTCATCTTCCGCAGAAATTGCAAACTGGGCCAAACAGGAGGTTAAAGGGACTGACTCTCCAAGTCGGGAGGGTGTTAGTAAAGCGTCTGGAATGTTGCACCCGAGTACCAGGGTACGAAAACTGAGACATATTTGAACACGTCTCCCGATCACATGGTTGATCATACTCTAGGTTCCACATGCATGTTTTAGCTGAAGGAAGAATACCTTAAACCTGGGTAGTTGAAACCCGTGGAATGGGTACCATGCAATATGACTTCAAAGGGTCTTCATTTGCTCACCGAACCTCTCCAATCCTATCACTGCTGCGTTTATGCCCCTGTACACATGCTTGATTCTCTTTCGGAGACATAGCAATCCATAGGTTTTAAGATACTTACTAGTCAGGTACATTCTTAGGCGTTTAATATGCGGTGTTGAGTCCATTTCGTTGAGCAAGGAGTAGCTCTTGTCTATTCCATATTTGGCTTAAGGAACTTTATCTGTGCTCATTTCAATCTCTGGTTTTATGCAGCACCCCAACTCACCTTTACCCTTAAGCAAGCATAAGTTGGTTTTCTAAATTTGAGACCCTGTTCTGTTCTGTAATTCAGTTCCTGTGTAGCCAAGTTTACATTCCGTGTATTACTGATATCTTATGATGTTTCTTTTTCTGTGTGACTTATTTCAGTTAGAATCATCATACCTGAATCCACTCATTGTGCTGCTAAGGGCCTGATGACATAGATTTCATTGCTGAGTGATATTGCTTTGTAAGTAAATACCACAACTTCTTTATCCATTTTTCACTTTCTGCGATGTTGAACTTGTACTGTAAACGAGGTTCTTGTAAACAGAGGCGTCCCAATGTTTGGGGTGGCTGTGTCTTTTTGATTTTAATTTCCCTAAGCTATAGGACCATAAGTGGAAGTGCCCTAGGCTCTGTTGCTTTGTTTTTTAGATGTTTCAGGAAACACCATACACTTCTCCCGAGTGTCTGTTGGCAATTTACATCCCGCCCATCAGCATAACAAGGCTCCCAGTTCTCCATGGCCTGTCCTGCCTTTCTGGATTTTACACTTTTTTCAGATGGCCCTTTTGACCGGGGGAAAGTGAGACTTCATTGTAGTGCAGATTTCCTTTGCAAGTTTGCTTGGTTGGTCAAAAAGGGCGTATGCATTTTTTCCTGAATATATTCAGGAAAAAACGCATACGCCCTTTTTGGCCAAGTGCATCATTGTGGACGTTCTGCCTCTTTTCCTATGCTTTCAATGCAATTCCAGTCTACTTCCTGAAATCGGTTTCCTGCAATTCTGCCCCGCTTTCAAGTCCTCTTGGCAGCCTTACTTCAGTATATTTTTGGACGATTGCTGTCATTTATAACTCTGCAGGTTTGTGAATTACAGTGCCCCTGAGATCCTTTCTTCAACTCGCTTTCTTTTGAGCTGGCCGCAACACCGCAGGATGGCTTCAGGCCCTAATCTGGTTCCGTCACGGCATGCTGAGCCTTTGGTTAATTCCTCTTCCTCGTGGGAAATGAGAGTTAAATTTGCCCGTCCAGACACCTCCAGCTAGTCTCTCATTGGTTCTCGCTATTCCTGTTCATCTTCCGCAGAAATTGCAAACTGGGCCAAACAGGAGGTTAAAGGGACTGACTCTCCAAGTCGGGAGGGTGTTAGTAAAGCGTCTGGAATGTTGCACCCGAGTACCAGGGTACGAAAACTGAGACATATTTGAACACGTCTCCCGATCACATGGTTGATCATACTCTAGGTTCCACATGCATGTTTTAGCTGAAGGAAGAATACCTTAAACCTGGGTAGTTGAAACCCCTGGAATGGGTACCATGCAATATGACTTCAAAGGGTCTTTGTTTGCTCACCGAACCTCTCCAATCCTATCACTGCTGCGTTTATGCCCCTGGTCACACGCTTGATTCTCTTTCGGAGATATAGCAATCCATAGGTTTTAAGATACTTACTAGTCAGGTACATTCTTAGGCGCTTAATATGGGGTGTTGAGTCCATTTCGTTGAGCAAGGAGTAGCTCTTGTCTATTCCATATTTGGCTTAAGGAACTTTATCTGTGCTCATTTCAATCTCTGGTTTTATGCAGCACCCCAACTCACCTTTCCCCTTAAGCAAACATAAGTTGGTTTTCTAAATTTGAGTCCCTGTTCTGTTTTGTAATTCAGTTCCTGTGTAGCCAAGTTTACACTCCGTGTATTAGTGATATCTTATGATGTTTCATTTTCTGTGTGACTTATTTCAGTTAGAATCATCATACCTGAATCCACTCATTGTGCTGCTAAGGGCCTGATGACATAGATTTCATTGCTGAGTGATATTGCTTTGTAAGTAAATACCACAACTTCTTTATCCATTTTTCACTTTCTGCGATGTTGAACTTGTACGGTAAACGAGGTTCTTGTAAACAGAGGCGTCCCAATGTTTGGGGTGGCTGTGTCTTTTTGATTTTAATTTCCCTAAGCTATAGGACCATAAGTGGAAGTGCCCTAGGCTCTGTTGCTTTGTTTTTTAGATGTTTCAGGAAACACCATACACTTCTCCCAAGGGTCTGTTGACAATTTACATCCCGCCCATCAGCATAACAAGGCTCCCAGTTCTCCATGGCCTGTCCTGCCTTTCTGGATTTTACACTTTTTTCAGATGGCCCTTTTGACCGGGGGGAAATGAGACTTCTTTGTTGTGCACATTTGCATTGCTTGCTTGCTTCGTTGCCCATAAAGTGCGTATGCGTTTTTTCCTGGATATAATCAGGAAAAAACGCATACGCCCTTTTGGGCCAACTGCATCATTGTCGAAATTCTGCCGCTTTTCATGTGCTTTAAAGACGAGTCCAATCTATCTCTTGAAATCTGTTTCTTGCAATTCTGTCTTGCATTCAGATCCTCTTCTTTGCCTTACCTCAACATATTTTTGGACGTTAGTTTTCATTTATAACTCTGCAGGTTTGTGAATTGCAGTGACCCTGAGCTCCATTTTTTAAGTTGCTCTTTTGTGAGCTGGCCTCAAACCCGCAGGATTGCTTCAGGCCCTATTTTGGCTCGGGCGAGGCGGGCTGAGCCTTTTTTCAATTCTTATTCTTAATGGGAAATTAGAGTGATATGTGCCCGTCCAAACCCCTACAACTATTCTCTCATTGGTTCCCCGTTCATCCTCCTCACAATTTGCAAAATGTGTGAAACAGAAGTTGAAATGTGCTGATTCTCCAAGTGGGGAGATTCTAAGTAACGTGGCTGGAATGGTGAACAGGAGCACCAGGAGAGGATAAATGAGCTGCATTTTAGACACATCTCCCGATCACATGGTGTACAGTCCTCTGGGTTTTCCATGCATGTTTTAGCTGTAGGAAGATCCCTTGAACCTGCATATTTGGGACCCATTGAATGGGTACCAGGTAGTATTACTTTAAAGGGTGTGCATTTCCTCACCCAACCTCACATTTCTCTTAGCGCAAACAGTTTCCAGCCTTATGTCTCATCCTGCTGTGGGTCTAGATGTGTTCAATCCATGTTGCATCACCGGCCCTGAGGAAAAGTTGTAAGAGGTTTTCTCTGTCTCTCTGTCGTTTATTTTTTTCAATTTATTACTATATTGGTTACAGCTGATTTTCAAAGCTCTGTTTCTTGCTGCTGTACATCCACTTGATTCACGTACAGAGAGACATCAGTAAATTCTTTTTCAGATTCTTACCAGTCGTATATATTCTTTTCCGGTGACTTGAGTGTGCTGAGTGCAGTTCTTTTAGCTACCGTGTAGGCCTTGTTGATTATCAGTTTGGTATTTGGAATGGTATCTTTGCTAATTTCAACCTCCTGGGTGATGCCTCACCCCTCCCCACCTTTCCCGTTTAGCAGCCTTATGCGTGTTTTCTACATATTTGACTATGTTTTTGTTTTGTAATTTATTTCATGTGTAGCCATTTTGGATTCCACCTTTAAGTGATATCTTATGATATGTGTCTTTTTCTTTTTGAATTATGTCACTTAGAAAGATCATACGTAACTCCTCCGGAGTTGTTACAACTGGCCATATTTCATTGATTTCCAGGCTGAATAATATTCCACTCTACCTAAGTACCACATCTCTACCCATTTTTTCCCTCCAGACACATTTAAGTTATATCCTAGTTGAGATCTTTTAAACAGAGAGGGGGTAAACATTGGGGTGCCTGTGTCCTCTCGATTTTTGTTTTTCTCAAGATATATGCCCATGAGTGCAAGTGCCCTATGCTCTGTAGCTCATTTTTTAGATGCTTTAGTAAACACAATACACTTCTCCAGAATGGCCGTTGGCAATATACATTTCCACTATAAGTCTCACAGGGCTCCCTCTTCTCCTTGCCCTGTCCTGCATTTCTGTTGTTTACGCTTTATGAGGATGGCTCTTCTGACTGATGCGAAGTGATATCTTTTGTAGTATTGACTTCCAGTGCCCACCTGTTTGGTTGGCTAAAAAAGTGTATGCCCTTTTCTTGAATATATACAGAAAAAAACGCATACACCCTTTTTGGCCAACTGCAATGTTGGCAATGTTCAGCTCCTTTTCTTGTGCTTAATGGCGAGTCCTTTCTACCTCCTCAAATCCCTTTCCTGCCATTCTCCCTTGCTTACAAGTCCTTTTCTCTGACTTTCCTCAAGACATTTTTCAGTGATGGATATTTTCAACTCTGCAGTTTCGTGAATTTTACTGCCCCTGAGTTCCATTGTTCAACTTGTGTTTATGGGAACTGGCCACAAAGCAGCGGGATTTCCTCAAGCCCTATACTGTTTCCATGGGCAACCCTAGCCTTTGGTCAATTCGTCTTCCTGATTGGAAATTAGAGTGACATGTGCCTGTCTGAACACCTAGGACTTGTCTCTCATTGTTCCTCATCCTTCCGCTTCATCCTCTGGACAAATTCCAAACTGTACGCAACAGGATGTTGACAGTGCTGACATCTCCAAGTGGGGAGACTGTTAGTAAAGACGCTGGAGGGGTGAACCCGAGCACCAGGAGATGAGGAGAGGAGATGCCTTTTCCAAACTCTTCCCGATCAGACGGTATACCATCCTCTGGGTGTGACAGACATGTTTTAGCAGTAGGAAGAGTCCCATTCATGTAAGGAGAACACCAGGGCTTTTTCAAAATCAGTGTCTCCCCGAAACCCAAACTGGGGAATTTTTTAAGCTACGGCTACACATATGTTCATTAAGGGCCTTGGGAAGTAGGCAGAGTCCAAACTTTAGATGATTGAAGTCTTCAGGGTCAGAAGCACTCACCACCAGCTTCCCTTAGGTTACACTTTAACTGTCATTGATAGATGATGTCAATAAAAATATCTATTCTTTTTCAGATTATTTCCCCTTATAGGTTATTGCAAAATGTTGAGTGTAGTTCCCTGTGCTATACAGTAGTTCCTTGTTGATGATCTATTTTATACATAGCAGTGTGTATGTGTTAATCCCAAACTGTTAATTTATCCCTCCTCCCACCTTTCCCCTTTGGTAATAATAAATTATAAGATTTTATACTTCTCAGAAATGGGGGAGCTGAAAGAGAGGTATCATTTTCAATGGAAAAGCATTTAAAACAAGATTGAAGCTTTAACCAAGATTATTAGATGTACATCCTTGGAAAGAAATCACTTCGTTTCTCTAATATTGACCTGACAAATAAGACAAACCTTTTCACTGAACTTGCTTATAATAAAGTGATGGAAATATCAAATGGAAGTGTTAGAAACATCTTATTTTACCCGAGCCTTATACACTGTTCTATGTTAACTACAGTTTGGCTCACACATCTGTTCATTGAGGTTACAATAGTCTCAATTTCTGTTACTGATCCTCCAGAGTGGACCCCAACAAGTGTCCCCCTGCCCAGTGTCATTGGGGCCAACAGATCGAGACTGAGTTTGGTTCACAAGCAAAGGAAACTTTATATTTTGATCAGAGAATGGAGAGGTGAGAGCATGCACTACCCCGTGGGCTGTGGGCTGGGCTGCTGTGTAGAGATCCTGTCAGAGTCAGTGGGAGGGAGGGGGCGGAGCTCTCGAGGGCCAGGTTGGCTGCAGCTCAGGCTCTATATCGCGGAGTCTGCACTGGGCCCCAGGAGCTGAGGTGTCGACCCAGCCATTCTGCACTAGGAAATCTGGTCTGAAGTGCCGGGTGTGGAACCTCTGCATGCGGGACCCTAGGAGCACGTGAAATTAGACAAAGCACAAAGGATAAAAAAGGTTAGACTTGACTTTATTGCCCAGATTCTATTTTTATCTCCCAGGGATTTTTAATGGGCTTTGCTGGGGACAAACCCCTCCTCTGCCTTTTGTCCCGTTCCTCATTCTTGGAGTGCTGAGGGTGCAGACACTTCTTCTGTAACTGCTGAGTGCTGAGTTGGGAGCCCTAATACCCGGGGGCGAGGGTCAGAACTTCTCCCCAGCAGCCTCCAGGTGACGTTGATTGTCCCCAGGCCCCCTGCCTCCCTGCTCGTCCACCTGAGCACCAGCATTGGAAGTGTTATAGATTCTAATGACCTTTAAGGGTCCAGGAAAGAGATGTGCAGAGACGCTGTGGGGGCCGGTTTCACCCCGCCCCACATTTGTTCGGCCACCTTAGGCTGACCATTTCTGCCAGCCTAGATGCTCTGACCAGTAGTCTGCGCTTTCTTCAATTAGGCCCCTGAATTAACGTACAAACAGCACCAGGTGTCAGAGCCCTGCCCGCTCAACTCCCAGACAGTCCAGGGTCAGTGGTGATCAAGGACCATGATGACCACTGAGTCAACAGCCTTTTGAAGTAAACAGGAGTCCAGCCGGTCTTATTGGCCACCATCATCACGGTGTCTGTAGGCTTTTCTATGGTGACAGTGTGATATACGGTTCCCCCACCAAGATTATTAGCTCCCCTCTGGGTGCAGTAAGTCCTGCAAGCAGTAGTCTACTCTTTTGGGACACACTCTTATTGTTTTATGAGAGAAACTCCAGGTCAAGTGATGTTCACACGAGTCGTCATGGTGCCCTGTTGCCCCCGGTTATCTCTCTGGATGTTGGAGTTGGAGGGCCTCCTCACTCGAGGTCGGTGTGCCCACGGAGCGAACCCTGCAACTTCAGGGCATCGTTGGTGGTTAGGATCACCACGTGGGGTCCTTTTCCCTTAGGAAGGAGGTGGCCTTTTGGGCTGCTGATTTCCAGGTTTTTAGATACCGCCAGTATCTTGGCCAGATGCGGCAGTGGGCCAAGCCCCTTGGTGACCGTAGTTTATCCTACCTGGATGGCATTCTTGCATTGTTCCATTTCAAGTGGTCCCAGTTTTTGCACTAATTCTCCAATGGCGATTCACCTTTCACCGGGAATGTAAAGGTCAAAGGGTTTAGCTAAATTAGGGAGTTCCAGGGCAAGGGTCTGAATTGACTGCTCTTTCCATTCTTGAAAGGCCACTTCTGGATTCTATTCAAAAGGATCATCATCTTTTCCTTTCAGTGTTTCATATAGAGGCCCAGCTAGTAGACTGTAGTTAGGGATCCAGAAGCAGCAAACCCTGGCCTCCCCAGGAACCCCTAAGCTGTCTTCTAGTTTTAGAAAGGGGTAAGGCTGCAAATGGTTTCTTCCCTTTCCTGGGATGGGCTTCTCCGACCTTCTGTGAGAATGAAGCCCAGGCAGGTCACCGCAGTCTGTGATATTTGAGCTTTTTCTTGGACAACTTCTATCCTTTATTGGCTTGGTAGTTCAGAGACCTCCTTAGTAGGGCTGGCGATCAGAATGTCGTCTGCGTACTGAAGGAGGGTTTCCTTTTCCAGAGGTAGAACTTTTAGGTCTTTAGCTAAGCTTTCCCCAAAGATGGTGTGGGAATTTTTGCACCCTTGGGGCAAGACGGCCCGGAAGTATTGTTTTAGTTGTATGTTGAGTCCTGCCACTCACAAGCCAAAATTTCTTGTGACTCTGGGACTAATGGAATACAAAAGAAGGCATCATTGAAGACTAATACAGAATACCATGTCCTGGTGGTTGGTAGAATGACCAGCAGGGTGTAGGAATTAGGAGCAACTGGAGGTATATCCTCGGTGGCTTCACTGACTGTCCTGACATCCTTTACCAGGTCCCCAGCAGCCCATGGGGCTCTCGTGGTCAGACCAATCCCAGAATATGGAGCTCACCTGGGCAGGTACCCCACCCCCACCCCAGCCCACGGGGCTCTCGTGGTCAGGCCCTTCCCAGGATACAGAGCTACCCTTGCAGGTACCATGGCAGGGCTGGGCACACAGGAACCGTGCACATAGCCCTCATTGCAGAGCACCCCCAGCTCACCTGTCGCTCAGAGCTGGCACAGAGCACCTCAGAGCAGGACTTGAACTAACAAACAGCAGCTGCGACAGGTCTGTGACCCTGGGCGTCACTCTGTGCGGCCTCCCTCCACCTGGTCTTCCAGAGACTTCCACTGCACCCGGGGCACCAGGCCTCTGTCTCCAACCACCACCCACCCCTCCTCTCCCTGACTCCTGGGTTCCTCTCATAAGGAGAGGGTTTTCTTGAAGTTGTCTCCCACTCATGGGCCAGATAAAATGATTAGAAAACAAGCCAAAGCTGCAGCCCCTTGTCTATCCTGACTCTCAGGAGCCCACACCTGTTCCTTGGACCTGGCCGGTTCAGCAAGTTCCATTTTCTGCAACTGTGAGCCCCTGAGGGGTGATGATTGGCTGACCTGGGCAGCCTTACCGTGCGGGCCAGCCCTCCCCAGGTGTGCCTGGGTTGAGATCAATATAAATACCACTCCAGGCAGCAAGAGCCCCTGCAGCCGTGCCTGACGCCATTTTCTCTGCCCTGTCAGCAGTCTCGGGGCTGGGCTGGTGGGAGGGAGTGAGAGGCCACGGCTTTGTGGGTGGCCCAGTGTGAGTGGGGCTCTGCTGGACTTTCTGCAGCAGTTGCCAGGCTGCCACCTGCTAAAGAAGAGGATGTGTCACCCATACCTGCTGCTGGAATTTCTCCCTGGGCAGAGGTGAGGAAGGAAAAAAGCAGTGGGGGCAGGGACAGGACGGGTATCTCAGTCAGGGAAATGGAAATCTTCCAGAAGAGCACCCAGGGCCAGGACCATCCTGGCTGGCCTGCAGGCACCAAGTCGGCCGGCATGCTGTCACTCGTGTGGCTCTATGGCCCTTCCTCTAGGCTTTCAAGTCCTTGTATATATTCAGGTGTTTTACCTGGGACGGGTGGGAATAGTTCAGCAGCAACTGGCCTGGGGCTCAGCTCACGTTTACTCACAGATGCCTCGGCACGGTGCCCCAGCTTTGCAATGAGGACGCTTGTTGCGTGGGGGCTGCTGGCTGAATGGGAGACGATTCCCCACCACTGGCCAACTTCAGAATTGTTTACAACTGGAGCAAGTGCCCTGATACGGTTTTCCTCTGTGGAACTGGTGGGTTCTGTGTTTTTTTTTCTCTTTTTCGTTTTTGGTTCAAGGTAGATTTTATTCCTCTTTTTTGTATTTACAGATATAAGCATGGAAATAATTTATTCATATAAATACATGTATGTGAAGGGAATAATTGTTTTTTCTGTTTTATTTTTTAAATTTTATTTCTTTTTAATTTTGAATTTTATTTTATATTTTTATACAGCAGGTTCTTATTGGTTATCTATTTTATACATATAAATGTATACATGCCAATCCCAGTCTCTCAACTCCTCCCACCACCACCCCCCCAACAGCTTTCCCCCCTTGTTGTCCATACATTTGTTGTCTACATCTGTTGCTCTATTTATGCCTTGCAAAATGGTTAATCTGTACAGTTTTTCTAGGTTCCACATATATGCATGAATATACAAGATTTGTTTTTCTCTTTCTGACTTACTTCACTCTGTATGACAGTCTCTAGATCCATCGACGTCTCTACAAATGACCCAATTTCATTCCTTTTCATGGCTTAGTAATATTCCATTTTATATATGTACCACAGCTTTATGCATTCGTCTGTCTGTGGGCATTTAGGTTGCTTCCATTACCTCGATATTGTAAATAGTGATGCAATGAACATTGCGGTGAATGTCTCGTTTTGATTTATGGTTTTGTCTGGGTATATGTCCAGTACTGGGATTGCTGTATCATATGGTAATTCTATTGTTAGTTTCTTAAGAAACTCCATATTGTTCTCCGTAGTGACTGTATCAATTTATATTCCCAACAATAGTGGAAGAGGGTTCCTTTTCTCCACACCCTTTCCAGCATTTTTGTTTGTAGATTTTCTCATGATGCCCATTCTATCAGGTGTGAGGTGATACCTCATTGTTGAGTCCATTTTGTTGAGCAAGGGGTAGGTCTTGTCTATTACATATTTGGCTTATTGAATGGTATCTGTGCTAATTTCAAACTCTGGTTTTATGCAGCACCCCAACTCACTTTCCCCCTTAAGGAAGCATAAGTTGGTTTTCTAAACTTGAGACCCTGTTCTGTTTTGTAATTCAGTTCATGTGTAGCCAATTTCACATTCCGTGTATTAGTGATATCTTATGATGTTTCTTTTTCTGTGTGACATATTTCAGTTAGAATCATCATACCTGAATGCACTCATTATGCTGCTACGGGCCTGATGACATAGATTTCATGGCTGAGTGATTTTGCATTGTACATAAGTACCACAACTTCTTTATCCATTTTTCACTTTCTGCGATATTGAACTTGTACCGTAAACGAGGTTCTTGTAAACAGAGCTGTCCCAAACTGTGGGGTGGCTGTGTCTTATTGATTTTAATTTCCCTAAGCTATAGGACCATAAGTGGAAGTGCCCTAGGCTCTGTTGCTTTGTTTTTTAGATGTTTCAGGAAACACCATACACTTCTCCCGAGTGGCTGTTGGCAATTTACATCCCGCCCATCAGCATAACAAGGCTCCCAGTTCTCCATGGCCTGTCCTGCCTTTCTGGATTTTACACTTTTCTCAGATGGCCCTTTTGACCGGGGGGAAGCGAGACTTCATTGTAGTGCAGATTTCCTTTGCAAGCTTGCTTGGTTGGCCAAAAAGTGCGTATGCGTTTTTTCCTGATTCAGGAAAAAACGCATACGCCCTTTTTGGCCAAGTGCATCATTGTGGACGTTCTGCCTCTTTTCCTATGCTTAAAATGCAATTCCAGTCTACCTCCTGAAATCGGTTTCCTGCAATTCTGCCCCGCTTTCAAGTCCTCTTGGCAGCCTTCCTTCAGTATATTTTTGGACGATAGCTGTCATTTATAACTCTGCAGGTTTGTGAATTCCTGTGCCCCTGAGCTCCGTTCTTCATCTCGCTTTCTTGTGAGCCGGCCACAACACCGCAGGATTGCTTCAGGCCCTAATCTGGTTCCAGCACGGCACGCTGAGCCTTTGGTTAATTCCTGTCCTTCGTGGGAAATGAGAGTTAAATTTGCCCGTCCAGAAACCTCCAGCTTGTCTCTCATTGGTTCTCCCTATTCCTGTTCATCTTCCACAGAAATTGCAAACTGGGCCAAACAGGAGAATAAAGATACTGACTCTCCAAGTCGGGAGAGTGTTAGTAAAGCGTCTGGAATGTTGCACCCGAGTACCAGGGTACGAAAACTGAGACATATTTGAACACGTCTCCCGATCACATGGTTGATCATACTCTGGGTTCCACATGCATGTTTTAGCTGAAGGAAGAATCCCTTAAACCTGGAGAGTTGAGACCCGTGGAATGGGTACCATGCAATGTGACTTCAAAGGGTCTTCATTTGCTCACCGAACCTCTCCAATCCTATCACTGCTGCGTTTATGCCCCTCTACACACGCTTGATTCCCTTTCAGAGACATAGCAATCCATAGATTTTAAGATACTTGCTAGTCAGGTACATTCTTAGGCGTTTAATATGCGGTGTTGAGTCCATTTCGTTGAGCAAGGAGTAGCTCTTGTCTATTACATATTTGATTAAGGAACTTTATCTGTGCTCATTTCAATCTCTGGTTTTATGCAGCACCCCAACTCCCCTTTCCCCTTAAGCAAGCATAAGTTGGTTTTCTAAATTTGAGACCCTGTTCTGTTTTGGAATTCAGTTCCTGTGTAGCCAAGTTTACATTCCATGTATTACTGATATCTTATGATGTTTCTTTTTCTGTGTGACTTATTTCAGATAAAATCATCATACCTGAATCCACTCATTATGCTTCTACGTGTCTGAAGACAGAGATTTAATTGCTGAGTGATATTGCATTGTACGTAAGTACCACAACTTCTTTATCCATTTTTCACTTTCTGCGATGTTGAACTTGTACTGTAAACGAGGTTCTTGTAAACAGAGCCGTCCCAAACTTTGGGGTGGCTGTGTCTTTTTGATTTTAATTTCCCTAAGCTATAGGACCATAAGTGGAAGTGCCCTAGGCTCTGTTGCTTTGTTTTTTAGATGTTTCAGGAAACACCATACACTTCTCCCGAGTGTCTGTTGGCAATTTACATCCCGCCCATCAGCATAACAAGGCTCCCAGTTCTCCATGGCCTGTCCTGCCTTTCTGGATTTTACACTTTTTTCAGATGGCCCTTTTGACCGGGGGGAAGTGAGACTTCATTGTAGTGCAGATTTCCTTTGCAAGCTTGCTTGGTTGGCCAAAAAGGGCGTAGGCGTTTTTTCCTGAATATGTTCAGGAAAAAACGCCTACGCCCTTTTTGGCCAAGTGCATCATTGTGGACGTTCTGCCTCTTTTCCTATGCTTTCAATGCAATTCCAGTCTACCTCCTGAAATCAGTTTCCTGCAATTCTGCCCCGCTTTCAAGTCCTCTTGGCAGCCTTACTTCAGTATATTTTTGGACGATAGCTGTCATTTATAACTCTGCAGTTTTGTGAATTACAGTGCCCCTGAGCTCCTTTCTTCAACTCGCTTTCTTGTGACCTGGCCGCAACACCGCAGGATGGCTTCAGGCCCTAATCTGGTTCCGGCACGGCACGCTGAGCCTTTGGTTAATTCCTCTTCCTGGTGGGAAATGAGAGTTAAATTTGCCCGTCCAGACACCTCCAGCTAGTCTCTCATTGGTTCTCGCTATTCCTGTTCATCTTCCGCAGAAATTGCAAACTGGGCCAAACAGGAGGTTAAAGGGATTGACTCCCCAAGTCGGGAGAGTGTTAGTAAAGCATCTGGAATGTTGCACCCGAGTACCAGAGGAGGAAAACTGAGACATATTTGAACACGTCTCCCGTTCACACGGTTGATCATACTCTGGGTTCCACATGCATGTTTTAGCTGAAGGAAGAATACCTTAAACCTGGAGAGTTGAGACCCGTGTAATGGGTACCATGCAATATGACTTCAAAGGGTCTTCATTTGCTCACCGAACCTCTCCAATCCTATCACTGCTGCGTTTATGCCCCTGTACACACGCTTGATTCTCTTTTGGAGACATAGCAATCCATAGGTTTTAAGATACTTACTAGTCAGGTACATTCTTAGGCGTTTAATATTGGGTGTTGAGTCCATTTCGTTGAGCAAGGAGTAGCTCTTGTCTATTCCATATTTGGCTTAAGGAACTTTATCTGTGCTCATTTCAATGTCTGGTTTTATGCAGCACCCCAACTCACCTTTACCCTTAAGCAAGCATAAGTTGGTTTTCTAAATTTGAGACCCTGTTCTGTTCTGTAATTCAGTTCCTGTGTAGCCAAGTTTACATTCCGTGTATTACTGATATCTTATGATGTTTCTTTTTCTGTGTGACTTATTTCAGTTAGAATCATCGTACCTGAATCCACTCATTATGCTGCTACGGGCCTGATGACATAGATTTCATTGCTGAGTGATACTGCATTGTACGTAAGTACCACAAGTTCTGTATCCATTTTTCACTTTCTGTGATATTGAACTTGTACGGTAAACGAGGTTCTTGTAAACAGAGGCGTCCCAAACTTTGGGGTGGCTGTGTCTTTTTGATTTTAATTTCCCTAAGCTATAGAACCATAAGTGGAAGTGCCCTAGGCTCTGTTGCTTAGTTTTTTAGTTGTTTCAGGAAACACCATACACTTCTCCCGAGTGTCTGTTGGCAATTTACATCCCGCCCATCAGCATAACAAGGCTCCCAGTTCTCCATGGCCTGTCCTGCCTTTCTGGATTTTACACTTTTTTCAGATGGCCCTTTTGACCGGGGGGAAGTGAGACTTCATTGTAGTGCAGATTTCCTTTGCAAGCTTGCTTGGTTGGCCAAAAAGGGCGTAGGCGTTTTTTCCTGAATATATTCAGGAAAAAACGCCTACGCCCTTTTTGGCCAAGTGCATCATTGTGGACGTTCTGCCTCTTTTCCTATGCTTTCAATGCAATTCCAGTCTACCTCCTGAAATCGGTTTCCTGCAATTCTGCCCCGCTTTCAAGTCCTCTTGGCAGCCTTACTTCAGTATATTTTTGGACGATAGCTGTCATTTATAACTCTGCAGGTTTGTGAATTACAGTGCCCCTGAGCTCCTTTCTTCAACTCGCTTTCTTGTGACCTGGCCGCAACACTGCAGTATGGCTTCAGGCCCTAATCTGGTTCCGGCACGGTAAGCTGAGCCTTTGGTTAATTCCTCTTCCTGGTGGGAAATGAGAGTTAAATTTGCCCGTCCAGACACCTCCAGCTAGTCTCTCATTGGTTCTCGCTATTCCTGTTCATCTTCCGCAGAAATTGCAAACTGGGCCAAACAGGAGGTTAAAGGGACTGACTCTCCAAGTCGGGAGAGTGTTAGTAAAGCGTCTGGAATGTTGCACCCGAGTACCAGGGTACGAAAACTGAGACATATTTGAACACGTCTCCCGATCACATGGTTGATCATACTCTAGGTTCCACATGCATGTTTTAGCTGAAGGAAGAATACCTTAAACCTGGGTAGTTGAAACCCGTGGAATGGGTACCATGCAATATGACTTCAAAGGGTCTTCATTTGCTCACCGAACCTCTCCAATCCTATCACTGCTGTGTTTATGTCCCTTTACACATGCTTGATTCTCTTTCGGAGACATAGCAATCCATAGGTTTTAAGATACTTACTAGTCAGGTACGTTCTTAGGCGTTTAATATGCGGTGTTGAGTCCATTTCGTTGAGCAAGGAGTAGCTCTTGTCTATTCCATATTTGGCTTAAGGAACTTTATCTGTGCTAATTTCAATCTCTGGTTTTATGCAGCACTCCAACTCACCTTTCCCCTTAAGAAAGCATAAGTTGCTTTTCTAAATTTGAGACCCTGTTCTGTTCTGTAATTCAGTTCCTGTGTAGCCAAGTTTACATTCCGTGTATTACTGATATCTTATGATGTTTCTTTTTCTGTGTGACTTATTTCAGTTAGAATCATCATACCTGAATCCACTCATTGTGCTGCTAAGGGCCTGATGACATAGATTTCATTGCTGAGTGATATTGCTTTGTAAGTAAATACCACAACTTCTTTATCCATTTTTCACTTTCTGCGATGTTGAACTTGTACTGTAAACGAGGTTCTTGTAAACAGAGGCGTCCCAAACTTTGGGGTGGCTGTGTCTTTTTGATTTTAATTTCCCTAATCTATAGGACCATAAGTGAAAGTGCCCTACGCTCTGTTGCTTTGTGTTTTAGATGTTTCAGGAAACACCATACACTTCTCCCGAGTGTCTGTTGGCAATTTACATCCCGCCCATCAGCATAACAAGGCTCCCAGTTCTCCATGGCCTGTCCTGCCTTTCTGGATTTTACACTTTTTTCAGATGGCCCTTTTGACCGGGGGGAAGTGAGACTTCATTGTAGTGCAGATTTCCTTTGCAAGCTTGCTTGGTTGGCCAAAAAGGGCGTAGGCGTTTTTTCCTGAATATGTTCAGGAAAAAACGCCTACGCCCTTTTTGGCCAAGTGCATCATTGTGGACGTTCTGCCTCTTTTCCTATGCTTTCAATGCAATTCCAGTCTACCTCCTGAAATCGGTTTCCTGCAATTCTGCCCCGCTTTCAAGTCCTCTTGGCAGCCTTACTTCAGTATATTTTTGGACGATAGCTGTCATTTATAACTCTGCAGTTTTGTGAATTACAGTGCCCCTGAGCTCCTTTCTTCAACTCGCTTTCTTGTGACCTGGCCGCAACACCACAGGATGGCTTCAGGCCCTAATCTGGTTCCGGCACGGCACGCTGAGCCTTTGGTTAATTCCTCTTCCTGGTGGGAAATGAGAGTTAAATTTGCCCGTCCAGACACCTCAAGCTAGTCTCTCATTGGTTCTCGCTATTCCTGTTCATCTTCCGCAGAAATTGCAAACTGGGCCAAACAGGAGGTTAAAGGGATTGACTCCCCAAGTCGGGAGAGTGTTAGTAAAGCATCTGGAATGTTGCACCCGAGTACCAGAGGAGGAAAACTGAGACATATTTGAACACGTCTCCCGTTCACACGGTTGATCATACTCTGGGTTCCACATGCATGTTTTAGCTGAAGGAAGAATACCTTAAACCTGGAGAGTTGAGACCCGTGTAATGGGTACCATGCAATATGACTTCAAAGGGTCTTCATTTGCTCACCGAACCTCTCCAATCCTATCACTGCTGCGTTTATGCCCCTGTACACACGCTTGATTCTCTTTTGGAGACATAGCAATCCATAGGTTTTAAGATACTTACTAGTCAGGTACATTCTTAGGCGTTTAATATTGGGTGTTGAGTCCATTTCGTTGAGCAAGGAGTAGCTCTTGTCTATTCCATATTTGGCTTAAGGAACTTTATCTGTGCTCATTTCAATGTCTGGTTTTATGCAGCACCCCAACTCACCTTTACCCTTAAGCAAGCATAAGTTGGTTTTCTAAATTTGAGACCCTGTTCTGTTCTGTAATTCAGTTCCTGTGTAGCCAAGTTTACATTCCGTGTATTACTGATATCTTATGATGTTTCTTTTTCTGTGTGACTTATTTCAGTTAGAATCATCGTACCTGAATCCACTCATTATGCTGCTACGGGCCTGATGACATAGATTTCATTGCTGAGTGATACTGCATTGTACGTAAGTACCACAAGTTCTGTATCCATTTTTCACTTTCTGTGATATTGAACTTGTACGGTAAACGAGGTTCTTGTAAACAGAGGCGTCCCAAACTTTGGGGTGGCTGTGTCTTTTTGATTTTAATTTCCCTAAGCTATAGAACCATAAGTGGAAGTGCCCTAGGCTCTGTTGCTTAGTTTTTTAGTTGTTTCAGGAAACACCATACACTTCTCCCGAGTGTCTGTTGGCAATTTACATCCCGCCCATCAGCATAACAAGGCTCCCAGTTCTCCATGGCCTGTCCTGCCTTTCTGGATTTTACACTTTTTTCAGATGGCCCTTTTGACCGGGGGGAAGTGAGACTTCATTGTAGTGCAGATTTCCTTTGCAAGCTTGCTTGGTTGGCCAAAAAGGGCGTATGCGTTTTTTCCTGAATATATTCAGGAAAAAACGCATACGCCCTTTTTGGCCAAGTGCATCATTGTGGACGTTCTGCCTCTTTTCCTATGCTTTCAATGCAATTCCAGTCTACCTCCTGAAATCGGTTTCCTGCAATTCTGCCCCGCTTTCAAGTCCTCTTGGCAGCCTTACTTCAGTATATTTTTGGACGATAGCTGTCATTTATAACTCTGCAGGTTTGTGAATTACAGTGCCCCTGAGCTCCTTTCTTCAACTCGCTTTCTTGTGACCTGGCCGCAACACTGCAGTATGGCTTCAGGCCCTAATCTGGTTCCGGCACGGTAAGCTGAGCCTTTGGTTAATTCCTCTTCCTGGTGGGAAATGAGAGTTAAATTTGCCCGTCCAGACACCTCCAGCTAGTCTCTCATTGGTTCTCGCTATTCCTGTTCATCTTCCGCAGAAATTGCAAACTGGGCCAAACAGGAGGTTAAAGGGACTGACTCTCCAAGTCGGGAGAGTGTTAGTAAAGCGTCTGGAATGTTGCACCCGAGTACCAGGGTACGAAAACTGAGACATATTTGAACACGTCTCCCGATCACATGGTTGATCATACTCTAGGTTCCACATGCATGTTTTAGCTGAAGGAAGAATACCTTAAACCTGGGTAGTTGAAACCCGTGGAATGGGTACCATGCAATATGACTTCAAAGGGTCTTCATTTGCTCACCGAACCTCTCCAATCCTATCACTGCTGCGTTTATGCCCCTGTACACATGCTTGATTCTCTTTCGGAGACATAGCAATCCATAGGTTTTAAGATACTTACTAGTCAGGTACGTTCTTAGGCGTTTAATATGCGGTGTTGAGTCCATTTCGTTGAGCAAGGAGTAGCTCTTGTCTATTCCATATTTGGCTTAAGGAACTTTATCTGTGCTAATTTCAATCTCTGGTTTTATGCAGCACTCCAACTCACCTTTCCCCTTAAGCAAGCATAAGTTGGTTTTCTAAATTTGAGACCCTGTTCTGTTCTGTAATTCAGTTCCTGTGTAGCCAAGTTTACATTCCGTGTATTACTGATATCTTATGATGTTTCTTTTTCTGTGTGACTTATTTCAGTTAGAATCATCATACCTGAATCCACTCATTGTGCTGCTAAGGGCCTGATGACATAGATTTCATTGCTGAGTGATATTGCTTTGTAAGTAAATACCACAACTTCTTTATCCATTTTTCACTTTCTGCGATGTTGAACTTGTACTGTAAACGAGGTTCTTGTAAACAGAGGCGTCCCAAACTTTGGGGTGGCTGTGTCTTTTTGATTTTAATTTCCCTAATCTATAGGACCATAAGTGAAAGTGCCCTACGCTCTGTTGCTTTGTGTTTTAGATGTTTCAGGAAACACCATACACTTCTCCCGAGTGTCTGTTGGCAATTTACATCCCGCCCATCAGCATAACAAGGCTCCCAGTTCTCCATGGCCTGTCCTGCCTTTCTGGATTTTACATATGTTTCAGATTGCCCTTTTGACCGGGGGGGAAGTGAGACTTAATTGTAGTGCAGATTTCCTTTGCAAGCTTGCTTGGTTGGCCAAAAAGGGCGTATGCGTTTTTTCCTGAATATATTCAGGAAAAAACGCATACGCCCTTTTTGGCCAAGTGCATCATTGTGGACGTTCTGCCTCTTTTCCTATCCTTTCAATGCAATTTCAGTCTACGTCCTGAAATCGGTTTCCTGCAATTCTGCCCCGCTTTCAAGTCCTCTTGGCAGCCTTACTTCAGTATATTTTTGGACGATTGCTGTCATTTATAACTCTGCAGGTTTGTGAATTACAGTGCCCCTGAGCTCCTTTCTTCAACTCGCTTTCTTTTGAGCTGGCCGCAACACCGCAGGATGGCTACAGGCCCTAATCTGGTTCCGTCACGGCACGCTGAGCCTTTGGTTAATTCCTCTTCCTCGTGGGAAATGAGAGTTAAATTTGCCCGTCCAGACACCTCCAGCTAGTCTCTCATTGGTTCTCGCTATTCCTGTTCATCTTCCGCAGAAATTGCAAACTGGGCCAAACAGGAGGTTAAAGGGACTGACTCTCCAAGTCGGGAGAGTGTTAGTAAAGCGTCTGGAATGTTGCACCCGAGTACCAGGGTACGAAAACTGAGACATATTTGAACACGTCTCCCGATCACATGGTTGATCATACTCTAGGTTCCACATGCATGTTTTAGCTGAAGGAAGAATACCTTAAACCTGGGTAGTTGAAACCCGTGGAATGGGTACCATGCAATATGACTTCAAAGGGTCTTCATTTGCTCACCGAACCTCTCCAATCCTATCACTGCTGCGTTTATGCCCCTGTACACACGCTTGATTCTCTTTTGGAGACATAGCAATCCATAGGTTTTAAGATACTTACTAGTCAGGTACATTCTTAGGCGTTTAATATTGGGTGTTGAGTCCATTTCGTTGAGCAAGGAGTAGCTCTCGTCTATTCCATATTTGGCTTAAGGAACTTTATCTGTGCTCATTTCAATGTCTGGTTTTATGCAGCACCCCAACTCACCTTTACCCTTAAGCAAGCATAAGTTGGTTTTCTAAATTTGAGACCCTGTTCTGTTCTGTAATTCAGTTCCTGTGTAGCCAAGTTTACATTCCGTGTATTAGTGATATCTTATGATGTTTCTTTTTCTGTGTGACTTATTTCAGTTAGAATCATCGTACCTGAATCCACTCATTATGCTGCTACGGGCCTGATGACATAGATTTCATTGCTGAGTGATACTGCATTGTACGTAAGTACCACAAGTTCTGAATCCATTTTTCACTTTCTGTGATATTGAACTTATACGGTAAACGAGGTTCTTGTAAACAGAGGCGTCCCAAACTTTGGGGTGGCTGTGTCTTTTTGATTTTAATTTCCCTAAGCTATAGGACCATAAGTGGAAGTGCCCTAGGCTCTGTTGCTTTGTTTTTTAGATGTTTCAGGAAACACCATACACTTCTCCCGAGTGTCTGTTGGCAATTTACATCCCGCCCATCAGCATAACAAGGCTCCCAGTTCTCCATGGCCTGTCCTGCCTTTCTGGATTTTACACTTTTTTCAGATGGCCCTTTTGACCGGGGGGAAGTGAGACTTCATTGTAGTGCAGATTTCCTTTGCAAGTTTGCTTGGTTGGCCAAAAAGGGCGTATGCGTTTTTTCCTGAATATATTCAGGAAAAAACGCATACGCACTTTTTGGCCAAGTGCATCATTGTGGACGTTCTGCCTCTTTTCCTATGCTTTCAATGCAATTCCAGTCTACATTCTGAAATCGGTTTCCTGCAATTCTGCCCCGCTTTCAAGTCCTCTTGGCAGCCTTACTTCAGTATATTTTTGGACGATAGCTGTCATTTATAACTCTGCAGGTTTGTGAATTACAGTGCCCCTGAGCTCCTTTCTTCAACTCGCTTTCTTTTGAGCTGGCCGCAACACCGCAGGATGGCTTCAGGCCCTAATCTGGTTCCGGCACGGCACGCTGAGCCTTTGGTTAATTCCTCTTCCTGGTGGGAAATGAGAGTTAAATTTGCCCGTCCAGACACCTCCAGCTAGTCTCTCATTGGTTCTCGCTATTCCTGTTCATCTTCCGCAGAAATTGCAAACTGGGCCAAACAGGAGGTTAAAGGGACTGACTCTCCAAGTCGGGAGGATGTTAGTAAAGCGTCTGGAATGTTTCAACCAAGTACCAGTGTACAAAAACTGAGACATATTTGAACACGTCTCCTGATCACATGGTTGATCATACTCTAGGTTCCACATGCATGTTTTAGCTGAAGGAAGAATACCTTAAACCTGGGTAGTTGAAACCCGTGGAATGGGTACCATGCAATATGACTTCAAAGGGTCTTCATTTGCTCACCGAACCTCTCCAATCCTATCACTGCTGCGTTTATGCACCTGTACACATGCTTGATTCTCTTTCGGAGACATAGCAATCCATAGGTTTTAAGATACTTACTAGTCAGGTACATTCTTATGCGTTTAATATGCGGTGTTGAGTCCATTTCGTTGAGCAAGGAGTAGATCTTGTCTATTCCATATTTGGCTTAAGGAACTTTATCTGTGCTCATTTCAATCTCTGGTTTTATGCAGCACCCCAACTCACCTTTACCCTTAAGCAAGCATAAGTTGGTTTTCTAAATTTGAGACCCTGTTCTGTTCTGTAATTCAGTTCCTGTGTAGCCAAGTTTACATTCCGTGTATTACTGATATCTTATGATGTTTCTTTTTCTGTGTGACTTATTTCAGTTAGAATCATCATACCTGAATCCACTCATTGTGCTGCTAAGGGCCTGATGACATAGATTTCATTGCTGAGTGATATTGCTTTGTAAGTAAATACCACAACTTCTTTATTCATTTTTCACTTTCTGTGATATTGAACTTGTACGGTAAACGAGGTTCTTGTAAACAGAGGCGTCCCAAACTTTGGGGTGGCTGTGTCTTTTTGATTTTATTTTCCCTAAGCTATAGGACCATAAGTGGAAGTGCCCTAGGCTCTGTTGCTTTGTTTTTTAGATGTTTCAGGAAACACCATACACTTCTCCCGAGTGTCTGTTGGCAATTTACATCCCGCCCATCAGCATAACAAGGCTCCCAGTTCTCCATGGCCTGTCCTGCCTTTCTGGATTTTACACTTTTTTCAGATGGCCCTTTTGACCGGGGGAAAGTGAGACTTCATTGTAGTGCAGATTTCCTTTGCAAGTTTGCTTGGTTGGTCAAAAAGGGCGTATGCATTTTTTCCTGAATATATTCAGGAAAAAACGCATACGCCCTTTTTGGCCAAGTGCATCATTGTGGACGTTCTGCCTCTTTTCCTATGCTTTCAATGCAATTCCAGTCTACTTCCTGAAATCGGTTTCCTGCAATTCTGCCCCGCTTTCAAGTCCTCTTGGCAGCCTTACTTCAGTATATTTTTGGACGATTGCTGTCATTTATAACTCTGCAGGTTTGTGAATTACAGTGCCCCTGAGATCCTTTCTTCAACTCGCTTTCTTTTGAGCTGGCCGCAACACCGCAGGATGGCTTCAGGCCCTAATCTGGTTCCGTCACGGCATGCTGAGCCTTTGGTTAATTCCTCTTCCTCATGGGAAATGAGAGTTAAATTTGCCCGTCCAGACACCTCCAGCTAGTCTCTCATTGGTTCTCGCTATTCCTGTTCATCTTCCGCAGAAATTGCAAACTGGGCCAAACAGGAGGTTAAAGGGACTGACTCTCCAAGTCGGGAGGGTGTTAGTAAAGCGTCTGGAATGTTGCACCCGAGTACCAGGGTACGAAAACTGAGACATATTTGAACACGTCTCCCGATCACATGGTTGATCATACTCTAGGTTCCACATGCATGTTTTAGCTGAAGGAAGAATACCTTAAACCTGGGTAGTTGAAACCCCTGGAATGGGTACCATGCAATATGACTTCAAAGGGTCTTTGTTTGCTCACCGAACCTCTCCAATCCTATCACTGCTGCGTTTATGCCCCTGGTCACACGCTTGATTCTCTTTCGGAGATATAGCAATCCATAGGTTTTAAGATACTTACTAGTCAGGTACATTCTTAGGCGCTTAATATGGGGTGTTGAGTCCATTTCGTTGAGCAAGGAGTAGCTCTTGTCTATTCCATATTTGGCTTAAGGAACTTTATCTGTGCTCATTTCAATCTCTGGTTTTATGCAGCACCCCAACTCACCTTTCCCCTTAAGCAAACATAAGTTGGTTTTCTAAATTTGAGTCCCTGTTCTGTTTTGTAATTCAGTTCCTGTGTAGCCAAGTTTACACTCCGTGTATTAGTGATATCTTATGATGTTTCATTTTCTGTGTGACTTATTTCAGTTAGAATCATCATACCTGAATCCACTCATTGTGCTGCTAAGGGCCTGATGACATAGATTTCATTGCTGAGTGATATTGCTTTGTAAGTAAATACCACAACTTCTTTATCCATTTTTCACTTTCTGCGATGTTGAACTTGTACGGTAAACGAGGTTCTTGTAAACAGAGGCGTCCCAATGTTTGGGGTGGCTGTGTCTTTTTGATTTTAATTTCCCTAAGCTATAGGACCATAAGTGGAAGTGCCCTAGGCTCTGTTGCTTTGTTTTTTAGATGTTTCAGGAAACACCATACACTTCTCCCAAGGGTCTGTTGACAATTTACATCCCGCCCATCAGCATAACAAGGCTCCCAGTTCTCCATGGCCTGTCCTGCCTTTCTGGATTTTACACTTTTTTCAGATGGCCCTTTTGACCGGGGGGAAGTGAGACTTCATTGTAGTGCAGATTTCCTTTGCAAGCTTGCTTGGTTGGCCAAAAAGGGCGTATGCCTTTTTTCCTGAATAAATTCAGGAAAAAAGGCATACGCCCTTTTTGGCCAAGTGAATCATTGTGGACGTTCTGCCTCTTTTCCTATGCTTTAAATGCAATTCCAGTCTACCTCCTGAAATCGTTTTCCTGCAATTCTGCCTTGCTTTCAATGCCTCTTCATAGCCTTACCTCAATATATTTTTTGAAAATAGTTGGCCTTTATAACTCTGCAGGTTTTTGAATTGCAGTGGCCCTTAGCTCCATTTTTCAGCTCTTATTTTTGTGATCTTGCCTCATAACCACAGGATTCCTTCAGGCCCTATTCTTCTTCTGGGGCACCTTGCTGTGCCTTTGGTTTATTCTTCTTACTGATGTGAATTTAGAGTGACATGTGCCCATTGAAACCGCTACAGCTAGTTTCTCACTGGTTCCCCCTATTCCCATTCATCCTCCGCACTAACTGCAGACTGTGCGATACCAGAACTTAAAGGCATTGACTCTCCATGTGGGGATATTTTTGGTAAAGCGGCTGGAATGTCGATCCGGAGCCCCAGGAGAGGAAAAATGAGGTGCGTTTTAGAAACCTTTCCCGATCATATGGTATACCAGTCGCTGGGTTTCCCAAGCATGGTTTAGCTGTAGGAAGATTCCCTTCAACCTGGAGTGTTGGGACCCTTGGAATGAGTAGCATGAAGTATTGCATTAAACTTTTGGCAGTTGCTCACCAAAGCTCATCAATCCTCTCAGCCCCAAGTGTCCAGCCTTATGTCTTATCCAGCTGTGGGTTTATATGTGGTCAATCCAGGTTGCATCACAGCCCCTGAGCGAATTTTGTAAGAATTTTTCTCTCTTTCATTGTTTCTGCGTTTTGTTTTTAAAATTTATTTCTATAATGGGGTTTAGCTCATTTTCACTGCTGTGTTTGTGCCACTCTGCACACACTTGATTCCCTTATGGAGATATATCAATACATGGGTTTTAAGATTCTTATTACTCAGATATATTTCTCTGCGGTGTATAGGGTGTGTTGAGGCCAGTTCATTGAGCAAGGTGTAGATCTTGGCTAATATCTATTTGGTTTATTGAACGGTATCTGTGCTAATTTCAAACTCTGGTTTTATGCATCACCCCACCTCTCCTTTCCCCTTAAGCTGAAATAAGTGTGTTTTCTAAATGTGAGACACTGTTCTGTTCTGTAATTCATTTCTTGTGCAGCCATATTTACCCTCCCTCTATAAGTGATATCTTATGATATGTTTCTTTTTCTGTTTGACTTATTTCAAGTAGTATTATCGGACCTAAATCCACTCTTTATCCTTCTACTAGCCTTATTACATTGATTTCATGGTGAAGAGATATTCCATTGTACATAAGTACCACATCTTCTTTATCCATTGTTCTCTTTCCTGGGATATTTAAGGTATACTGAAGTTGAGGTTCTTGTAAACAGAGTAGCCCTAAACTGTGGTGTGCTTGTGTCTTGTTAATTTTTAGATTTCCCTAGATATACTCCCATGATTGGAAGTGTCCTATGCTCTGTAGCTCTGTTTTTTAGATGATTTAGGAACCACCATACACTTCTCCAGAGTGGCTCTCGGCAGTTCACACACTGCCCATCAGCGTATAAAGGCTCCCTGTTCTCCATGGCCTGTCCTGCATTTCTGGTTTTTACAATTTTTTAGGATGGCCCTTTTGACCAGTGGGAAATGAGACTTCTTTGTTGTGCACATTTGCATTGCTTGCTTGCTTCGTTGCCCATAAAGTGCGTATGCGTTTTTTCCTGGATATAATCAGGAAAAAACGCATACGCCCTTTTGGGCCAACTGCATCATTGTCGAAATTCTGCCGCTTTTCATGTGCTTTAAAGACGAGTCCAATCTATCTCTTGAAATCTGTTTCTTGCAATTCTGTCTTGCATTCAGATCCTCTTCTTTGCCTTACCTCAACATATTTTTGGACGTTAGTTTTCATTTATAACTCTGCAGGTTTGTGAATTGCAGTGACCCTGAGCTCCATTTTTTAAGTTGCTCTTTTGTGAGCTGGCCTCAAACCCGCAGGATTGCTTCAGGCCCTATTTTGGCTCGGGCGAGGCGGGCTGAGCCTTTTTTCAATTCTTATTCTTAATGGGAAATTAGAGTGATATGTGCCCGTCCAAACCCCTACAACTATTCTCTCATTGGTTCCCCGTTCATCCTCCTCACAATTTGCAAAATGTGTGAAACAGAAGTTGAAATGTGCTGATTCTCCAAGTGGGGAGATTCTAAGTAACGTGGCTGGAATGGTGAACAGGAGCACCAGGAGAGGATAAATGAGCTGCATTTTAGACACATCTCCCGATCACATGGTGTACAGTCCTCTGGGTTTTCCATGCATGTTTTAGCTGTAGGAAGATCCCTTGAACCTGCATATTTGGGACCCATTGAATGGGTACCAGGTAGTATTACTTTAAAGGGTGTGCATTTCCTCACCCAACCTCACATTTCTCTTAGCGCAAACAGTTTCCAGCCTTATGTCTCATCCTGCTGTGGGTCTAGATGTGTTCAATCCATGTTGCATCACCGGCCCTGAGGAAAAGTTGTAAGAGGTTTTCTCTGTCTCTCTGTCGTTTATTTTTTTCAATTTATTACTATATTGGTTACAGCTGATTTTCAAAGCTCTGTTTCTTGCTGCTGTACATCCACTTGATTCACGTACAGAGAGACATCAGTAAATTCTTTTTCAGATTCTTACCAGTCGTATATATTCTTTTCCGGTGACTTGAGTGTGCTGAGTGCAGTTCTTTTAGCTACCGTGTAGGCCTTGTTGATTATCAGTTTGGTATTTGGAATGGTATCTTTGCTAATTTCAACCTCCTGGGTGATGCCTCACCCCTCCCCACCTTTCCCGTTTAGCAGCCTTATGCGTGTTTTCTACATATTTGACTATGTTTTTGTTTTGTAATTTATTTCATGTGTAGCCATTTTGGATTCCACCTTTAAGTGATATCTTATGATATGTGTCTTTTTCTTTTTGAATTCTGTCACTTAGAAAGATCATACGTAACTCCTCCGGAGTTGTTACAACTGGCCATATTTCATTGATTTCCAGGCTGAATAATATTCCACTCTACCTAAGTACCACATCTCTACCCATTTTTTCCCTCCAGAGACATTTAAGTTATATCCTAGTTGAGGATCTTTTAAACAGAGAGGGGGTAAACATTGGGGTGCCTGTGTCCTCTCGATTTTTGTTTTTCTCAAGATATACGCCCATGAGTGCAAGTGCCCTATGCTCTGTAGCTCATTTTTTAGATGCTTTAGTAAACACAATACACTTCTCCAGAATGGCCGTTGGCAATATACATTTCCACTATAAGTCTCACAGGGCTCCCTCTTCTCCTTGCCCTGTCCTGCATTTCTGTTGTTTACGCTTTATGAGGATGGCTCTTCTGACTGATGCGAAGTGATATCTTTTGTAGTATTGACTTCCAGTGCCCACCTGTTTGGTTGGCTAAAAAAGTGTATGCCCTTTTCTTGAATATATACAGAAAAAAACGCATACACCCTTTTTGGCCAACTGCAATGTTGGCAATGTTCAGCTCCTTTTCTTGTGCTTAATGGCGAGTCCTTTCTACCTCCTCAAATCCCTTTCCTGCCATTCTCCCTTGCTTACAAGTCCTTTTCTCTGACTTTCCTCAAGACATTTTTCAGTGATGGATATTTTCAACTCTGCAGTTTTGTGAATTTTACTGCCCCTGAGTTCCATTGTTCAACTTGTGTTTATGGGAACTGGCCACAAAGCAGCGGGATTTCCTCAAGCCCTATACTGTTTCCATGGGCAACCCTAGCCTTTGGTCAATTCGTCTTCCTGATTGGAAATTAGAGTGACATGTGCCTGTCTGAACACCTAGGACTTGTCTCTCATTGTTCCTCATCCTTCCGCTTCATCCTCTGGACAAATTCCAAACTGTACGCAACAGGATGTTGACAGTGCTGACATCTCCAAGTGGGGAGACTGTTAGTAAAGACGCTGGAGGGGTGAACCCGAGCACCAGGAGATGAGGAGAGGAGATGCCTTTTCCAAACTCTTCCCGATCAGACGGTATACCATCCTCTGGGTGTGACAGACATGTTTTAGCAGTAGGAAGAGTCCCATTCATGTAAGGAGAACACCAGGGCTTTTTCAAAATCAGTGTCTCCCCGAAACCCAAACTGGGGAATTTTTTAAGCTACGGCTACACATATGTTCATTAAGGGCCTTGGGAAGTAGGCAGAGTCCAAACTTTAGATGATTGAAGTCTTCAGGGTCAGAAGCACTCACCACCAGCTTCCCTTAGGTTACACTTTAACTGTCATTGATAGATGATGTCAATAAAAATATCTATTCTTTTTCAGATTATTTCCCCTTATAGGTTATTGCAAAATGTTGAGTGTAGTTCCCTGTGCTATACAGTAGTTCCTTGTTGATGATCTATTTTATACATAGCAGTGTGTATGTGTTAATCCCAAACTGTTAATTTATCCCTCCTCCCACCTTTCCCCTTTGGTAATAATAAATTATAAGATTTTATACTTCTCAGAAATGGGGGAGCTGAAAGAGAGGTATCATTTTCAATGGAAAAGCATTTAAAACAAGATTGAAGCTTTAACCAAGATTATTAGATGTACATCCTTGGAAAGAAATCACTTCGTTTCTCTAATATTGACCTGACAAATAAGACAAACCTTTTCACTGAACTTGCTTATAATAAAGTGATGGAAATATCAAATGGAAGTGTTAGAAACATCTTATTTTACCCGAGCCTTATACACTGTTCTATGTTAACTACAGTTTGGCTCACACATCTGTTCATTGAGGTTACAATAGTCTCAATTTCTGTTACTGATCCTCCAGAGTGGACCCCAACAAGTGTCCCCCTGCCCAGTGTCATTGGGGCCAACAGATCGAGACTGAGTTTGGTTCACAAGCAAAGGAAACTTTATATTTTGATCAGAGAATGGAGAGGTGAGAGCATGCACTACCCCGTGGGCTGTGGGCTGGGCTGCTGTGTAGAGATCCTGCCAGAGTCAGTGGGAGGGAGGGGGCGGAGCTCTCGAGGGCCAGGTTGGCTGCAGCTCAGGCTCTATATCGCGGAGTCTGCACTGGGCCCCAGGAGCTGAGGTGTCGACCCAGCCATTCTGCACTAGGAAATCTGGTCTGAAGTGCCGGGTGTGGAACCTCTGCATGCGGGACCCTAGGAGCACGTGAAATTAGACAAAGCACAAAGGATAAAAAAGGTTAGACTTGACTTTATTGCCCAGATTCTATTTTTATCTCCCAGGGATTTTTAATGGGCTTTGCTGGGGACAAACCCCTCCTCTGCCTTTTGTCCCGTTCCTCATTCTTGGAGTGCTGAGGGTGCAGACACTTCTTCTGTAACTGCTGAGTGCTGAGTTGGGAGCCCTAATACCCGGGGACGAGGGTCAGAGCTTCTCCCCAGCAGCCTCCAGGTGACGTTGATTGTCCCCAGGCCCCCTGCCTCCCTGCTCGTCCACCTGAGCACCAGCATTGGAAGTGTTATAGATTCTAATGACCTTTAAGGGTCCAGGAAAGAGATGTGCAGAGACGCTGTGGGGGCCGGTTTCACCCCGCCCCACATTTGTTCGGCCACCTTAGGCTGACCATTTCTGCCAGCCTAGATGCTCTGACCAGTAGTCTGCGCTTTCTTCAATTAGGCCCCTGAATTAACGTACAAACAGCACCAGGTGTCAGAGCCCTGCCCGCTCAACTCCCAGACAGTCCAGGGTCAGTGGTGATCAAGGACCATGATGACCACTGAGTCAACAGCCTTTTGAAGTAAACAGGAGTCCAGCCGGTCTTATTGGCCACCATCATCACGGTGTCTGTAGGCTTTTCTATGGTGACAGTGTGATATACGGTTCCCCCACCAAGATTATTAGCTCCCCTCTGGGTGCAGTAAGTCCTGCAAGCAGTAGTCTACTCTTTTGGGACACACTCTTATTGTTTTATGAGAGAAACTCCAGGTCAAGTGATGTTCACACGAGTCGTCATGGTGCCCTGTTGCCCCCGGTTATCTCTCTGGATGTTGGAGTTGGAGGGCCTCCTCACTCGAGGTCGGTGTGCCCACGGAGCGAACCCTGCAACTTCAGGGCATCGTTGGTGGTTAGGATCACCACGTGGGGTCCTTTTCCCTTAGGAAGGAGGTGGCCTTTTGGGCTGCTGATTTCCAGGTTTTTAGATACCGCCAGTATCTTGGCCAGATGCGGCAGTGGGCCAAGCCCCTTGGTGACCGTAGTTTATCCTACCTGGATGGCATTCTTGCATTGTTCCATTTCAAGTGGTCCCAGTTTTTGCACTAATTCTCCAATGGCGATTCACCTTTCACCGGGAATGTAAAGGTCAAAGGGTTTAGCTAAATTAGGGAGTTCCAGGGCAAGGGTCTGAATTGACTGCTCTTTCCATTCTTGAAAGGCCACTTCTGGATTCTATTCAAAAGGATCATCATCTTTTCCTTTCAGTGTTTCATATAGAGGCCCAGCTAGTAGACTGTAGTTAGGGATCCAGAAGCAGCAAACCCTGGCCTCCCCAGGAACCCCTAAGCTGTCTTCTAGTTTTAGAAAGGGGTAAGGCTGCAAATGGTTTCTTCCCTTTCCTGGGATGGGCTTCTCCGACCTTCTGTGAGAATGAAGCCCAGGCAGGTCACCGCAGTCTGTGATATTTGAGCTTTTTCTTGGACAACTTCTATCCTTTATTGGCTTGGTAGTTCAGAGGCCTCCTTAGTAGGGCTGGCGATCAGAATGTCGTCTGCGTACTGAAGGAGGGTTTCCTTTTCCAGAGGTAGAACTTTTAGATCTTTAGCTAAGCTTTCCCCAAAGATGGTGTGGGAATTTTTGCACCCTTGGGGCAAGACGGCCCGGAAGTATTGTTTTAATTGTATGTTGAGTCCTGCCACTCACAAGCCAAAATTTCTTGTGACTCTGGGACTAATGGAATACAAAAGAAGGCATCATTGAAGACTAATACAGAATACCATGTCCTGGTGGTTGGTAGAATGACCAGCAGGGTGTAGGAATTAGGAGCAACTGGAGGTATATCCTCGGTGGCTTCACTGACTGTCCTGACATCCTTTACCAGGTCCCCAGCAGCCCATGGGGCTCTCGTGGTCAGACCAATCCCAGAATATGGAGCTCACCTGGGCAGGTACCCCACCCCCACCCCAGCCCACGGGGCTCTCGTGGTCAGGTCCTTCCCAGGATACAGAGCTACCCTTGCAGGTACCATGGCAGGGCTGGGCACACAGGAACCGTGCACATAGCCCTCATTGCAGAGCACCCCCAGCTCACCTGTCGCTCAGAGCTGGCACAGAGCACCTCAGAGCAGGACTTGAACTAACAAACAGCAGCTGCGACAGGTCTGTGACCCTGGGCGTCACTCTGTGCGGCCTCCCTCCACCTGGTCTTCCAGAGACTTCCACTGCACCCGGGGCACCAGGCCTCTGTCTCCAACCACCACCCACCCCTCCTCTCCCTGACTCCTGGGTTCCTCTCATAAGGAGAGGGTTTTCTTGAAGTTGTCTCCCACTCATGGGCCAGATAAAATGATTAGAAAACAAGCCAAAGCTGCAGCCCCTTGTCTATCCTGACTCTCAGGAGCCCACACCTGTTCCTTGGACCTGGCCGGTTCAGCAAGTTCCATTTTCTGCAACTGTGAGCCCCTGAGGGGTGATGATTGGCTGACCTGGGCAGCCTTACCATGCGGGCCAGCCCTCCCCAGGTGTGCCTGGGTTGAGATCAATATAAATACCACTCCAGGCAGCAAGAGCCCCTGCAGCCGTGCCTGACGCCATTTTCTCTGCCCTGTCAGCAGTCTCGGGGCTGGGCTGGTGGGAGGGAGTGAGAGGCCACGGCTTTGTGGGTGGCCCAGTGTGAGTGGGGCTCTGCTGGACTTTCTGCAGCAGTTGCCAGGCTGCCACCTGCTAAAGAAGAGGATGTGTCACCCATACCTGCTGCTGGAATTTCTCCCTGGGCAGAGGTGAGGAAGGAAAAAAGCAGTGGGGGCAGGGACAGGACGGGTATCTCAGTCAGGGAAATGGAAATCTTCCAGAAGAGCACCCAGGGCCAGGACCATCCTGGCTGGCCTGCAGGCACCAAGTCGGCCGGCATGCTGTCACTCGTGTGGCTCTATGGCCCTTCCTCTAGGCTTTCAAGTCCTTGTATATATTCAGGTGTTTTACCTGGGACGGGTGGGAATAGTTCAGCAGCAACTGGCCTGGGGCTCAGCTCACGTTTACTCACAGATGCCTCGGCACGGTGCCCCAGCTTTGCAATGAGGACGCTTGTTGCGTGGGGGCTGCTGGCTGAATGGGAGACGATTCCCCACCACTGGCCAACTTCAGAATTGTTTACAACTGGAGCAAGTGCCCTGATACGGTTTTCCTCTGTGGAACTGGTGGGTTCTGTGTTTTTTTTCTCTTTTTCGTTTTTGGTTCAAGGTAGATTTTATTCCTCTTTTTTGTATTTACAGATATAAGCATGGAAATAATTTATTCATATAAATACATGTATGTGAAGGGAATAATTGTTTTTTCTGTTTTATTTTTTAAATTTTATTTCTTTTTAATTTTGAATTTTATTTTATATTTTTATACAGCAGGTTCTTATTGGTTATCTATTTTATACATATAAATGTATACATGCCAATCCCAGTCTCTCAACTCCTCCCACCACCACCCCCCCAACAGCTTTCCCCCCTTGTTGTCCATACATTTGTTGTCTACATCTGTTGCTCTATTTATGCCTTGCAAAATGGTTAATCTGTACAGTTTTTCTAGGTTCCACATATATGCATGAATATACAAGATTTGTTTTTCTCTTTCTGACTTACTTCACTCTGTATGACAGTCTCTAGATCCATCGACGTCTCTACAAATGACCCAATTTCATTCCTTTTCATGGCTTAGTAATATTCCATTTTATATATGTACCACAGCTTTATGCATTCGTCTGTCTGTGGGCATTTAGGTTGCTTCCATTACCTCGATATTGTAAATAGTGATGCAATGAACATTGCGGTGAATGTCTCGTTTTGATTTATGGTTTTGTCTGGGTATATGTCCAGTACTGGGATTGCTGTATCATATGGTAATTCTATTGTTAGTTTCTTAAGAAACTCCATATTGTTCTCCGTAGTGACTGTATCAATTTATATTCCCAACAATAGTGGAAGAGGGTTCCTTTTCTCCACACCCTTTCCAGCATTTTTGTTTGTAGATTTTCTCATGATGCCCATTCTATCAGGTATGAGGTGATACCTCATTGTTGAGTCCATTTTGTTGAGCAAGGGGTAGGTCTTGTCTATTACATATTTGGCTTATTGAATGGTATCTGTGCTAATTTCAAACTCTGGTTTTATGCAGCACCCCAACTCACTTTCCCCCTTAAGGAAACATAAGTTGGTTTTCTAAACTTGAGACCCTGTTCTGTTTTGTAATTCAGTTCATGTGTAGCCAAGTTCACATTCCGTGTATTAGTGATATCTTATGATGTTTCTTTTTCTGTGTGACATATTTCAGTTAGAATCATCATACCTGAATGCACTCATTATGCTGCTACGGGCCTGATGACATAGATTTCATGGCTGAGTGATTTTGCATTGTACATAAGTACCACAACTTCTTTATCCATTTATCACTTTCTGCGATATTGAACTTGTACCGTAAACGAGGTTCTTGTAAACAGAGCTGTCCCAAACTGTGGGGTGGCTGTGTCTTTTTGATTTTAATTTCCCTAAGCTATAGGACCATAAGTGGAAGTGCCCTAGGCTCTGTTGCTTTGTTTTTTAGATGTTTCAGGAAACACCATACACTTCTCCCGAGTGTCTGTTGGCAATTTACATCCCGCCCATCAGCATAACAAGGCTCCCAGTTCTCCATGGCCTGTCCTGCCTTTCTGGATTTTACACTTTTTTCAGATGGCCCTTTTGACTGGGGGAAAGTGAGACTTCATTGTAGTGCAGATTTCCTTTGCAAGTTTGCTTGGTTGGTCAAAAAGGGCGTATGCATTTTTTCCTGAATATATTCAGGAAAAAACGCATACGCCCTTTTTGGCCAAGTGCATCATTGTGGACGTTCTGCCTCTTTTCCTATGCTTTCAATGCAATTCCAGTCTACTTCCTGAAATCGGTTTCCTGCAATTCTGCCCCGCTTTCAAGTCCTCTTGGCAGCCTTACTTCAGTATATTTTTGGACGATAGCTGTCATTTATAACTCTGCAGGTTTGTGAATTACAGTGCCCCTGAGATCCTTTCTTCAACTCGCTTTCTTTTGAGCTGGCCGCAACACCGCAGAATGGCTTCAGGCCCTAATCTGGTTCCGTCACGGCATGCTGAGCCTTTGGTTAATTCCTCTTCCTCGTGGGAAATGAGAGTTAAATTTGCCCGTCCAGACACCTCCAGCTAGTCTCTCATTGGTTCTCGCTATTCCTGTTCATCTTCCGCAGAAATTGCAAACTGGGCCAAACAGGAGGTTAAAGGGACTGACTCTCCAAGTCGGGAGGGTGTTAGTAAAGCGTCTGGAATGTTGCACCCGAGTACCAGGGTACGAAAACTGAGACATATTTGAACACGTCTCCCGATCACATGGTTGATCATACTCTAGGTTCCACATGCATGTTTTAGCTGAAGGAAGAATACCTTAAACCTGGGTAGTTGAAACCCCTGGAATGGGTACCATGCAATATGACTTCAAAGGGTCTTTGTTTGCTCACCGAACCTCTCCAATCCTATCACTGCTGCGTTTATGCCCCTGGTCACACGCTTGATTCTCTTTCGGAGATATAGCAATCCATAGGTTTTAAGATACTTACTAGTCAGGTACATTCTTAGGCGCTTAATATGGGGTGTTGAGTCCATTTCGTTGAGCAAGGAGTAGCTCTTGTCTATTCCATATTTGGCTTAAGGAACTTTATCTGTGCTCATTTCAATCTCTGGTTTTATGCAGCACCCCAACTCACCTTTCCCCTTAAGCAAACATAAGTTGGTTTTCTAAATTTGAGTCCCTGTTCTGTTTTGTAATTCAGTTCCTGTGTAGCCAAGTGTACACTCCGTGTATTAGTGATATCTTATGATGTTTCATTTTCTGTGTGACTTATTTCAGTTAGAATCATCATACCTGAATCCACTCATTGTGCTGCTAAGGGCCTGATGACATAGATTTCATTGCTGAGTGATATTGCTTTGTAAGTAAATACCACAACTTCTTTATCCATTTTTCACTTTCTGCGATGTTGAACTTGTACGGTAAACGAGGTTCTTGTAAACAGAGGCGTCCCAATGTTTGGGGTGGCTGTGTCTTTTTGATTTTAATTTCCCTAAGCTATAGGACCATAAGTGGAAGTGCCCTAGGCTCTGTTGCTTTGTTTTTTAGATGTTTCAGGAAACACCATACACTTCTCCCAAGGGTCTGTTGACAATTTACATCCCGCCCATCAGCATAACAAGGCTCCCAGTTCTCCATGGCCTGTCCTGCCTTTCTGGATTTTACACTTTTTTCAGATGGCCCTTTTGACCGGGGGGAAGTGAGACTTCATTGTAGTGCAGATTTCCTTTGCAAGCTTGCTTGGTTGGCCAAAAAGGGCGTATGCCTTTTTTCCTGAATAAATTCAGGAAAAAAGGCATACGCCCTTTTTGGCCAAGTGAATCATTGTGGACGTTCTGCCTCTTTTCCTATGCTTTAAATGCAATTCCAGTCTACCTCCTGAAATCGTTTTCCTGCAATTCTGCCTTGCTTTCAATGCCTCTTCATAGCCTTACCTCAATATATTTTTTGAAAATAGTTGGCCTTTATAACTCTGCAGGTTTTTGAATTGCAGTGGCCCTTAGCTCCATTTTTCAGCTCTTATTTTTGTGATCTTGCCTCATAACCACAGGATTCCTTCAGGCCCTATTCTTCTTCTGGGGCACCTTGCTGTGCCTTTGGTTTATTCTTCTTACTGATGTGAATTTAGAGTGACATGTGCCCATTGAAACCGCTACAGCTAGTTTCTCACTGGTTCCCCCTATTCCCATTCATCCTCCGCACTAACTGCAGACTGTGCGATACCAGAACTTAAAGGCATTGACTCTCCATGTGGGGATATTTTTGGTAAAGCGGCTGGAATGTCGATCCGGAGCCCCAGGAGAGGAAAAATGAGGTGCGTTTTAGAAACCTTTCCCGATCATATGGTATACCAGTCGCTGGGTTTCCCAAGCATGGTTTAGCTGTAGGAAGATTCCCTTCAACCTGGAGTGTTGGGACCCTTGGAATGAGTAGCATGAAGTATTGCATTAAACTTTTGGCAGTTGCTCACCAAAGCTCATCAATCCTCTCAGCCCCAAGTGTCCAGCCTTATGTCTTATCCAGCTGTGGGTTTATATGTGGTCAATCCAGGTTGCATCACAGCCCCTGAGCGAATTTTGTAAGAATTTTTCTCTCTTTCATTGTTTCTGCGTTTTGTTTTTAAAATTTATTTCTATAATGGGGTTTAGCTCATTTTCACTGCTGTGTTTGTGCCACTCTGCACACACTTGATTCCCTTATGGAGATATATCAATACATGGGTTTTAAGATTCTTATTACTCAGATATATTTCTCTGCGGTGTATAGGGTGTGTTGAGGCCAGTTCATTGAGCAAGGTGTAGATCTTGGCTAATATCTATTTGGTTTATTGAACGGTATCTGTGCTAATTTCAAACTCTGGTTTTATGCATCACCCCACCTCTCCTTTCCCCTTAAGCTGAAATAAGTGTGTTTTCTAAATGTGAGACACTGTTCTGTTCTGTAATTCATTTCTTGTGCAGCCATATTTACCCTCCCTCTATAAGTGATATCTTATGATATGTTTCTTTTTCTGTTTGACTTATTTCAAGTAGTATTATCGGACCTAAATCCACTCTTTATCCTTCTACTAGCCTTATTACATTGATTTCATGGTGAAGAGATATTCCATTGTACATAAGTACCACATCTTCTTTATCCATTGTTCTCTTTCCTGGGATATTTAAGGTATACTGAAGTTGAGGTTCTTGTAAACAGAGTAGCCCTAAACTGTGGTGTGCTTGTGTCTTGTTAATTTTTAGATTTCCCTAGATATACTCCCATGATTGGAAGTGTCCTATGCTCTGTAGCTCTGTTTTTTAGATGATTTAGGAACCACCATACACTTCTCCAGAGTGGCTCTCGGCAGTTCACACACTGCCCATCAGCGTATAAAGGCTCCCTGTTCTCCATGGCCTGTCCTGCATTTCTGGTTTTTACAATTTTTTAGGATGGCCCTTTTGACCAGTGGGAAATGAGACTTCTTTGTTGTGCACATTTGCATTGCTTGCTTGCTTCGTTGCCCATAAAGTGCGTATGCGTTTTTTCCTGGATATAATCAGGAAAAAACGCATACGCCCTTTTGGGCCAACTGCATCATTGTCGAAATTCTGCCGCTTTTCATGTGCTTTAAAGACGAGTCCAATCTATCTCTTGAAATCTGTTTCTTGCAATTCTGTCTTGCATTCAGATCCTCTTCTTTGCCTTACCTCAACATATTTTTGGACGTTAGTTTTCATTTATAACTCTGCAGGTTTGTGAATTGCAGTGACCCTGAGCTCCATTTTTTAAGTTGCTCTTTTGTGAGCTGGCCTCAAACCCGCAGGATTGCTTCAGGCCCTATTTTGGCTCGGGCGAGGCGGGCTGAGCCTTTTTTCAATTCTTATTCTTAATGGGAAATTAGAGTGATATGTGCCCGTCCAAACCCCTACAACTATTCTCTCATTGGTTCCCCGTTCATCCTCCTCACAATTTGCAAAATGTGTGAAACAGAAGTTGAAATGTGCTGATTCTCCAAGTGGGGAGATTCTAAGTAACGTGGCTGGAATGGTGAACAGGAGCACCAGGAGAGGATAAATGAGCTGCATTTTAGACACATCTCCCGATCACATGGTGTACAGTCCTCTGGGTTTTCCATGCATGTTTTAGCTGTAGGAAGATCCCTTGAACCTGCATATTTGGGACCCATTGAATGGGTACCAGGTAGTATTACTTTAAAGGGTGTGCATTTCCTCACCCAACCTCACATTTCTCTTAGCGCAAACAGTTTCCAGCCTTATGTCTCATCCTGCTGTGGGTCTAGATGTGTTCAATCCATGTTGCATCACCGGCCCTGAGGAAAAGTTGTAAGAGGTTTTCTCTGTCTCTCTGTCGTTTATTTTTTTCAATTTATTACTATATTGGTTACAGCTGATTTTCAAAGCTCTGTTTCTTGCTGCTGTACATCCACTTGATTCACGTACAGAGAGACATCAGTAAATTCTTTTTCAGATTCTTACCAGTCGTATATATTCTTTTCCGGTGACTTGAGTGTGCTGAGTGCAGTTCTTTTAGCTACCGTGTAGGCCTTGTTGATTATCAGTTTGGTATTTGGAATGGTATCTTTGCTAATTTCAACCTCCTGGGTGATGCCTCACCCCTCCCCACCTTTCCCGTTTAGCAGCCTTATGCGTGTTTTCTACATATTTGACTATGTTTTTGTTTTGTAATTTATTTCATGTGTAGCCATTTTGGATTCCACCTTTAAGTGATATCTTATGATATGTGTCTTTTTCTTTTTGAATTCTGTCACTTAGAAAGATCATACGTAACTCCTCCGGAGTTGTTACAACTGGCCATATTTCATTGATTTCCAGGCTGAATAATATTCCACTCTACCTAAGTACCACATCTCTACCCATTTTTTCCCTCCAGAGACATTTAAGTTATATCCTAGTTGAGGATCTTTTAAACAGAGAGGGGGTAAACATTGGGGTGCCTGTGTCCTCTCGATTTTTGTTTTTCTCAAGATATACGCCCATGAGTGCAAGTGCCCTATGCTCTGTAGCTCATTTTTTAGATGCTTTAGTAAACACAATACACTTCTCCAGAATGGCCGTTGGCAATATACATTTCCACTATAAGTCTCACAGGGCTCCCTCTTCTCCTTGCCCTGTCCTGCATTTCTGTTGTTTACGCTTTATGAGGATGGCTCTTCTGACTGATGCGAAGTGATATCTTTTGTAGTATTGACTTCCAGTGCCCACCTGTTTGGTTGGCTAAAAAAGTGTATGCCCTTTTCTTGAATATATACAGAAAAAAACGCATACACCCTTTTTGGCCAACTGCAATGTTGGCAATGTTCAGCTCCTTTTCTTGTGCTTAATGGCGAGTCCTTTCTACCTCCTCAAATCCCTTTCCTGCCATTCTCCCTTGCTTACAAGTCCTTTTCTCTGACTTTCCTCAAGACATTTTTCAGTGATGGATATTTTCAACTCTGCAGTTTTGTGAATTTTACTGCCCCTGAGTTCCATTGTTCAACTTGTGTTTATGGGAACTGGCCACAAAGCAGCGGGATTTCCTCAAGCCCTATACTGTTTCCATGGGCAACCCTAGCCTTTGGTCAATTCGTCTTCCTGATTGGAAATTAGAGTGACATGTGCCTGTCTGAACACCTAGGACTTGTCTCTCATTGTTCCTCATCCTTCCGCTTCATCCTCTGGACAAATTCCAAACTGTACGCAACAGGATGTTGACAGTGCTGACATCTCCAAGTGGGGAGACTGTTAGTAAAGACGCTGGAGGGGTGAACCCGAGCACCAGGAGATGAGGAGAGGAGATGCCTTTTCCAAACTCTTCCCGATCAGACGGTATACCATCCTCTGGGTGTGACAGACATGTTTTAGCAGTAGGAAGAGTCCCATTCATGTAAGGAGAACACCAGGGCTTTTTCAAAATCAGTGTCTCCCCGAAACCCAAACTGGGGAATTTTTTAAGCTACGGCTACACATATGTTCATTAAGGGCCTTGGGAAGTAGGCAGAGTCCAAACTTTAGATGATTGAAGTCTTCAGGGTCAGAAGCACTCACCACCAGCTTCCCTTAGGTTACACTTTAACTGTCATTGATAGATGATGTCAATAAAAATATCTATTCTTTTTCAGATTATTTCCCCTTATAGGTTATTGCAAAATGTTGAGTGTAGTTCCCTGTGCTATACAGTAGTTCCTTGTTGATGATCTATTTTATACATAGCAGTGTGTATGTGTTAATCCCAAACTGTTAATTTATCCCTCCTCCCACCTTTCCCCTTTGGTAATAATAAATTATAAGATTTTATACTTCTCAGAAATGGGGGAGCTGAAAGAGAGGTATCATTTTCAATGGAAAAGCATTTAAAACAAGATTGAAGCTTTAACCAAGATTATTAGATGTACATCCTTGGAAAGAAATCACTTCGTTTCTCTAATATTGACCTGACAAATAAGACAAACCTTTTCACTGAACTTGCTTATAATAAAGTGATGGAAATATCAAATGGAAGTGTTAGAAACATCTTATTTTACCCGAGCCTTATACACTGTTCTATGTTAACTACAGTTTGGCTCACACATCTGTTCATTGAGGTTACAATAGTCTCAATTTCTGTTACTGATCCTCCAGAGTGGACCCCAACAAGTGTCCCCCTGCCCAGTGTCATTGGGGCCAACAGATCGAGACTGAGTTTGGTTCACAAGCAAAGGAAACTTTATATTTTGATCAGAGAATGGAGAGGTGAGAGCATGCACTACCCCGTGGGCTGTGGGCTGGGCTGCTGTGTAGAGATCCTGTCAGAGTCAGTGGGAGGGAGGGGGCGGAGCTCTCGAGGGCCAGGTTGGCTGCAGCTCAGGCTCTATATCGCGGAGTCTGCACTGGGCCCCAGGAGCTGAGGTGTCGACCCAGCCATTCTGCACTAGGAAATCTGGTCTGAAGTGCCGGGTGTGGAACCTCTGCATGCGGGACCCTAGGAGCACGTGAAATTAGACAAAGCACAAAGGATAAAAAAGGTTAGACTTGACTTTATTGCCCAGATTCTATTTTTATCTCCCAGGGATTTTTAATGGGCTTTGCTGGGGACAAACCCCTCCTCTGCCTTTTGTCCCGTTCCTCATTCTTGGAGTGCTGAGGGTGCAGACACTTCTTCTGTAACTGCTGAGTGCTGAGTTGGGAGCCCTAATACCCGGGGGCGAGGGTCAGAGCTTCTCCCCAGCAGCCTCCAGGTGACGTTGATTGTCCCCAGGCCCCCTGCCTCCCTGCTCGTCCACCTGAGCACCAGCATTGGAAGTGTTATAGATTCTAATGACCTTTAAGGGTCCAGGAAAGAGATGTGCAGAGACGCTGTGGGGGCCGGTTTCACCCCGCCCCACATTTGTTCGGCCACCTTAGGCTGACCATTTCTGCCAGCCTAGATGCTCTGACCAGTAGTCTGCGCTTTCTTCAATTAGGCCCCTGAATTAACGTACAAACAGCACCAGGTGTCAGAGCCCTGCCCGCTCAACTCCCAGACAGTCCAGGGTCAGTGGTGATCAAGGACCATGATGACCACTGAGTCAACAGCCTTTTGAAGTAAACAGGAGTCCAGCCGGTCTTATTGGCCACCATCATCACGGTGTCTGTAGGCTTTTCTATGGTGACAGTGTGATATACGGTTCCCCCACCAAGATTATTAGCTCCCCTCTGGGTGCAGTAAGTCCTGCAAGCAGTAGTCTACTCTTTTGGGACACACTCTTATTGTTTTATGAGAGAAACTCCAGGTCAAGTGATGTTCACACGAGTCGTCATGGTGCCCTGTTGCCCCCGGTTATCTCTCTGGATGTTGGAGTTGGAGGGCCTCCTCACTCGAGGTCGGTGTGCCCACGGAGCGAACCCTGCAACTTCAGGGCATCGTTGGTGGTTAGGATCACCACGTGGGGTCCTTTTCCCTTAGGAAGGAGGTGGCCTTTTGGGCTGCTGATTTCCAGGTTTTTAGATACCGCCAGTATCTTGGCCAGATGCGGCAGTGGGCCAAGCCCCTTGGTGACCGTAGTTTATCCTACCTGGATGGCATTCTTGCATTGTTCCATTTCAAGTGGTCCCAGTTTTTGCACTAATTCTCCAATGGCGATTCACCTTTCACCGGGAATGTAAAGGTCAAAGGGTTTAGCTAAATTAGGGAGTTCCAGGGCAAGGGTCTGAATTGACTGCTCTTTCCATTCTTGAAAGGCCACTTCTGGATTCTATTCAAAAGGATCATCATCTTTTCCTTTCAGTGTTTCATATAGAGGCCCAGCTAGTAGACTGTAGTTAGGGATCCAGAAGCAGCAAACCCTGGCCTCCCCAGGAACCCCTAAGCTGTCTTCTAGTTTTAGAAAGGGGTAAGGCTGCAAATGGTTTCTTCCCTTTCCTGGGATGGGCTTCTCCGACCTTCTGTGAGAATGAAGCCCAGGCAGGTCACCGCAGTCTGTGATATTTGAGCTTTTTCTTGGACAACTTCTATCCTTTATTGGCTTGGTAGTTCAGAGGCCTCCTTAGTAGGGCTGGCGATCAGAATGTCGTCTGCGTACTGAAGGAGGGTTTCCTTTTCCAGAGGTAGAACTTTTAGATCTTTAGCTAAGCTTTCCCCAAAGATGGTGTGGGAATTTTTGCACCCTTGGGGCAAGACGGCCCGGAAGTATTGTTTTAGTTGTATGTTGAGTCCTGCCACTCACAAGCCAAAATTTCTTGTGACTCTGGGACTAATGGAATACAAAAGAAGGCATCATTGAAGACTAATACAGAATACCATGTCCTGGTGGTTGGTAGAATGACCAGCAGGGTGTAGGAATTAGGAGCAACTGGAGGTATATCCTCGGTGGCTTCACTGACTGTCCTGACATCCTTTACCAGGTCCCCAGCAGCCCATGGGGCTCTCGTGGTCAGACCAATCCCAGAATATGGAGCTCACCTGGGCAGGTACCCCACCCCCACCCCAGCCCACGGGGCTCTCGTGGTCAGGTCCTTCCCAGGATACAGAGCTACCCTTGCAGGTACCATGGCAGGGCTGGGCACACAGGAACCGTGCACATAGCCCTCATTGCAGAGCACCCCCAGCTCACCTGTCGCTCAGAGCTGGCACAGAGCACCTCAGAGCAGGACTTGAACTAACAAACAGCAGCTGCGACAGGTCTGTGACCCTGGGCGTCACTCTGTGCGGCCTCCCTCCACCTGGTCTTCCAGAGACTTCCACTGCACCCGGGGCACCAGGCCTCTGTCTCCAACCACCACCCACCCCTCCTCTCCCTGACTCCTGGGTTCCTCTCATAAGGAGAGGGTTTTCTTGAAGTTGTCTCCCACTCATGGGCCAGATAAAATGATTAGAAAACAAGCCAAAGCTGCAGCCCCTTGTCTATCCTGACTCTCAGGAGCCCACACCTGTTCCTTGGACCTGGCCGGTTCAGCAAGTTCCATTTTCTGCAACTGTGAGCCCCTGAGGGGTGATGATTGGCTGACCTGGGCAGCCTTACCATGCGGGCCAGCCCTCCCCAAGTGTGCCTGGGTTGAGATCAATATAAATACCACTCCAGGCAGCAAGAGCCCCTGCAGCCGTGCCTGACGCCATTTTCTCTGCCCTGTCAGCAGTCTCGGGGCTGGGCTGGTGGGAGGGAGTGAGAGGCCACGGCTTTGTGGGTGGCCCAGTGTGAGTGGGGCTCTGCTGGACTTTCTGCAGCAGTTGCCAGGCTGCCACCTGCTAAAGAAGAGGATGTGTCACCCATACCTGCTGCTGGAATTTCTCCCTGGGCAGAGGTGAGGAAGGAAAAAAGCAGTGGGGGCAGGGACAGGACGGGTATCTCAGTCAGGGAAATGGAAATCTTCCAGAAGAGCACCCAGGGCCAGGACCATCCTGGCTGGCCTGCAGGCACCAAGTCGGCCGGCATGCTGTCACTCGTGTGGCTCTATGGCCCTTCCTCTAGGCTTTCAAGTCCTTGTATATATTCAGGTGTTTTACCTGGGACGGGTGGGAATAGTTCAGCAGCAACTGGCCTGGGGCTCAGCTCACGTTTACTCACAGATGCCTCGGCACGGTGCCCCAGCTTTGCAATGAGGACGCTTGTTGCGTGGGGGCTGCTGGCTGAATGGGAGACGATTCCCCACCACTGGCCAACTTCAGAATTGTTTACAACTGGAGCAAGTGCCCTGATACGGTTTTCCTCTGTGGAACTGGTGGGTTCTGTGTTTTTTTTCTCTTTTTCGTTTTTGGTTCAAGGTAGATTTTATTCCTCTTTTTTGTATTTACAGATATAAGCATGGAAATAATTTATTCATATAAATACATGTATGTGAAGGGAATAATTGTTTTTTCTGTTTTATTTTTTAAATTTTATTTCTTTTTAATTTTGAATTTTATTTTATATTTTTATACAGCAGGTTCTTATTGGTTATCTATTTTATACATATAAATGTATACATGCCAATCCCAGTCTCTCAACTCCTCCCACCACCACCCCCCCAACAGCTTTCCCCCCTTGTTGTCCATACATTTGTTGTCTACATCTGTTGCTCTATTTATGCCTTGCAAAATGGTTAATCTGTACAGTTTTTCTAGGTTCCACATATATGCATGAATATACAAGATTTGTTTTTCTCTTTCTGACTTACTTCACTCTGTATGACAGTCTCTAGATCCATCGACGTCTCTACAAATGACCCAATTTCATTCCTTTTCATGGCTTAGTAATATTCCATTTTATATATGTACCACAGCTTTATGCATTCGTCTGTCTGTGGGCATTTAGGTTGCTTCCATTACCTCGATATTGTAAATAGTGATGCAATGAACATTGCGGTGAATGTCTCGTTTTGATTTATGGTTTTGTCTGGGTATATGTCCAGTACTGGGATTGCTGTATCATATGGTAATTCTATTGTTAGTTTCTTAAGAAACTCCATATTGTTCTCCGTAGTGACTGTATCAATTTATATTCCCAACAATAGTGGAAGAGGGTTCCTTTTCTCCACACCCTTTCCAGCATTTTTGTTTGTAGATTTTCTCATGATGCCCATTCTATCAGGTATGAGGTGATACCTCATTGTTGAGTCCATTTTGTTGAGCAAGGGGTAGGTCTTGTCTATTACATATTTGGCTTATTGAATGGTATCTGTGCTAATTTCAAACTCTGGTTTTATGCAGCACCCCAACTCACTTTCCCCCTTAAGGAAGCATAAGTTGGTTTTCTAAACTTGAGACCCTGTTCTGTTTTGTAATTCAGTTCATGTGTAGCCAAGTTCACATTCCGTGTATTAGTGATATCTTATGATGTTTCTTTTTCTGTGTGACATATTTCAGTTAGAATCATCATACCTGAATGCACTCATTATGCTGCTACGGGCCTGATGACATAGATTTCATGGCTGAGTGATTTTGCATTGTACATAAGTACCACAACTTCTTTATCCATTTTTCACTTTCTGCGATATTGAACTTGTACCGTAAACGAGGTTCTTGTAAACAGAGCTGTCCCAAACTGTGGGGTGGCTGTGTCTTTTTGATTTTAATTTCCCTAAGCTATAGGACCATAAGTGGAAGTGCCCTAGGCTCTGTTGCTTTGTTTTTTAGATGTTTCAGGAAACACCATACACTTCTCCCGAGGGGCTGTTGGCAATTTACATCCCGCCCATCAGCATAACAAGGCTCCCAGTTCTCCATGGCCTGTCCTGCCTTTCTGGATTTTACACTTTTTTCAGATGGCCCTTCTGACCGGGGGGAAGTGAGACTTCATTGTAGTGCAGATTTCCTTTGCAAGCTTGCTTGGTTGGCCAAAAAGTGCGTATGCGTTTTTTCCTGATTCAGGAAAAAACGCATACGCCCTTTTTGGCCAAGTGCATCATTGTGGACGTTCTGCCTCTTTTCCTATGCTTAAAATGCAATTCCAGTCTACCTCCTGAAATCGGTTTCCTGCAATTCTGCCCCGCTTTCAAGTCCTCTTGGCAGCCTTACTTCAGTATATTTTTGGACGATAGCTGTCATTTATAACTCTGCAGGTTTGTGAATTCCTGTGCCCCTGAGCTCCGTTCTTCATCTCGCTTTCTTGTGAGCTGGCCGCAACACCGCATGATTGCTTCAGGCCCTAATCTGGTTCCAGCACGGCACTCTGAGCCTTTGGTTAATTCCTGTCCTTGGTGGGAAATGAGAGTTAAATTTGCCCGTCCAGAAACCTCCAGCTTGTCTCTCATTGGTTCTCCCTATTCCTGTTCATCTTCCACTGAAATTGAAAACAGGGCCAAACAGGAGGTTAAAGGCACTGACTCTCCAAGTCGGGAGAGTGTTAGTAAAGCGTCTGGAATGTTGCACCCGAGTACCAGGGGACGAAAACTGAGACATATTTGAACACGTCTCCCGATCACATGGTTGATCATACTCTGGGTTCCACATGCATGTTTTAGCTGAAGGAAGAATCCCTGAAACCTGGAGAGTTGAGACCCGTGGAATTAGTACCATGCAATATGATTTCAAAGGGTCTTCATTTGCTCACCAAACCTCTCCAATCCTATCACTGCTGCATTTATGCCCCTGTACACACGCTTGATTCCCTTTCGGAGACATAGCAATCCATAGGTTTTAAGATAATTACTAGTCAGGTACATTCTTAGGCATTTAATATGCGGTGTTGAGTCCATTTCGTTGAGCAAGGAGTAGCTCTTGTCTATTCCATATTTGGCTTAAGGAACTTTATCTGTGCTCATTTCAATCTCTGGTTTTATGCAGCACCCCAACTCACCTTTCCCCTTAAGCAAGCATAAGTTGGTTTTCTAAATTTGAGACCCTGTTCTGTTCTGTAATTCAGTTCCTGTGTAGCCAAGTTTACATTCCGTGTATTACTGATATCTTATGATGTTTCTTTTTCTGTGTGACTTATTTCAGTTAGAATCATCATACCTGAATCCACTCATTGTGCTGCTAAGGGCCTGATGACATAGATTTCATTGCTGAGTGATATTGCTTTGTAAGTAAATACCACAACTTCTTTATCCATTTTTCACTTTCTGCGATGTTGAACTTGTACTGTAAACGAGGTTCTTGTAAACAGAGGCGTCCCAAACTTTGGGGTGGCTGTGTCTTTTTGATTTTAATTTCCCTAAGCTATAGGACCATAAGTGGAAGTGCCCTAGGCTCTGTTGCTTTGTTTTTTAGATGTTTCAGGAAACACCATACACTTCTCCCGAGTGTCTGTTGGCAATTTACATCCCGCCCATCAGCATAACAAGGCTCCCAGTTCTCCATGGCCTGTCCTGCCTTTCTGGATTTTACACTTTTTTCAGATGGCCCTTTTGACCGGGGGGAAGTGAGACTTCATTGTAGTGCAGATTTCCTTTGCAAGCTTGCTTGGTTGGCCAAAAAGGGCGTATGCGTTTTTTCCTGAATATATTCAGGAAAAAACGCATACGCCCTTTTTGGCCAAGTGCATCATTGTGGACGTTCTGCCTCTTTTCCTATGCTTTCAATGCAATTCCAGTCTACCTCCTGAAATCGGTTTCCTGCAATTCTGCCCCGCTTTCAAGTCCTCTTGGCAGCCTTACTTCAGTATATTTTTGGACGATAGCTGTTATTTATAACTCTGCAGGTTTGTGAATTACAGTGCCCCTGAGCTCCTTTCTTCAACTCACTTTCTTGTGAGCTGGCCGCAACACCGCAGGATGGCTTCAGGCCCTAATCTTGTTCCGGCACGGCATGCTGAGCCTTTGGTTATTTCCTCTTCCTGGTGGGAAATGAGAGTTAAATTTGCCCGTCCAGACACCTCCAGCTAGTCTCTCATTGGTTCTCGCTATTCCTGTTCATCTTCCGCAGAAATTGCAAACTGGGCCAAACAGGAGGTTAAAGGCGCTGACTCTCCAAGTGGGGAGAGTGTTAGTAAAGCGTCTGGAATGTTGCACCCGAGTACCAGGGGAGGAAAACTGAGACATATTTCAACATGTTTCCCGTTCACATGGTTGATCATACTCTAGGTTCCACATGCATGTTTTAGCTGAAGGAAGAATACCTTAAACCTGGAGAGTTGAGACCCGTGGCATTGGTACCATGCAATATGACTTCAAAGGGTCTTCATTTGCTCACTGAACCTCTCCAATCCTATCACTGCTGCGTTTATGCCCCTGTACACATGCTTGATTCTCTTTTGGAGACATAGCAATCCATAGGTTTTAAGATACTTACTAGTCAGGTACATTCTTAGGCGTTTAATATGGGGTGTTGAGTCCATTTCGTTGAGCAAGGAGTAGCTCTTGTCTATTCCATATTTGGCTTAAGGAACTTTATCTGTGTTCATTTCAATCTCTGGTTTTATGCAGCACCCCAACTCACCTTTACCCTTAAGCAAGCATAAGTTGGTTTTCTAAATTTGAGACCCTGTTCTGTTCTGTAATTCAGTTCCTGTGTAGCCAAGTTTACATTCCGTGTATTAGTGATATCTTATGATGTTTCTTTTTCTGTGTGTCTTATTTCAGTTAGAATCATCGTACCTGAATCCACTCATTGTGCTGCTACGGGCCTGATGACATAGATTTCATTGCTGAGTGATACTGCATTGTACGTAAGTACCACAAGTTCTTTATCCATTTTTCACTTTCTGTGATATTGAACTTGTACGGTTAACGAGGTTCTTGTAAACAGAGGCGTCCCAAATTTTGGGGTGGCTGTGTCTTTTTGATTTTAATTTCCCTAAGCTATAGGACCATAAGTGGAAGTGCCCTAGGCTCTGTTGGTTTGTTTTTTAGATGTTTCAGGAAACACCATACACATCCCGCCCATCAGCATAACAAGGCTCCCAGTTCTCCATGGCCTGTCCTGCCTTTCTGGATTTTACACTTTTTTCAGATGGCCCTTTTGACCAGGGGGAAGTGAGACTTCATTGTAGTGCAGATTTCCTTTGCAAGCTTGCTTGGTTGGCCAAAAAGGGCGTATGCCTTTTTTCCTGAATAAATTCAGGAAAAAAGGCATACACCCTTTTTGGCCAAGTGAATCATTGTGGACGTTCTGCCTCTTTTCCTATGCTTTAAATGCAATTCCAGTCTACCTCCTGAAATCGTTTTCCTGCAATTCTGCCTTGCTTTCAATGTCTCTTCATAGCCTTACCTCAATATATTTTTTGAAAATAGTTGGCCTTTATAACTCTGCAGGTTTTTGAATTGCAGTGGCCCTTAGCTCCATTTTTCAGCTCTTATTTTTGTGATCTTGCCTCATAACCACAGGATTCCTTCAGGCCCTATTCTTCTTCTGGGGCACCTTGCTGTGCCTTTGGTTTATTCTTCTTACTGATGTGAATTTAGAGTGACATGTGCCCATTGAAACCGCTACAGCTAGTTTCTCACTGGTTCCCCCTATTCCCATTCATCCTCCGCACTAACTGCAGACTGTGCGATACCAGAACTTAAAGGCATTGACTCTCCATGTGGGGATATTTTTGGTAAAGCGGCTGGAATGTCGATCCGGAGCCCCAGGAGAGGAAAAATGAGGTGGGTTTTAGAAACCTTTCCCGATCATATGGTATACCAGTCGCTGGGTTTCCCAAGCATGGTTTAGCTGTAGGAAGATTCCCTTCAACCTGGAGTGTTGGGACCCTTGGAATGAGTAGCATGAAGTATTGCATTAAACTTTTGGCAGTTGCTCACCAAAGCTCATCAATCCTCTCAGCCCCAAGTGTCCAGCCTTATGTCTTATGCAGCTGTGGGTTTATATGTGGTCAATCCAGGTTGCATCACAGCCCCTGAGCGAATTTTGTAAGAATTTTTCTCTTTCATTGTTTCTGCGTTTTGTTTTTAAAATTTATTTCTATAATGGGGTTTAGCTCATTTTCACTGCTGTGTTTGTGCCACTCTGCACACACTTGATTCCCTTATGGAGATATATCAATACATGGGTTTTAAGATTCTTATTACTCAGATATATTTCTCTGCGGTGTATAGGGTGTGTTGAGGCCAGTTCATTGAGCAAGGTGTAGATCTTGGCTAATATCTATTTGGTTTATTGAACGGTATCTGTGCTAATTTCAAACTCTGGTTTTATGCATCACCCCACCTCTCCTTTCCCCTTAAGCTGAAATAAGTGTGTTTTCTAAATGTGAGACACTGTTCTGTTCTGTAATTCATTTCTTGTGCAGCCATATTTACCCTCCCTCTATAAGTGATATCTTATGATATGTTTCTTTTTCTGTTTGACTTATTTCAAGTAGTATTATCGGACCTAAATCCACTCTTTATCCTTCTACTAGCCTTATTACATTGATTTCATGGTGAAGAGATATTCCATTGTACATAAGTACCACATCTTCTTTATCCATTGTTCTCTTTCCTGGGATATTTAAGGTATACTGAAGTTGAGGTTCTTGTAAACAGAGTAGCCCTAAACTGTGGTGTGCTTGTGTCTTGTTAATTTTTAGATTTCCCTAGATATACTCCCATGATTGGAAGTGTCCTATGCTCTGTAGCTCTGTTTTTTAGATGATTTAGGAACCACCATACACTTCTCCAGAGTGGCTCTCGGCAGTTCACACACTGCCCATCAGCGTATAAAGGCTCCCTGTTCTCCATGGCCTGTCCTGCATTTCTGGTTTTTACAATTTTTTAGGATGGCCCTTTTGACCAGTGGGAAATGAGACTTCTTTGTTGTGCACATTTGCATTGCTTGCTTGCTTCGTTGCCCATAAAGTGCGTATGCGTTTTTTCCTGGATATAATCAGGAAAAAACGCATACGCCCTTTTGGGCCAACTGCATCATTGTCGAAATTCTGCCGCTTTTCATGTGCTTTAAAGACGAGTCCAATCTATCTCTTGAAATCTGTTTCTTGCAATTCTGTCTTGCATTCAGATCCTCTTCTTTGCCTTACCTCAACATATTTTTGGACGTTAGTTTTCATTTATAACTCTGCAGGTTTGTGAATTGCAGTGACCCTGAGCTCCATTTTTTAAGTTGCTCTTTTGTGAGCTGGCCTCAAACCCGCAGGATTGCTTCAGGCCCTATTTTGGCTCGGGCGAGGCGGGCTGAGCCTTTTTTCAATTCTTATTCTTAATGGGAAATTAGAGTGATATGTGCCCGTCCAAACCCCTACAACTATTCTCTCATTGGTTCCCCGTTCATCCTCCTCACAATTTGCAAAATGTGTGAAACAGAAGTTGAAATGTGCTGATTCTCCAAGTGGGGAGATTCTAAGTAACGTGGCTGGAATGGTGAACAGGAGCACCAGGAGAGGATAAATGAGCTGCATTTTAGACACATCTCCCGATCACATGGTGTACAGTCCTCTGGGTTTTCCATGCATGTTTTAGCTGTAGGAAGATCCCTTGAACCTGCATATTTGGGACCCATTGAATGGGTACCAGGTAGTATTACTTTAAAGGGTGTGCATTTCCTCACCCAACCTCACATTTCTCTTAGCGCAAACAGTTTCCAGCCTTATGTCTCATCCTGCTGTGGGTCTAGATGTGTTCAATCCATGTTGCATCACCGGCCCTGAGGAAAAGTTGTAAGAGGTTTTCTCTGTCTCTCTGTCGTTTATTTTTTTCAATTTATTACTATATTGGTTACAGCTGATTTTCAAAGCTCTGTTTCTTGCTGCTGTACATCCACTTGATTCACGTACAGAGAGACATCAGTAAATTCTTTTTCAGATTCTTACCAGTCGTATATATTCTTTTCCGGTGACTTGAGTGTGCTGAGTGCAGTTCTTTTAGCTACCGTGTAGGCCTTGTTGATTATCAGTTTGGTATTTGGAATGGTATCTTTGCTAATTTCAACCTCCTGGGTGATGCCTCACCCCTCCCCACCTTTCCCGTTTAGCAGCCTTATGCGTGTTTTCTACATATTTGACTATGTTTTTGTTTTGTAATTTATTTCATGTGTAGCCATTTTGGATTCCACCTTTAAGTGATATCTTATGATATGTGTCTTTTTCTTTTTGAATTCTGTCACTTAGAAAGATCATACGTAACTCCTCCGGAGTTGTTACAACTGGCCATATTTCATTGATTTCCAGGCTGAATAATATTCCACTCTACCTAAGTACCACATCTCTACCCATTTTTTCCCTCCAGAGACATTTAAGTTATATCCTAGTTGAGGATCTTTTAAACAGAGAGGGGGTAAACATTGGGGTGCCTGTGTCCTCTCGATTTTTGTTTTTCTCAAGATATACGCCCATGAGTGCAAGTGCCCTATGCTCTGTAGCTCATTTTTTAGATGCTTTAGTAAACACAATACACTTCTCCAGAATGGCCGTTGGCAATATACATTTCCACTATAAGTCTCACAGGGCTCCCTCTTCTCCTTGCCCTGTCCTGCATTTCTGTTGTTTACGCTTTATGAGGATGGCTCTTCTGACTGATGCGAAGTGATATCTTTTGTAGTATTGACTTCCAGTGCCCACCTGTTTGGTTGGCTAAAAAAGTGTATGCCCTTTTCTTGAATATATACAGAAAAAAACGCATACACCCTTTTTGGCCAACTGCAATGTTGGCAATGTTCAGCTCCTTTTCTTGTGCTTAATGGCGAGTCCTTTCTACCTCCTCAAATCCCTTTCCTGCCATTCTCCCTTGCTTACAAGTCCTTTTCTCTGACTTTCCTCAAGACATTTTTCAGTGATGGATATTTTCAACTCTGCAGTTTCGTGAATTTTACTGCCCCTGAGTTCCATTGTTCAACTTGTGTTTATGGGAACTGGCCACAAAGCAGCGGGATTTCCTCAAGCCCTATACTGTTTCCATGGGCAACCCTAGCCTTTGGTCAATTCGTCTTCCTGATTGGAAATTAGAGTGACATGTGCCTGTCTGAACACCTAGGACTTGTCTCTCATTGTTCCTCATCCTTCCGCTTCATCCTCTGGACAAATTCCAAACTGTACGCAACAGGATGTTGACAGTGCTGACATCTCCAAGTGGGGAGACTGTTAGTAAAGACGCTGGAGGGGTGAACCCGAGCACCAGGAGATGAGGAGATGAGATGCCTTTTCCAAACTCTTCCCGATCAGACGGTATACCATCCTCTGGGTGTGACAGACATGTTTTAGCAGTAGGAAGAGTCCCATTCATGTAAGGAGAACACCAGGGCTTTTTCAAAATCAGTGTCTCCCCGAAACCCAAACTGGGGAATTTTTTAAGCTAAGGCTACACATATGTTCATTAAGGGCCTTGGGAAGTAGGCAGAGTCCAAACTTTAGATGATTGAAGTCTTCAGGGTCAGAAGCACTCACCACCAGCTTCCCTTAGGTTACACTTTAACTGTCATTGATAGATGATGTCAATAAAAATATCTATTCTTTTTCAGATTATTTCCCCTTATAGGTTATTGCAAAATGTTGAGTGTAGTTCCCTGTGCTATACAGTAGTTCCTTGTTGATGATCTATTTTATACATAGCAGTGTGTATGTGTTAATCCCAAACTGTTAATTTATCCCTCCTCCCACCTTTCCCCTTTGGTAATAATAAATTATAAGATTTTATACTTCTCAGAAATGGGGGAGCTGAAAGAGAGGTATCATTTTCAATGGAAAAGCATTTAAAACAAGATTGAAGCTTTAACCAAGATTATTAGATGTACATCCTTGGAAAGAAATCACTTCGTTTCTCTAATATTGACCTGACAAATAAGACAAACCTTTTCACTGAACTTGCTTATAATAAAGTGATGGAAATATCAAATGGAAGTGTTAGAAACATCTTATTTTACCCGAGCCTTATACACTGTTCTATGTTAACTACAGTTTGGCTCACACATCTGTTCATTGAGGTTACAATAGTCTCAATTTCTGTTACTGATCCTCCAGAGTGGACCCCAACAAGTGTCCCCCTGCCCAGTGTCATTGGGGCCAACAGATCGAGACTGAGTTTGGTTCACAAGCAAAGGAAACTTTATATTTTGATCAGAGAATGGAGAGGTGAGAGCATGCACTACCCCGTGGGCTGTGGGCTGGGCTGCTGTGTAGAGATCCTGCCAGAGTCAGTGGGAGGGAGGGGGCGGAGCTCTCGAGGGCCAGGTTGGCTGCAGCTCAGGCTCTATATCGCGGAGTCTGCACTGGGCCCCAGGAGCTGAGGTGTCGACCCAGCCATTCTGCACTAGGAAATCTGGTCTGAAGTGCCGGGTGTGGAACCTCTGCATGCGGGACCCTAGGAGCACGTGAAATTAGACAAAGCACAAAGGATAAAAAAGGTTAGACTTGACTTTATTGCCCAGATTCTATTTTTATCTCCCAGGGATTTTTAATGGGCTTTGCTGGGGACAAACCCCTCCTCTGCCTTTTGTCCCGTTCCTCATTCTTGGAGTGCTGAGGGTGCAGACACTTCTTCTGTAACTGCTGAGTGCTGAGTTGGGAGCCCTAATACCCGGGGGCGAGGGTCAGAGCTTCTCCCCAGCAGCCTCCAGGTGACGTTGATTGTCCCCAGGCCCCCTGCCTCCCTGCTCGTCCACCTGAGCACCAGCATTGGAAGTGTTATAGATTCTAATGACCTTTAAGGGTCCAGGAAAGAGATGTGCAGAGACGCTGTGGGGGCCGGTTTCACCCCGCCCCACATTTGTTCGGCCACCTTAGGCTGACCATTTCTGCCAGCCTAGATGCTCTGACCAGTAGTCTGCGCTTTCTTCAATTAGGCCCCTGAATTAACGTACAAACAGCACCAGGTGTCAGAGCCCTGCCCGCTCAACTCCCAGACAGTCCAGGGTCAGTGGTGATCAAGGACCATGATGACCACTGAGTCAACAGCCTTTTGAAGTAAACAGGAGTCCAGCCGGTCTTATTGGCCACCATCATCACGGTGTCTGTAGGCTTTTCTATGGTGACAGTGTGATATACGGTTCCCCCGCCAAGATTATTAGCTCCCCTCTGGGTGCAGTAAGTCCTGCAAGCAGTAGTCTACTCTTTTGGGACACACTCTTATTGTTTTATGAGAGAAACTCCAGGTCAAGTGATGTTCACACGAGTCGTCATGGTGCCCTGTTGCCCCCGGTTATCTCTCTGGATGTTGGAGTTGGAGGGCCTCCTCACTCGAGGTCGGTGTGCCCACGGAGCGAACCCTGCAACTTCAGGGCATCGTTGGTGGTTAGGATCACCACGTGGGGTCCTTTTCCCTTAGGAAGGAGGTGGCCTTTTGGGCTGCTGATTTCCAGGTTTTTAGATACCGCCAGTATCTTGGCCAGATGCGGCAGTGGGCCAAGCCCCTTGGTGACCGTAGTTTATCCTACCTGGATGGCATTCTTGCATTGTTCCATTTCAAGTGGTCCCAGTTTTTGCACTAATTCTCCAATGGCGATTCACCTTTCACCGGGAATGTAAAGGTCAAAGGGTTTAGCTAAATTAGGGAGTTCCAGGGCAAGGGTCTGAATTGACTGCTCTTTCCATTCTTGAAAGGCCACTTCTGGATTCTATTCAAAAGGATCATCATCTTTTCCTTTCAGTGTTTCATATAGAGGCCCAGCTAGTAGACTGTAGTTAGGGATCCAGAAGCAGCAAACCCTGGCCTCCCCAGGAACCCCTAAGCTGTCTTCTAGTTTTAGAAAGGGGTAAGGCTGCAAATGGTTTCTTCCCTTTCCTGGGATGGGCTTCTCCGACCTTCTGTGAGAATGAAGCCCAGGCAGGTCACCGCAGTCTGTGATATTTGAGCTTTTTCTTGGACAACTTCTATCCTTTATTGGCTTGGTAGTTCAGAGGCCTCCTTAGTAGGGCTGGCGATCAGAATGTCGTCTGCGTACTGAAGGAGGGTTTCCTTTTCCAGAGGTAGAACTTTTAGGTCTTTAGCTAAGCTTTCCCCAAAGATGGTGTGGGAATTTTTGCACCCTTGGGGCAAGACGGCCCGGAAGTATTGTTTTAGTTGTATGTTGAGTCCTGCCACTCACAAGCCAAAATTTCTTGTGACTCTGGGACTAATGGAATACAAAAGAAGGCATCATTGAAGACTAATACAGAATACCATGTCCTGGTGGTTGGTAGAATGACCAGCAGGGTGTAGGAATTAGGAGCAACTGGAGGTATATCCTCGGTGGCTTCACTGACTGTCCTGACATCCTTTACCAGGTCCCCAGCAGCCCATGGGGCTCTCGTGGTCAGACCAATCCCAGAATATGGAGCTCACCTGGGCAGGTACCCCACCCCCACCCCAGCCCACGGGGCTCTCGTGGTCAGGCCCTTCCCAGGATACAGAGCTACCCTTGCAGGTACCATGGCAGGGCTGGGCACACAGGAACCGTGCACATAGCCCTCATTGCAGAGCACCCCCAGCTCACCTGTCGCTCAGAGCTGGCACAGAGCACCTCAGAGCAGGACTTGAACTAACAAACAGCAGCTGCGACAGGTCTGTGACCCTGGGCATCACTCTGTGCGGCCTCCCTCCACCTGGTCTTCCAGAGACTTCCACTGCACCCGGGGCACCAGGCCTCTGTCTCCAACCACCACCCACCCCTCCTCTCCCTGACTCCTGGGTTCCTCTCATAAGGAGAGGGTTTTCTTGAAGTTGTCTCCCACTCATGGGCCAGATAAAATGATTAGAAAACAAGCCAAAGCTGCAGCCCCTTGTCTATCCTGACTCTCAGGAGCCCACACCTGTTCCTTGGACCTGGCCGGTTCAGCAAGTTCCATTTTCTGCAACTGTGAGCCCCTGAGGGGTGATGATTGGCTGACCTGGGCAGCCTTACCGTGCGGGCCAGCCCTCCCCAGGTGTGCCTGGGTTGAGATCAATATAAATACCACTCCAGGCAGCAAGAGCCCCTGCAGCCGTGCCTGACGCCATTTTCTCTGCCCTGTCAGCAGTCTCGGGGCTGGGCTGGTGGGAGGGAGTGAGAGGCCACGGCTTTGTGGGTGGCCCAGTGTGAGTGGGGCTCTGCTGGACTTTCTGCAGCAGTTGCCAGGCTGCCACCTGCTAAAGAAGAGGATGTGTCACCCATACCTGCTGCTGGAATTTCTCCCTGGGCAGAGGTGAGGAAGGAAAAAAGCAGTGGGGGCAGGGACAGGACGGGTATCTCAGTCAGGGAAATGGAAATCTTCCAGAAGAGCACCCAGGGCCAGGACCATCCTGGCTGGCCTGCAGGCACCAAGTCGGCCGGCATGCTGTCACTCGTGTGGCTCTATGGCCCTTCCTCTAGGCTTTCAAGTCCTTGTATATATTCAGGTGTTTTACCTGGGACGGGTGGGAATAGTTCAGCAGCAACTGGCCTGGGGCTCACCTCCCGTTTACTCACAGATGCCTCGGCACGGTGCCCCAGCTTTGCAATGAGGACGCTTGTTGCGTGGGGGCTGCTGGCTGAATGGGAGACGATTCCCCACCACTGGCCAACTTCAGAATTGTTTACAACTGGAGCAAGTGCCCTGATACGGTTTTCCTCTGTGGAACTGGTGGGTTCTGTGTTTTTTTTTCTCTTTTTCGTTTTTGGTTCAAGGTAGATTTTATTCCTCTTTTTTGTATTTACAGATATAAGCATGGAAATAATTTATTCATATAAATACATGTATGTGAAGGGAATAATTGTTTTTTCTGTTTTATTTTTTAAATTTTATTTCTTTTTAATTTTGAATTTTATTTTATATTTTTATACAGCAGGTTCTTATTGGTTATCTATTTTATACATATAAATGTATACATGCCAATCCCAGTCTCTCAACTCCTCCCACCACCACCCCCCCAACAGCTTTCCCCCCTTGTTGTCCATACATTTGTTGTCTACATCTGTTGCTCTATTTATGCCTTGCAAAATGGTTAATCTGTACAGTTTTTCTAGGTTCCACATATATGCATGAATATACAAGATTTGTTTTTCTCTTTCTGACTTACTTCACTCTGTATGACAGTCTCTAGATCCATCGACGTCTCTACAAATGACCCAATTTCATTCCTTTTCATGGCTTAGTAATATTCCATTTTATATATGTACCACAGCTTTATGCATTCGTCTGTCTGTGGGCATTTAGGTTGCTTCCATTACCTCGATATTGTAAATAGTGATGCAATGAACATTGCGGTGAATGTCTCGTTTTGATTTATGGTTTTGTCTGGGTATATGTCCAGTACTGGGATTGCTGTATCATATGGTAATTCTATTGTTAGTTTCTTAAGAAACTCCATATTGTTCTCCGTAGTGACTGTATCAATTTATATTCCCAACAATAGTGGAAGAGGGTTCCTTTTCTCCACACCCTTTCCAGCATTTTTGTTTGTAGATTTTCTCATGATGCCCATTCTATCAGGTATGAGGTGATACCTCATTGTTGAGTCCATTTTGTTGAGCAAGGGGTAGGTCTTGTCTATTACATATTTGGCTTATTGAATGGTATCTGTGCTAATTTCAAACTCTGGTTTTATGCAGCACCCCAACTCACTTTCCCCCTTAAGGAAGCATAAGTTGGTTTTCTAAACTTGAGACCCTGTTCTGTTTCGTAATTCAGTTCATGTGTAGCCAAGTTCACATTCCGTGTATTAGTGATATCTTATGATGTTTCTTTTTCTGTGTGACATATTTCAGTTAGAATCATCATACCTGAATCCACTCATTATGCTGCTACGGGCCTGATGACATAGATTTCATGGCTGAGTGATTTTGCATTGTACATAAGTACCACAACTTCTTTATCCATTTTTCACTTTCTGCGATATTGAACTTGTACCGTAAATGAGGTTCTTGTAAACAGAGGCGTCCCAAACTTTGGGGTGGCTGTGTCTTTTTGATTTTAATTTCCCTAAGCTATAGGACCATAAGTGGAAGTGCCCTAGGCTCTGTTGCTTTGTTTTTTAGATGTTTCAGGAAACACCATACACTTCTCCCGAGTGTCTGTTGGCAATTTACATCCCGCCCATCAGCATAACAAGGCTCCCAGTTCTCCATGGCCTGTCCTGCCTTTCTGGATTTTACAATTTTTTCAGATGGCCCTTTTGACCAGGGGGAAGTGAGTCTTCATTGTAGTGCAGATTTCCTTTGCAAGCTTGCTTAGTTGGCCAAAAAGTGCGCATGCGTTTTTTCCTGAATATATTCAGGAAAAACGCATACGCCCTTTTTGGCCAAGTGCATCATTGTGGACGTTCTGCCTCTTTTCCTATGCTTTCAATGCAATTCCAGTCTACCTCCTGAAATTGGTTTCCTGCAATTCTGCCCCGCTTTCAAGTCCTCTTGGCAGCCTTACTTCAGTATATTTTTGGACGATAGCTGTCATTTATAACTCTGCAGGTTTGTGAATTACAGTGACCCTGAGCTCCTTTCTTCAACTCGCTTTCTTGTGAGCAGGCCGCAACACCACAGGATGTCTTCAGGCCCTAATCTGGCTCCGGCACGGCACGCTGAACCTTTGGTTAATTCCTCTTCCTGGTGGGAAATGAGAGTTAAATTTGCCCGTCCAGACACCTCCAGCTCGTCTCTCATTGGTTCTCCCTATTCCTGTTCATCTTCCGCAGAAATTGCAAACTGGGCCAAACAGGAGGTTAAAGGCGCTGACTCTCCAAGTCGGGAGAGTTTTAGTAAAGCGTCTGGAATGTTGCACCCGAGTACCAGGGTACGAAAACTGAGACATATTTGAACACGTCTCCCGTTCACACGGTTGATCATACTCTGGGTTCCACATGCATGTTTTAGCTGAAGGAAGAATATCTTAAACCTGGAGAGTTGAGACCCGTGTAATGGGTACCATGCAATATGACTTCAAAGGGTCTTCATTTGCTCACCGAACATCTCCAATCCTATCACTGCTGCTTTTATGCCCCTGTACACACGCTTGATTCTCTTTTGGTGACATAGCAATCCATAGGTTTTAAGATACTTACTAGTCAGGTACATTCTTAGGCGTTTAATATGGGATGTTGAGTCCATTTCGTTGAGCAAGGAGTAGCTCTTGTCTATTCCATATTTGGCTTAAGGAACTTTATCTGTGCTCATTTCAATCGCTGGTTTTATGCAGCACCCCAAATCACCTTTCCCCTTAAGCAAGCATAAGTTGCTTTTCTAAATTTGAGACCCTGTTCTGTTTTGGAATTCAGTTCCTGTGTAGCCAAGTTTACATTCCGTGTATTACTGATATCTTACGATGTTTCTTTTTTTGTGTGACTTATTTCAGTTAGAATCATCATACCTGAATCCACTCATTGTGCTGCGAAGGGCCTGATGACATAGATTTCATTGCTGAGTGATATTGCTTTGTAAGTAAATACCACAACTTCTTTATCCATTTTTCACTTTCTGCGATGTTGAACTTGTACTGTAAACGAGGTTCTTGTAAACAGAGGCGTCCCAAACTTTGGGGTGGCTGTGTCTTTTTGATTTTAATTTCCCTAAGCTATAGGACCATAAGTGGAAGTGCCCTAGGCTCTGTTGCTTTGTTTTTTAGATGTTTCAGGAAACACCATACACTTCTCCCGAGTGTCTGTTGGCAATTTACATCCCGCCCATCAGCATAACAAGGCTCCCAGTTCTCCATGGCCTGTCCTGCCTTTCTGGATTTTACACTTTTTTCAGATGGCCCTTTTGACCGGGGGGAAGTGAGACTTCATTGTAGTGCAGATTTCCTTTGCAAGCTTGCTTGGTTGGCCAAAAAGGGCGTATGCGTTTTTTCCTGAATATATTCAGGAAAAAACGCATACGCCCTTTTTGGCCAAGTGCATCATTGTGGACGTTCTGCCTCTTTTCCTATGCTTTCAATGCAATTCCAGTCTACCTCCTGAAATCGGTTTCCTGCAATTCTGCCCCGCTTTCAAGTCCTCTTGGCAGCCTTATTTCAGTATATTTTTGGACGATAGCTGTCATTTATAAGTCTGCAGGTTTGTGAATTACAGTGCCCCTGAGCTCCTTTCTTCAACTCGCTTTCTTTTGAGCTGGCCGCAACACCACAGGATGGCTTCAGGCCCTAATCTGGTTCCGGCACGGCACGCTGAGCCTTTGGTTATTTCCTCTTCCTGGTGGGAAATGAGAGTTAAATTTGCCCGTCCAGACACCTCCAGCTAGTCTCTCATTGGTTCTCCCTATTCCTGTTCATCTTCCGCAGAAATTGCAAACTGGGCCAAACAGGAGTTTAAAGGCGCTGACTCTCCAAGTGGGGAGAGTGTTAGTAAAGCGTATGGAATGTTACACCCGAGTACCAGGGGAGGAAAACTGAGACATATTTGAACACGTCTCCCGTTCACACGGTTGATCATACTCTGGGTTCCACATGCATGTTTTAGCTGAAGGAAGAATACCTTAAACCTGGAGAGTTGAGACCCGTGGAATGGGTACCATGCAATATGACTTCAAAGGGTCTTCATTTGCTCACCGAACCTCTCCAATCCTATCACTGCTGCGTTTATGCCCCTGTACACACGCTTGATTCTCTTTTGGAGACATAGCAATCCATAGGTTTTAAGATACTTACTAGTCAGGTACATTCTTAGGCATTTAATATGGGGTGTTGAGTCCATTTCGTTGAGCAAGGAGTAGCTCTTGTCTATTCCATATTTGGCTTAAGGAACTTTATCTGTGCTCATTTCAATGTCTGGTTTTATGCAGCACCCCAAATCACCTTTCCCCTTAAGCAAGCATAAGTTGGTTTTCTAAATTTGAGACCCTGTTCTGTTTTGGAATTGAGTTCCTGTGTAGCCAAGTTTACATTCCGTGTATTACTGATATCTTATGATGTTTCTTTTTCGGTGTGACTTATTTCAGTTAGAATCATCGTACCTGAATCCACTCATTATGCTGCTAAGGGCCTGATGACATAGATTTCATTGTTGAGTGATACTGCATTGTACGTAAGTACCACAAGTTCTTTATCCATTTTTCACTTTCTGTGATATTGAACTTGTACGGTAAACGAGGTTCTTGTAAACAGAGGCGTCCCAAACTTTGGGGTGGCTGTGTCTTTTTGATTTTAATTTCCCTAAGCTATAGGACCATAAGTGGAAGTGCCCTAGGCTCTGTTGCTTTGTTTTTTAGGTGTTTCAGGAAACACCATACACTTCTCCCGAGTGTCTGTTGGCAATTTACATCCCGCCCATCAGCATAACAAGGCTCCCAGTTCTCCATGGCCTGTCCTGCCTTTCTGGATTTTACACTTTTTTCAGATGACCCTTTTGACCGGGGGGAAGTGAGTCTTCATTGTAGTGCAGATTTCCTTTGCAAGCTTGCTTGGTTGGCCAAAAAGGGCGTATGCGTTTTTTCCTGAATATATTCAGGAAAAAACGCATACGCCCTTTTTGGCCAAGTGCATCATTGTGGATGTTCTGCCTCTTTTCCTATGCTTTCAATGCAATTCCAGTCTACCCCCTGAAATCGGTTTCCTGCAATTCTGCCCCGCTTTCAAGTCCTCTTGGCAGCCTTACTTCAGTATATTTTTGGACGATAGCTGTCATTTATAACTCTGCAGGTTTGTGAATTACAGTGCCCCTGAGCTCCTTTCTTCAACTCGCTTTCTTGTGAGCTAGCCGCAACACCACATGATGTCTTCAGGCCCTAATCTGTGTCCGGCACGACACGCTGAACCTTTGGTTAATTCCTCTTCCTGGTGGGAAATGAGAGTTAAATTTGCCCGTCCAGACACCTCCAGCTAGTCTCTCATTGGTTCTCCCTATTCCTGTTCATCTTCTGCAGAAATTGCAAACTGGGCCAAACAAGAGGTTAAAGGCGCTGACTCTCCAAGTCGGGAGGGTGTTAGTAAAGCGTCTGGAATGTTGCACCCGAGTACCAGCGTACGAAAACTGAGACATATTTGAACACGTCTCCCGATCACATGGTTGATCATACTCTAGGTTCCACATGCATGTTTTAGCTGAAGGAAGAATACCTTAAACTTGAGTACTTGAAACCCATGGAATAGGTACCATGCAATATGACTTCAAAGGGTCTTCATTTGCTCACCGAACCTCTCCAATCCTATCACTGCTGCGTTTATGCCCCTGTACACATGCTTGATTCTCTTTCGGAGACATAGCAATCCATAGGTTTTAAGATACTTAGTAGTCAGGTACATTCTTAGGCGTTTAATATGCGGTGTTGAGGCCATTTCGTTGAGCAAGGAGTAGCTCTTGTCTATTCCGTATTTGGCTTAAGGAATTTTATCTGTGCTCATTTCAATCTCTGGTTTTATGCAGCACCCCAACTCACCTTTCCCCTTAAGCAAGCATAAGTTGGTTTTCTAAATTTGAGACCCTGTTCTGTTCTGTAATTCAGTTCCTGTGTAGCCAAGTTTACATTCCGTGTATTACTGATATCTTATGATGTTTCTTTTTCTGTGTGACTTATTTCAGTTAGAATCATCATACCTGAATCCACTCATTGTGCTGCTAAGGGCCTGATGACATAGATTTCATTGCTGAGTGTTACTGCATTGTACGTAATTACCACAAGTTCTGTATCCATTTTTCACTTTCTGTGATGTTGAACTTGTACGGTAAATGAGGTTCTTGTAAACAGAGGCGTCCCAAACTTTGGGGTGGCTGTGTCTTTTTGATTTTAATTTCCCTAAGCTATAGGACCATAAGTGGAAGTGCCCTAGGCTCTGTTGCTTTGTTTTTTAGGTGTTTCAGGAAACACCATACACTTCTCCCGAGTGTCTGTTGGCAATTTACATCCCGCCCATCAGCATAACAAGGCTCCCAGTTCTCCATGGCCTGTCCTGCCTTTCTGGATTTTACACTTTTTTCAGATGGCCCTTTTGACCGGGGGGAAGTGAGACTTCATTGTAGTGCAGATTTCCTTTGCAAGCTTGCTTGGTTGGCCAAAAAGGGCGTATGCGTTTTTTCCTGAATATATTCAGGAAAAAACGCATACGCCCTTTTTGGCCAAGTGCATCATTGTGGACGTTCTGCCTCTTTTCCTATGCTTTCAATGCAATTCCAGTCTACCTCTTGAAATCGGTTTCCTGCAATTCTGCCCCACTTTCAAGTCCTCTTGGCAGCCTTACTTCAGTATATTTTTGGACGATAGCTGTCATTTATAACTCTGCAGGTTTGTGAATTACAGTGCCCCTGAGCTCCTTTCTTCAACTCGCTTTCTTTTGAGCTGGCCGCAACACCGTAGGATGGCTTCAGGCCATAATCTGGTTCCGGCACGACACACTGAGCCTTTGGTTATTTCCTCTTCCTGGTGGGAAATGAGAGTTAAATTTGCCCGTCCAGACACCTCCAGCTAGTCTCTCATTGGTTCTCGCTATTCCTGTTCATCTTCCGCAGAAATTGCAAACTGGGCCAAACAGGAGGTTAAAGGGACTGACTCTCCAAGTGGGGAGAGTGTTAGTAAAGCATCTGGAATGTTGCACCCGAGTACCAGGGTACGAAAACTGAGACATATTTGAACACGTCTCCCGTTCACACGGTTGATCATACTCTGGGTTCCACATGCATGTTTTAGCTGAAGGAAGAATTCCTTAAACCTGGAGAGTTGAGACCCGTGTAATGGGTACCATGCAATATGACTTCAAAGGGTCTTCATTTGCTCACCGAACCTCTCCAATCCTATCACTGCTGCGTTTATGCCCCTGTACACACGCTTGATTCTCTTTTGGAGACATAGCAATCCATAGGTTTTAAGATACTTACTAGTCAGGTGCATTCTTAGGTGTTTAATATGGGGTGTTGAGTCCATTTCGTTGAGCAAGGAGTAGCTCTTGTCTATTCCATATTTGGCTTAAGGAATTTTATCTGTGCTCATTTCAATGCCTGGTTTTATGCAGCACCCCAAATCACCTTTCCCCTTAAGCAAGCATAAGTTGCTTTTCTAAATTTGAGACCCTGTTCTGTTTTGGAATTGAGTTCCTGTGTAGCCAAGTTTACATTCCGTGTATTAGTGATATCTTATGATGTTTCTTTTTCTGTGTGACTTATTTCAGTTAGAATCATCGTACCTGAATCCACTCATTATGCTGCTACGGGCCTGATGACATAGATTTCATTGCTGAGTGATACTGCATTGTACGTAAGTACCACAAGTTCTGTATCCATTTTTCACTTTCTGTGATATTGAACTTGTACGGTAAATGAGGTTCTTGTAAACAGAGGCGTCCCAAACTTTGGGGTGGCTGTGTCTTTTTGATTTTAATTTCCCTAAGCTATAGGACCATAAGTGGAAGTGCCCTAGGCTCTGTTGCTTTGTTTTTTAGGTGTTTCAGGAAACACCATACACTTCTCCCGAGTGTCTGTTGGCAATTTACATCCCGCCCATCAGCATAACAAGGCTCCCAGTTCTCCATGGCCTGTCCTGCCTTTCTGGATTTTACACTTTTTTCAGATGGCCCTTTTGACCGGGGGGAAGTGAGTCTTCATTGTAGTGCAGATTTCCTTTGCAAGCTTGCTTGGTTGGCCAAAAAGGGCGTATGCGTTTTTTCCTGAATATATTCAGGAAAAAACGCATACGCCCTTTTTGGCCAAGTGCATCATTGTGGACGTTCTGCCTCTTTTCCTATGCTTTCAATGCAATTCCAGTCTACCCCCTGAAATCGGTTTCCTGCAATTCTGCCCCGCTTTCAAGTCCTCTTGGCAGCCTTACTTCAGTATATTTTTGGACGATAGCTGTCATTTATAAGTCTGCAGGTTTGTGAATTACAGTGCCCCTGAGCTCCTTTCTTCAACTCGCTTTCTTGTGAGCTAGCCACAACACCACATGATGTCTTCAGGCCCTAATCTGTGTCCGGCACGACACGCTGAACCTTTGGTTAATTCCTCTTCCTGGTGGGAAATGAGAGTTAAATTTGCCCGTCCAGACACCTCCAGCTAGTCTCTCATTGGTTCTCCCTATTCCTGTTCATCTTCTGCAGAAATTGCAAACTGGGCCAAACAAGAGGTTAAAGGCGCTGACTCTCCAAGTCGGGAGGGTGTTAGTAAAGCGTCTGGAATGTTGCACCCGAGTACCAGCGTACGAAAACTGAGACATATTTGAACACGTCTCCCGATCACATGGTTGATCATACTCTAGGTTCCACATGCATGTTTTAGCTGAAGGAAGAATACCTTAAACTTGAGTACTTGAAACCCATGGAATAGGTACCATGCAATATGACTTCAAAGGGTCTTCATTTGCTCACCGAACCTCTCCAATCCTATCACTGCTGCGTTTATGCCCCTGTACACATGCTTGATTCTCTTTCGGAGACATAGCAATCCATAGGTTTTAAGATACTTAGTAGTCAGGTACATTCTTAGGCGTTTAATATGCGGTGTTGAGGCCATTTCGTTGAGCAAGGAGTAGCTCTTGTCTATTCCGTATTTGGCTTAAGGAATTTTATCTGTGCTCATTTCAATCTCTGGTTTTATGCAGCACCCCAACTCACCTTTCCCCTTAAGCAAGCATAAGTTGGTTTTCTAAATTTGAGACCCTGTTCTGTTCTGTAATTCAGTTCCTGTGTAGCCAAGTTTACATTCCGTGTATTACTGATATCTTATGATGTTTCTTTTTCTGTGTGACTTATTTCAGTTAGAATCATCATACCTGAATCCACTCATTGTGCTGCTAAGGGCCTGATGACATAGATTTCATTGCTGAGTGTTACTGCATTGTACGTAATTACCACAAGTTCTGTATCCATTTTTCACTTTCTGTGATGTTGAACTTGTACGGTAAACGAGGTTCTTGTAAACAGAGGCGTCCCAAACTTTGGGGTGGCTGTGTCTTTTTGATTTTAATTTCCCTAAGCTATAGGACCATAAGTGGAAGTGCCCTAGGCTCTGTTGCTTTGTTTTTTAGGTGTTTCAGGAAACACCATACACTTCTCCCGAGTGTCTGTTGGCAATTTACATCCCGCCCATCAGCATAACAAGGCTCCCAGTTCTCCATGGCCTGTCCTGCCTTTCTGGATTTTACACTTTTTTCAGATGGCCCTTTTGACCGGGGGGAAGTGAGTCTTCATTGTAGTGCAGATTTCCTTTGCAAGCTTGCTTTGTTGGCCAAAAAGGGCGTATGCGTTTTTTCCTGAATATATTCAGGAAAAAACGCATACGCCCTTTTTGGCCAAGTGCATCATTGTGGACGTTCTGCCTCTTTTCCTATGCTTTCAATGCAATTCCAGTCTACCTCCTGAAATCGGTTTCCTGCAATTCTGCCCCGCTTTCAAGTCCTCTTGGCAGCCTTACTTCAGTATATTTTTGGACGATAGCTGTCATTTATAAGTCTGCAGGTTTGTGAATTACAGTGCCCCTGAGCTCCTTTCTTCAACTCGCTTTCTTGTGAGCTAGCCGCAACACCACAGGATGTCTTCAGGCCCTAATCTGTGTCCGGCACGACACGCTGAACCTTTGGTTAATTCCTCTTCCTGGTGGGAAATGAGAGTTAAATTTGCCCGTCCAGACACCTCCAGCTAGTCTCTCATTGGTTCTCCCTATTCCTGTTCATCTTCCGCAGAAATTGCAAACTGGGCCAAACAAGAGGTTAAAGGCGCTGACTCTCCAAGTCGGGAGAGTTTTAGTAAAGCGTCTGGAATGTTGCACCCGAGTACCAGGGTACGAAAACTGAGACATATTTGAACACGTCTCCCGATCACATGGTTGATCATACTCTAGGTTCCACATGCATGTTTTAGCTGAAGGAAGAATACCTTAAACCTGGGTACTTGAAACCCATGGAATGGGTACCATGCAATATGACTTCAAAGGGTCTTCATTTGCTCACCGAACCTCTCCAATCCTATCACTGCTGCGTTTATGCCCCTGTACACATGCTTGATTCTCTTTCGGAGACATAGCAATCCATAGGTTTTAAGATACTTAGTAGTCAGGTACATTCTTAGGCGTTTAATATGCGGTGTTGAGGCCATTTCGTTGAGCAAGGAGTAGCTCTTGTCTATTCCGTATTTGGCTTAAGGAACTTTATCTGTGCTCATTTCAATCTCTGGTTTTATGCAGCACCCCAACTCACCTTTCCCCTTAAGCAAGCATAAGTTGGTTTTCTAAATTTGAGACCCTGTTCTGTTCTGTAATTCAGTTCCTGTGTAGCCAAGTTTACATTCCGTGTATTACTGATATCTTATGATGTTTCTTTTTCTGTGTGACTTATTTCAGTTAGAATCATCATACCTGAATCCACTCATTTTGCTGCTAAGGGCCTGATGACATAGATTTCATTGCTGAGTGTTACTGCATTGTACGTAAGTACCACAAGTTCTGTATCCATTTTTCACTTTCTGTGATATTGAACTTGTACGGTAAACGATGTTCTTGTAAACAGAGGCGTCCCAAACTTTGGGGTGGCTGTGTCTTTTTGATTTTAATTTCCCTAAGCTATAGGACCATAAGTGGAAGTGCCCTAGGCTCTGTTGCTTTGTTTTTTAGGTGTTTCAGGAAACACCATACACTTCTCCCGAGTGTCTGTTGGCAATTTACATCCCGCCCATCAGCATAACAAGGCTCCCAGTTCTCCATGGCCTGTCCTGCCTTTCTGGATTTTACACTTTTTTCAGATGGCCCTTTTGACCGGGAGGAAGTGAGTCTTCATTGTAGTGCAGATTTCCTTTGCAAGCTTGCTTTGTTGGCCAAAAAGGGCGTATGCGTTTTTTCCTGAATATATTCAGGAAAAAACGCATACGCCCTTTTTGGCCAAGTGCATCATTGTGGACGTTCTGCCTCTTTTCCTATGCTTTCAATGCAATTCCAGTCTACCTCCTGAAATCGGTTTCCTGCAATTCTGCCCCGCTTTCAAGTCCTCTTGGCAGCCTTACTTCAGTATATTTTTGGACGATAGCTGTCATTTATAAGTCTGCAGGTTTGTGAATTACAGTGCCCCTGAGCTCCTTTCTTCAACTCGCTTTCTTGTGAGCTAGCCGCAACACCACAGGATGTCTTCAGGCCCTAATCTGTGTCCGGCACGACACGCTGAACCTTTGGTTAATTCCTCTTCCTGGTGGGAAATGAGAGTTAAATTTGCCCGTCCAGACACCTCCAGCTAGTCTCTCATTGGTTCTCCCTATTCCTGTTCATCTTCCGCAGAAATTGCAAACTGGGCCAAACAAGAGGTTAAAGGCGCTGACTCTCCAAGTCGGGAGAGTTTTAGTAAAGCATCTGGAATGTTGCACCCGAGTACCAGGGTACAAAAACTGAGACATATTTGAACACGTCTCCCGATCACATGGTTGATCATACTCTAGGTTCCACATGCATGTTTTAGCTGAAGGAAGAATACCTTAAACCTGGGTACTTGAAACCCATGGAATGGGTACCATGCAATATGACTTCAAAGGGTCTTCATTTGCTCACCGAACCTCTCCAATCCTATCACTGCTGCGTTTATGCCCCTGTACACATGCTTGATTCTCTTTCGGAGACATAGCAATCCATAGGTTTTAAGATACTTAGTAGTCAGGTACATTCTTAGGCGTTTAATATGCGGTGTTGAGGCCATTTCGTTGAGCAAGGAGTAGCTCTTGTCTATTCCGTATTTGGCTTAAGGAACTTTATCTGTGCTCATTTCAATCTCTGGTTTTATGTAGCACCCCAACTCACCTTTCCCCTTAAGCAAGCATAAGTTGGTTTTCTAAATTTGAGACCCTGTTCTGTTCTGTAATTCAGTTCCTGTGTAGCCAAGTTTACATTCCGTGTATTACTGATATCTTATGATGTTTCTTTTTCTGTGTGACTTATTTCAGTTAGAATCATCATACCTGAATCCACTCATTGTGCTGCTAAGGGCCTGATGACATAGATTTCATTGCTGAGTGTTACTGCATTGTACGTAAGTACCACAAGTTCTGTATCCATTTTTCACTTTCTGTGATATTGAACTTGTACGGTAAACGAGGTTCTTGTAAACAGAGGCGTCCCAAACTTTGGGGTGGCTGTGTCTTTTTGATTTTAATTTCCCTAAGCTATAGGACCATAAGTGGAAGTGCCCTAGGCTCTGTTGCTTTGTTTTTTAGATGTTTCAGGAAACACCATACACTTCTCCAGAGTGTCTGTTGGCAATTTACATCCCGCCCATCAGCATAACAAGGCTCCCAGTTCTCCATGGCCTGTCCTGCCTTTCTGGATATTACACTTTTTTCAGATGGCCCTTTTGACCGGGGGGAAGTGAGACTTCATTGTAGTGCAGATTTCCTTTGCAAGCTTGCTTGGTTGGCCAAAAAGTGCGTATGCGTCTTTTCCTGAATATATTCAGGAAAAAACGCATACGCCCTTTTTGGCCAAGTGCATCATTGTGGACGTTCTGCCTCTTTTCCTATATTTTCAATGCAATTCAAGTCTACCTCCTGAAATCGGTTTCCTGCAATTCTGCCCCGCTTTCAAGTCCTCTTGGCAGCCTTACTTCAGTATATTTTTGGACGATAGCTGTCATTTATTAGTCTGCAGGTTTGTGAATTACAGTGCCCCTGAGCTCCTTTCTTCAACTCGCTTTCTTTTGAGCTGGCCGCAACACCGCAGGATGGCTTCAGGCCCTAAACTTGTTCCGGCACGGCACGCTGAGCCTTTGGTTATTTCCTCTTCCTGGTGGGAAATGAGAGTTAAATTTGCCCGTCCAGACACCTCCAGCTCGTCTCTCATTGGTTCTACCTATTCCTTTTCATCTTCCGCATAAATTGCAAACTGGGCCAAACAGGAGGTTAAAGGCGTTGACTCTCCAAGTGGGGAGAGTGTTAGTAAAGCGTCTGGAATGTTGCACCCGAGTACCAGGGGAGGAAAACTGAGACATATTTGAACACGTCTCCCGTTCACACGGTTGATCATACTCTGGGTTCCACATGCATGTTTTAGCTGAAGGAAGAATACCTTAAACCTGGAGAGTTGAGACCCGTGTAATGGGTACCATGCAATATGACTTCAAAGGGTCTTCATTTGCTCAGCGAACCTCTCTAATCCTATCACTGCTACGTTTATGCCCCTGTACACACGCTTCATTCTCTTTTGGAGACATAGCAATCGATAGGTTTTAAGATACTTACTAGTCAGGTACATTCTTAGGCGTTTAATATGCGGTGTTGAGTCCATTTCGTTGAGCAAGGAGTAGCTCTTGTCTATTCCATATTTGGCTTAAGGAACTTTATCTGTGCTCATTTCAATCTCTGGTTTTATGCAGCACCCCAACTCACCTTTCCCCTTAAGCAAGCATAAGTTGGTTTTCTAAATTTGAGACCCTGTTCTGTTCTGTAATTCAGTTCCTGTGTAGCCAAGTTTACATTCCGTGTATTACTGATATCTTATGATGTTTCTTTTTCTGTGTGACTTATTTCAGTTAGAATCATCATACCTGAATCCACTCATTGTGCTGCTAAGGGCCTGATGACATAGATTTCATTGCTGAGTGTTACTGCATTGTACGTAAGTACCACAAGTTCTGTATCCATTTTTCACTTTCTGTGATATTGAACTTGTACGGTAAACGAGGTTCTTGTAAACAGAGGCGTCCCAAACTTTGGGGTGGCTGTGTCTTTTTGATTTTAATTTCCGTAAGCTATAGGACCATAAGTGGAAGTGCCCTAGGCTCTGTTGCTTTGTTTTTTAGATGTTTCAGGAAACACCATACACTTCTCCCGAGTGTCTGTTGGCAATTTACATCCCGCCCATCAGCATAACAAGGCTCCCAGTTCTCCATGGCCTGTCCTGCCTTTCTGGATTTTACACGTTTTTCAGATGGCCCTTTTGACCGGGGGGAAGTGAGACTTCATTGTAGTGCAGATTTCATTTGCAAGTTTGCTTGGTTGGCCAAAAAGGGCGTATGCGTTTTTTCCTGAATGTATTCAGAAAAAAACGCATACGCCCTTTTTGGCGAAGTGCATCATTGTGGACGTTCTGCCTCTTTTCCTATGCTTTCAATGCAATTCCAGTCTACCTCCTGAAATCAGTTTCCTGCAATTCTGCCCCGCTTTCAAGTCCTCTTGGCAGCCTTACTTCAGTATATTTTTGGACGATAGCTGTCATTTATAACTCTGCAGGTTTGTGAATTACAGTGCCCCTGAGCTCCTTTCTTCAACTCGCTTTCTTGTGACCTGGCCGCAACAACGCAGGATGGCTTCAGGCCCTAATCTAGTTCCGGCACGGCACACTGAGCCTTTGGTTAATTCCTCTCCCTGGTGGGAAATGAGAGTTAAATTTGCCCGTCCAGACACCTCCAGCTAGTCTCTCATTGGTTCTCGCTATTCCTGTTCATCTTCCGCAGAAATTGCAAACTGGGCCAAACAGGAGGTTAAAGGGACTGACTCTCCAAGTCGGGAGAGTGTTAGTAAAGCGTCTGGAATGTTGCACCCGAGTACCAGGGTATGAAAACTGAGACATATTTGAACACGTCTCCCGATCACATGGTTGATCATACTCTAGGTTCCACATGCATGTTTTAGCTGAAGGAAGAATACCTTAAACCTGGGTAGTTGAAACCCATGGAATGGGTACCATGCAATATGACTTCAAAGGGTCTTCATTTGCTCACCAAAACTCTCCAATCCTATCACTGCTGCGTTTATGCCCCTGTACACATGCTTGATTCTCTTTCGGAGACATAGCAATCCATAGGTTTTAAGATACTTATTAGTCACGTACATTCTTAGGCATTTAATATGCGGTGTTGAGTCCATTTCATTGAGCAAGGAGTAGCTCTTGTCTATTCCATATTTGGCTTAAGGAACTTTATCTGTGCTCATTTCAATCTCTGGTTTTATGCAGCACCCCAACTCACCTTTCCCCTTAAGCAAGCATAAGTTGGTTTTCTAAATTTGAGAACCTGTTCTGTTCTGTAATTCAGTTCCTGTGTAGCCAAGTTTACATTCCGTGTATTAGTGATATCTTATGATGTTTCTTTTTCTGTGTGACATATTTCAGTTAGAATCATCATACCTGAATCCACTCATTGTGCTGCTAAGGGCCTGATGACATAGATTTAATTGCTGAGTGATATTGCTTTGTAAGTAAATACCACAACTTCTTTATCCATTTTTCACTTTCTGCGATGTTGAACTTGTACTGTAAACGAGGTTCTTGTAAACAGAGGCGTCCCAAACTTTGGGGTGGCTGTGTCTTTTTGATTTTAATTTCCCTAAGCTATAGGACCATAAGTGGAAGTGCCCTAGGCTCTGTTGCTTTGTTTTTTAGATGTTTCAGGAAACACTATACACTTGTCCCGAGTGTCTGTTGGCAATTTACATCCCGCCCATCAGCATAACAAGGCTCCCAGTTCTCCATGGCCTGTCCTGCCTTTCTGGATTTTAAACTTTTTTCAGATGGCCATTTTGACCGGGGGGAAGTGAGACTTCATTGTAGTGCAGATTTCATTTGCAAGTTTGCTTGGTTGGCCAAAAAGGGCGTATGCGTTTTTTCCTGAATGTATTCAGGAAAAAACGCATACGCCCTTTTTGGCGAAGTGCATCATTGTGGACGTTCTGCCTCTTTTCCTATGCTTTCAATGCAATTCCAGTCTACCTCCTGAAATCAGTTTCCTGCAATTCTGCCCCGCTTTCAAGTCCTCTTGGCAGCCTTACTTCAGTATATTTTTGGACGATAGCTGTCATTTATAACTCTGCAGGTTTGTGAATTACAGTGCCCCTGAGCTCCTTTCTTCAACTCGCTTTCTTGTGACCTGGCCGCAACACCGCAGGATGGCTTCAGGCCCTATTCTGGTTCCGGCACGGCACGCTGAGCCTTTGGTTAATTCCTCTTCCTGGTGGGAAATGAGAGTAAAATTTTCCCGTCCAGACACCTCCAGCTAGTCTCTCATTGGTTCTCGCTATTCCTGTTCATCTTCCGCAGAAATTGCAAACTGGGCCAAACAGGAGGTTAAAGGGACTGACTCTCCAAGTCGGGAGAGTGTTAGTAAAGTGTCTGGAATGTTGCACCCGAGTACCAGGGTATGAAAACTGAGACATATTTGAACACGTCTCCCGAGCACATGGTTGATCATACTCTAGGTTCCACATGCATGTTTTAGCTGAAGGAAGAATACATTAAACCTGGGTAGTTGAAACCCGTGGAATGGGTACCATGCAATATGACTTCAAAGGGTCTTCATTTGCTCACCGAACCTCTCCAATCCTATCACTGCTGCATTTATGCCCCTGTACACACGCTTGATTCTCTTTCGGAGACATAGCAATCCCTAGGTTTTAAGATACTTACTAGTCAGGTACATTCTTAGGCGTTTAATATGGGGAGTTGAGTCCATTTCGTTGAGCAAGGAGTAGCTCTTGTCTATTCCATATTTGGCTTAAGGAACTTTATCTGTGCTCATTTCAATCTCTGGTTTTATGCAGCACCCCAACTCACCTTTCCCCTTAAGCAAGCATAAGTTGGTTTTCTAAATTTGAGACCCTGTTCTGTTTTGGAATTCAGTTCCGGTGTAGCCAAGTTTACATTCCGTGTATTACTGATATCTTATGATGTTTCTTTTTCTGTGTGACTTATTTCAGTTAGAATCATTGTACCTGAATCCACTCATTATGCTGCTACGGGCCTGATGACATAGATTTCATTGCTGAGTGATAGTGCATTGTACGTAAGTACCACAAGTTCTTTATCCATTTTTCACTTTCTGTGATATTGAACTTGTACGGTAAACGAGGTTCTTGTAAACAGAGGCGTCCCAAACTTTGGGGTGGCTGTGTCTTTTTGATTTTAATTTCCCTAAGCTATAGGACCATAAGTGGAAGTGCCCTAGGCTCTGTTGCTTTGTTTTTTAGATGTTTCAGGAAACACCATACACTTCTCCCGAGTGTCTGTTGGCAATTTACATCCCGCCCATCAGCATAACAAGGCTCCCAGTTCTCCATGGCCTGTCCTGCCTTTCTGGATTTTACACTTTTTTCAGATGGCCCTTTTGACCGGGGGGAAGTGAGACTTCATTGTAGTGCAGATTTCCTTTGCAAGCTTGCTTGGTTGGCCAAAAAGGGCGTATGCGTTTTTTCCTGAATATATTCAGGAAAAAACGTATACGCCCTTTTTGGCCAAGTGCATCATTGTGGACGTTCTGCCTCTTTTCCTATGCTTTCAATGCAATTCCAGTCTACCTCCTGAAATCGGTTTCCTGCAATTCTGCCCCGCTTTCAAGTCCTCTTGGCAGCCTTACTTCAGTATATTTTTGGACGATAGCTGTCATTTATAACTCTGCAGGTTTGTGAATTACAGTGCCCCTGAGCTCCTTTCTTCAACTCGCTTTCTTTTGAGCTGGCCGCAACACCGCAGTATGGCTTCAGGCCCTAAACTGGTTCCGGCACGGCACGCTGAGCCTTTGGTTAATTCCTCTTCCTGGTGGGAAATGAGGGTTAAATTTGCCCGTCCAGACACCTCCAGCTAGTCTCTCATTGGTTCTCGCTATTCCTGTTCATCTTCCGCAGAAATTGCAAACTGGACCAAACAGGAGGTTAAAGGCACTGACTCTCCAAGTCGGGAGGGTGTTAGTAAAGCGTCTGGAATGTTGCACCCGAGTACCAGCGTACGAAAACTGAGACATATTTGAACACGTCTCCCGATCACATGGTTGATCATACTCTAGGTTCCACATGCATGTTTTAGCTGAAGGAAGAATACCTTAAACCTGGGTAGTTGAAACCCGTGGAATGGGTACCATGCAATATGACTTCAAAGGGTCTTCATTTGCTCACCGAACCTCTCCAATCCTATCACTGCTGCGTTTATGCCCCTGTACACATGCTTGATTCTCTTTCGGAGACATAGCAATCCATAGGTTTTAAGATACTTACTAGTCAGGTACATTCTTAGGCATTTAATATGCGGTGTTGAGTCCATTTCATTGAGCAAGGAGTAGCTCTTGTCTATTCCATATTTGGCTTAAGGAACTTTATCTGTGCTCATTTCAATCTCTGGTTTTATGCAGCACCCCAACTCACCTTTCCCCTTAAGCAAGCATAAGTTGGTTTTCTAAATTTGAGACCCTGTTCTGTTCTGTAATTCAGTTCCTGTGTAGCCAAGTTTACATTCCGTGTATTACTGATATCTTATGATGTTTCTTTTTCTGTGTGACTTATTTCAGTTAGAATCATCATACCTGAATCCACTCATTGTGCTGCTAAGGGCCTGATGACATAGATTTCATTGCTGAGTGATATTGCTTTGTAAGTAAATACCACAACTTCTTTATCCATTTTTCACTTTCTGCGATGTTGAACTTGTACTGTAAACGAGGTTCTTGTAAACAGAGGTGTCCCAAACTTTGGGGTGGCTGTGTCTTTTTGATTTTAATTTCCCTAAGCTATAGGACCATAAGTGGAAGTGCCCTAGGCTCTGTTGCTTTGTTTTTTAGATGTTTCAGGAAACACCATACACTTATCCCGAGTGTCTGTTGGCAATTTACATCCCGCCCATCAGCATAACAAGGCTCCCAGTTCTCCATGGCCTGTCCTGCCTTTCTGGATTTTACACTTTTTTCAGATGGCCCTTTTGACCGGGGGGAAGTGAGACTTCATTGTAGTGCAGATTTCCTTTGCAAGTTTGCTTGGTTGGCCAAAAAGGGCGTATGCGTTTTTTCCTGAATATATTCAGGAAAAAATGCATACGCCCTTTTTGGCCAAGTGCATCATTGTGGACGTTCTGCCTCTTTTCCTATGCTTTCAATGCAATTCCAGTCTACCTCCTGAAATCGGTTTCCTGCAATTCTGCCCCGCTTTCAAGTCCTCTTGGCAGCCTTACTTCAGTATATTTTTGGACGATAGCTGTCATTTATAACTCTGCAGGTTTGTGAATTACAGTGCCCCTGAGCTCCTTTCTTCAACTCGCTTTCTTTTGAGCTGGCCGCAACACCGCAGGATGGCTTCAGGCCCTAATCTGGTTCCGGCACGGCACGCTGAGCCTTTGGTTAATTCCTCTTCCTGGTGGGAAATGAGAGTTAAATTTGCCCGTCCAGACACCTCCAGCTAGTCTCTCATTGGTTCTCGCTATTCCTGTTCATCTTCCGCAGAAATTGCAAACTGGGCCAAACAGGAGGTTAAAGGGACTGACTCTCCAAGTCGGGAGGGTGTTAGTAAAGCGTCTGGAATGTTGCACCCGAGTACCAGGGTACGAAAACTGAGACATATTTGAACACGTCTCCCGATCACATGGTTGATCATACTCTAGGTTCCACATGCATGTTTTAGCTGAAGGAAGAATACCTTAAACCTGGGTAGTTGAAACCCGTGGAATGGGTACCATGCAATATGACTTCAAAGGGTCTTCATTTGCTCACCGAACCTCTCCAATCCTATCACTGCTGCGTTTATGCCCCTGTACACATGCTTGATTCTCTTTCGGAGACATAGCAATCCATAGGTTTTAAGATACTTACTAGTCAGGTACATTCTTAGGCGTTTAATATGCGGTGTTGAGTCCATTTCGTTGAGCAAGGAGTAGCTCTTGTCTATTCCATATTTGGCTTAAGGAACTTTATCTGTGCTCATTTCAATCTCTGGTTTTATGCAGCACCCCAACTCACCTTTCCCCTTAAGCAAGCATAAGTTGGTTTTCTAAATTTGAGACCCTGTTCTGTTCTGTAATTCAGTTCCTGTGTAGCCAAGTTTACATTCCGTGTATTACTGATATCTTATGATGTTTCTTTTTCTGTGTGACTTATTTCAGTTAGAATCATCATACCTGAATCCACTCATTGTGCTGCTAAGGGCCTGATGACATAGATTTCATTGCTGAGTGATATTGCTTTGTAAGTAAATACCACAACTTCTTTATCCATTTTTCACTTTCTGCGATGTTGAACTTGTACTGTAAACGAGGTTCTTGTAAACAGAGGCGTTCCAAACTTTGGGGTGGCTGTGTCTTTTTGATTTTAATTTCCCTAAGCTATAGGACCATAAGTGGAAGTGCCCTAGGCTCTGTTGCTTTGTTTTTTAGATGTTTCAGGAAACACCATACACTTCTCCCGAGTGTCTGTTGGCAATTTACATCCTGCCCATCAGCATAACAAGGCTCCCAGTTCTCCATGGCCTGTCCTGCCTTTCTGGATTTTACACTTTTTTCAGATGGCCCTTTTGACCAGGGGGAAGTGAGACTTCATTGTAGTGCAGATTTCCTTTGCAAGCTTGCTTGGTTGGCCAAAAAGGGCGTATGCGTTTTTTCCTGAATATATTCAGGAAAAAACGCATACGCCCTTTTTGGCCAAGTGCATCATTGTGGACGTTCTGCCTCTTTTCCTATGCTTTCAATGCAATTCCAGTCTACCTCCTGAAATCGGTTTCCTGCAATTCTGCCCCACTTTCAAGTCCTCTTGGCAGCCTTACTTCAGTATATTTTTGGACGATAGCTGTCATTTATAACTCTGCAGGTTTGTGAATTACAGTGCCCCTGAGCTCCTTTCTTCAACTCGCTTTCTTTTGAGCTGGCCGCAACACCGCAGGATGGCTTCAGGCCCTAATCTGGTTCCGGCACGGCACGCTGAGCCTTTGGTTAATTCCTCTTCCTGGTGGGAAATGAGAGTTAAATTTGCCCGTCCAGACACCTCCAGCTAGTCTCTCATTGGTTCTCGCTATTCCTGTTCATCTTCCGCAGAAATTGCAAACTGGGCCAAACAGGAGGTTAAAGGGACTGACTCTCCAAGTCGGGAGGGTGTTAGTAAAGCGTCTGGAATGTTGCACCCGAGTACCAGGGTACGAAAACTGAGACATATTTGAACACGTCTCCCGATCACATGGTTGATCATACTCTAGGTTCCACATGCATGTTTTAGCTGAAGGAAGAATACCTTAAACCTGGGTAGTTGAAACCCATGGAATGGGTACCATGCAATATGACTTCAAAGGGTCTTCATTTGCTCACCGAACCTCTCCAATCCTATCACTGCTGCGTTTATGCCCCTGTACACATGCTTGATTCTCTTTCGGAGACATAGCAATCCATAGGTTTTAAGATACTTACTAGTCAGGTACATTCTTAGGCATTTAATATGGGGTGTTGAGTCCATTTCGTTGAGCAAGGAGTAGCTCTTGTCTATTCCATATTTGGCTTAAGGAACTTTATCTGTGCTCATTTCAATCTCTGGTTTTATGCAGCACCCCAACTCACCTTTCCCCTTAAGCAAGCATAAGTTGGTTTTCTAAATTTGAGACCCTGTTCTGTTCTGTAATTCAGTTCCTGTGTAGCCAAGTTTACATTCCGTGTATTACTGATATCTTATGATGTTTCTTTTTCGGTGTGACTTATTTCAGTTAGAATCATCATACCTGAATCCACTCATTGTGCTGCTGAGGGCCTGATGACATAGATTTCATTGCTGAGTGATATTGCTTTGTAAGTAAATACCACAACTTCTTTATCCATTTTTCACTTTCTGCGATGTTGAACTTGTACGCTAAACGAGGTTCTTGTAAACAGAGGCGTCCCAAACTTTGGGGTGGCTGTGTCTTTTTGATTTTAATTTCCCTAAGCTATAGGACCATAAGTGGAAGTGCCCTAGGCTCTGTTGCTTTGTTTTTTAGATGTTTCAGGAAACACCATACACTTCTCCCGAGTGTCTGTTGGCAATTTACATCCCGCCCTTCAGCATAACAAGGCTCCCAGTTCTCCATGGCCTGTCCTGCCTTTCTGGATTTTACACTTTTTTCAGATGGCCCTTTTGACCGGGGGGAAGTGAGACTTCATTGTAGTGCAGATTTCCTTTGCAAGCTTGCTTGGTTGGCCAAAAAGGGCGTATGCGTTTTTTCCTGAATATATTCAGGAAAAAACGCATACGCCCTTTTTGGCCAAGTGCATCATTGTGGACGTTCTGCCTCTTTTCCTATGCTTTCAATGCAATTCCAGTCTGCCTCCTGAAATCGGTTTCCTGCAATTCTGCCCTGCTTTCAAGTCCTCTTGGCAGCCTTACTTCAGTATATTTTTGGACGATAGCTGTCATTTATAACTCTGCAGGTTTGTGAATTACAGTGCCCCTGAGCTCCTTTCTTCAACTCGCTTTCTTTTGAGCTGGCCGCAACACCGCAGGATGGCTTCAGGCCCTAATCTGGTTCCGGCACGGCACGCTGAGCCTTTGGTTAATTCCTCTTCCTGGTGGGAAATGAGAGTTAAATTTGCCCGTCCAGACAGCTCCAGCTAGTCTCTCATTGGTTCTCACTATTCCTGTTCATCTTCCGCAGAAATTGCAAACTGGGCCAAACAGGAGGTTAAAGGGACTGACTCTCCAAGTCGGGAGGGTGTTAGTAAAGCGTCTGGAATGTTGCACCCGAGTACCAGGGTACGAAAACTGAGACATATTTGAACACGTCTCCCGATCACATGGTTGATCATACTCTAGGTTCCACATGCATGTTTTAGCTGAAGGAAGAATACCTTAAACCTGGGTAGTTGAAACCCGTGGAATGGGTACCATGCAATATGACTTCAAAGGGTCTTCATTTGCTCACCGAACCTCTCCAATCCTATCACTGCTGCGTTTATGCCCCTGTACACATGCTTGATTCTCTTTCGGAGACATAGCAATCCATAGGTTTTAAGATACTTACTAGTCAGGTACATTCTTAGGCATTTAATATGCGGTGTTGAGTCCATTTCGTTGAGCAAGGAGTAGCTCTTGTCTATTCCATATTTGGCTTAAGGAACTTTATCTGTGCTCATTTCAATCTCTGGTTTTATGCAGCACCCCAACTCACCTTTACCCTTAAGCAAGCATAAGTTGGTTTTCTAAATTTGAGACCCTGTTCTGTTCTGTAATTCAGTTCCTGTGTAGCCAAGTTTACATTCCGTGTATTACTGATATCTTATGATGTTTCTTTTTCTGTGTGACTTATTTCAGTTAGAATCATCATACCTGAATCCACTCATTGTGCTGCTAAGGGCCTGATGACATAGATTTCATTGCTGAGTGATATTGCTTTGTAAGTAAATACCACAACTTCTTTATCCATTTTTCACTTTCTGCGATGTTGAACTTGTACGGTAAACGAGGTTCTTGTAAACAGAGGCGTCCCAAACTTTGGGGTGGCTGTGTCTTTTTGATTTTAATTTCCCTAAGCTATAGGACCATAAGTGGAAGTGCCCTAGGCTCTGTTGCTTTGTTTTTTAGATGTTTCAGGAAACACCATACACTTCTCCCGAGTGTCTGTTGGCAATTTACATCCCGCCCATCAGCATAACAAGGCTCCCAGTTCTCCATGGCCTGTCCTGCCTTTCTGGATTTTACACTTTTTTCAGATGGCCCTTTTGACCGGGGGGAAGTGAGACTTCATTGTAGTGCAGATTTCCTTTGCAAGCTTGCTTGGTTGGCCAAAAAGGGCGTATGCGTTTTTTCCTGAATATATTCAGGAAAAAACGCATACGCCCTTTTTGGCCAAGTGCATCATTGTGGACGTTCTGCCTCTTTTCCTATGCTTTCAATGCAATTCCAGTCTGCCTCCTGAAATCGGTTTCCTGCAATTCTGCCCCGCTTTCAAGTCCTCTTGGCAGCCTTACTTCAGTATATTTTTGGACGATAGCTGTCATTTATAACTCTGCAGGTTTGTGAATTACAGTGCCCCTGAGCTCCTTTCTTCAACTCGCTTTCTTTTGAGCTGGCCGCAACACCGCAGGATGGCTTCAGGCCCTAATCTGGTTCCGGCACGGCACGCTGAGCCTTTGGTTAATTCCTCTTCCTGGTGGGAAATGAGAGTTAAATTTGCCCGTCCAGACACCTCCAGCTAGTCTCTCATTGGTTCTCGCTATTCCTGTTCATCTTCCGCAGAAATTGCAAACTGGGCCAAACAGGAGGTTAAAGGGACTGACTCTCCAAGTCGGGAGGGTGTTAGTAAAGCGTCTGGAATGTTGCACCCGAGTACCAGGGTACAAAAACTGAGACATATTTGAACACGTCTCCCGATCACATGGTTGATCAGACTCTAGGTTCCACATGCATGTTTTACCTGAAGGAAGAATACCTTAAACCTGGGTAGTTGAAACCCGTGGAATGGGTACCATGCAATATGACTTCAAAGGGTCTTCATTTGCTCACCGAACCTCTCCAATCCTATCACTGCTGCGTTTATGCCCCTGTACACATGCTTGATTCTCTTTCGGAGACATAGCAATCCATAGGTTTTAAGATACTTACTAGTCAGGTACATTCTTAGGCATTTAATATGGGGTGTTGAGTCCATTTCGTTGAGCAAGGAGTAGCTCTTGTCTATTCCATATTTGGCTTAAGGAACTTTATCTGTGCTCATTTCAATCTCTGGTTTTATGCAGCACCCCAACTCACCTTTCCCCTTAAGCAAGCATAAGTTGGTTTTCTAAATTTGAGACCCTGTTCTGTTCTGTAATTCAGTTCCTGTGTAGCCAAGTTTACATTCCGTGTATTACTGATATCTTATGATGTTTCTTTTTCGGTGTGACTTATTTCAGTTAGAATCATCATACCTGAATCCACTCATTGTGCTGCTAAGGGCCTGATGACATAGATTTCATTGCTGAGTGATATTGCTTTGTAAGTAAATACCACAACTTCTTTATCCATTTTTCACTTTCTGCGATGTTGAACTTGTACGGTAAACGAGGTTCTTGTAAACAGAGGCGTCCCAAACTTTGGGGTGGCTGTGTCTTTTTGATTTTAATTTCCCTAAGCTATAGGACCATAAGTGGAAGTGCCCTAGGCTCTGTTGCTTTGTTTTTTAGATGTTTCAGGAAACACCATACACTTCTCCCGAGTGTCTGTTGGCAATTTACATCCCGCCCATCAGCATAACAAGGCTCCCAGTTCTCCATGGCCTGTCCTGCCTTTCTGGATTTTACACTTTTTTCAGATGGCCCTTTTGACCGGGGGGAAGTGAGACTTCATTGTAGTGCAGATTTCCTTTGCAAGCTTGCTTGGTTGGCCAAAAAGGGCGTATGCGTTTTTTCCTGAATATATTCAGGAAAAAACGCATACGCCCTTTTTGGCCAAGTGCATCATTGTGGACGTTCTGCCTCTTTTCCTATGCTTTCAATGCAATTCCAGTCTGCCTCCTGAAATCGGTTTCCTGCAATTCTGCCCTGCTTTCAAGTCCTCTTGGCAGCCTTACTTCAGTATATTTTTGGACGATAGCTGTCATTTATAACTCTGCAGGTTTGTGAATTACAGTGCCCCTGAGCTCCTTTCTTCAACTCGCTTTCTTTTGAGCTGGCCGCAACACCGCAGGATGGCTTCAGGCCCTAATCTGGTTCCGGCACGGCACGCTGAGCCTTTGGTTAATTCCTCTTCCTGGTGGGAAATGAGAGTTAAATTTGCCCGTCCAGACACCTCCAGCTAGTCTCTCATTGGTTCTCACTATTCCTGTTCATCTTCCGCAGAAATTGCAAACTGGGCCAAACAGGAGGTTAAAGGGACTGACTCTCCAAGTCGGGAGGGTGTTAGTAAAGCGTCTGGAATGTTGCACCCGAGTACCAGGGTACGAAAACTGAGACATATTTGAACACGTCTCCCGATCACATGGTTGATCATACTCTAGGTTCCACATGCATGTTTTAGCTGAAGGAAGAATACCTTAAACCTGGGTAGTTGAAACCCGTGGAATGGGTACCATGCAATATGACTTCAAAGGGTCTTCATTTGCTCACCGAACCTCTCCAATCCTATCACTGCTGCGTTTATGCCCCTGTACACATGCTTGATTCTCTTTCGGAGACATAGCAATCCATAGGTTTTAAGATACTTACTAGTCAGGTACATTCTTAGGCATTTAATATGCGGTGTTGAGTCCATTTCGTTGAGCAAGGAGTAGCTCTTGTCTATTCCATATTTGGCTTAAGGAACTTTATCTGTGCTCATTTCAATCTCTGGTTTTATGCAGCACCCCAACTCACCTTTCCCCTTAAGCAAGCATAAGTTGGTTTTCTAAATTTGAGACCCTGTTCTGTTCTGTAATTCAGTTCCTGTGTAGCCAAGTTTACATTCCGTGTATTACTGATATCTTATGATGTTTCTTTTTCTGTGTGACTTATTTCAGTTAGAATCATCATACCTGAATCCACTCATTGTGCTGCTAAGGGCCTGATGACATAGATTTCATTGCTGAGTGATATTGCTTTGTAAGTAAATACCACAACTTCTTTATCCATTTTTCACTTTCTGCGATGTTGAACTTGTACGCTAAACGAGGTTCTTGTAAACAGAGGCGTCCCAAACTTTGGGGTGGCTGTGTCTTTTTGATTTTAATTTCCCTAAGCTATAGGACCATAAGTGGAAGTGCCCTAGGCTCTGTTGCTTTGTTTTTTAGATGTTTCAGGAAACACCATACACTTCTCCCGAGTGTCTGTTGGCAATTTACATCCCGCCCATCAGCATAACAAGGCTCCCAGTTCTCCATGGCCTGTCCTGCCTTTCTGGATTTTACACTTTTTTCAGATGGCCCTTTTGACCGGGGGGAAGTGAGACTTCATTGTAGTGCAGATTTCCTTTGCAAGCTTGCTTGGTTGGCCAAAAAGGGCGTATGCGTTTTTTCCTGAATATATTCAGGAAAAAACGCATACGCCCTTTTTGGCCAAGTGCATCATTGTGGACGTTCTGCCTCTTTTCCTATGCTTTCAATGCAATTCCAGTCTGCCTCCTGAAATCGGTTTCCTGCAATTCTGCCCCGCTTTCAAGTCCTCTTGGCAGCCTTACTTCAGTATATTTTTGGACGATAGCTGTCATTTATAACTCTGCAGGTTTGTGAATTACAGTGCCCCTGAGCTCCTTTCTTCAACTCGCTTTCTTTTGAGCTGGCCGCAACACCGCAGGATGGCTTCAGGCCCTAATCTGGTTCCGGCACGGCACGCTGAGCCTTTGGTTAATTCCTCTTCCTGGTGGGAAATGAGAGTTAAATTTGCCCGTCCAGACACCTCCAGCTAGTCTCTCATTGGTTCTCGCTATTCCTGTTCATCTTCCGCAGAAATTGCAAACTGGGCCAAACAGGAGGTTAAAGGGACTGACTCTCCAAGTCGGGAGGGTGTTAGTAAAGCGTCTGGAATGTTGCACCCGAGTACCAGGGTACGAAAACTGAGACATATTTGAACACGTCTCCCGATCACATGGTTGATCAGACTCTAGGTTCCACATGCATGTTTTAGCTGAAGGAAGAATACCTTAAACCTGGGTAGTTGAAACCCGTGGAATGGGTACCATGCAATATGACTTCAAAGGGTCTTCATTTGCTCACCGAACCTCTCCAATCCTATCACTGCTGCGTTTATGCCCCTGTACACATGCTTGATTCTCTTTCGGAGACATAGCAATCCATAGGTTTTAAGATACTTACTAGTCAGGTACATTCTTAGGCGTTTAATATGCGGTGTTGAGTCCATTTCTTTGAGCAAGGAGTAGCTCTTGTCTATTCCATATTTGGCTTAAGGAACTTTATCTGTGCTCATTTCAATCTCTGGTTTTATGCAGCACCCCAACTCACCTTTCCCCTTAAGCAAGCATAAGTTGGTTTTCTAAATTTGAGACCCTGTTCTGTTCTGTAATTCAGTTCTTTTGTAGCCAAGTTTACATTCCGTGTATTACTGATATCTTATGATGTTTCTTTTTCTGTGTGACTTATTTCAGTTAGAATCATCGTACCTGAATCCACTCATTGTGCTGCTAAGGGCCTGATGACATAGATTTCATTGCTGAGTGATATTGCTTTGTAAGTAAATACCACAACTTCTTTATCCATTTTTCACTTTCTGCGATGTTGAACTTGTACTGTAAACGAGGTTCTTGTAAACAGAGGCGTCCCAAACTTTGGGGTGGCTGTGTCTTTTTGATTTTAATTTCCCTAAGCTATAGGACCATAAGTGGAAGTGCCCTAGGCTCTGTTGCTTTGTTTTTTAGATGTTTCAGGAAACACCATACACTTCTCCCGAGTGTCTGTTGGCAATTTACATCCCGCCCATCAGCATAACAAGGCTCCCAGTTCTCCATGGCCTGTCCTGCCTTTCTGGATTTTACACTTTTTTCAGATGGCCCTTTTGACCGGGGGGAAGTGAGACTTCATTGTAGTGCAGATTTCCTTTGCAAGCTTGCTTGGTTGGCCAAAAAGGGCGTATGCGTTTTTTCCTGAATATATTCAGGAAAAAACGCATACGCCCTTTTTGGCCAAGTGCATCATTGTGGACGTTCTGCCTCTTTTCCTATGCTTTCAATGCAATTCCAGTCTACCTCCTGAAATCGGTTTCCTGTAATTCTGCCCCGCTTTCAAGTCCTCTTGGCAGCCTTACTTCAGTATATTTTTGGACGATAGCTGTCATTTATAACTCTGCAGGTTTGTGAATTACAGTGCCCCTGAGCTCCTTTCTTCAACTCGCTTTCTTTTGAGCTGGCCGCAACACCGCAGGATGGCTTCAGGCCCTAATCTGGTTCCGGCACGGCACGCTGAGCCTTTGGTTAATTCCTCTTCCTGGTGGGAAATGAGAGTTAAATTTGCCCGTCCAGACACCTCCAGCTAGTCTCTCATTGGTTCTCGCTATTCCTGTTCATCTTCCGCAGAAATTGCAAACTGGGCCAAACAGGAGGTTAAAGGGACTGACTCTCCAAGTCGGGAGGGTGTTAGTAAAGCGTCTGGAATGTTGCACCCGAGTACCAGGGTACAAAAACTGAGACATATTTGAACACGTCTCCCGATCACATGGTTGATCAGACTCTAGGTTCCACATGCATGTTTTAGCTGAAGGAAGAATACCTTAAACCTGGGTAGTTGAAACCCGTGGAATGGGTACCATGCAATATGACTTCAAAGGGTCTTCATTTGCTCACCGAACCTCTCCAATCCTATCACTGCTGCGTTTATGCCCCTGTACACATGCTTGATTCTCTTTCGGAGACATAGCAATCCATAGGTTTTAAGATACTTACTAGTCAGGTACATTCTTAGGCGTTTAATATGCGGTGTTGAGTCCATTTCTTTGAGCAAGGAGTAGCTCTTGTCTATTCCATATTTGGCTTAAGGAACTTTATCTGTGCTCATTTCAATCTCTGGTTTTATGCAGCACCCCAACTCACCTTTCCCCTTAAGCAAGCATAAGTTGGTTTTCTAAATTTGAGACCCTGTTCTGTTCTGTAATTCAGTTCTTTTGTAGCCAAGTTTACATTCCGTGTATTACTGATATCTTATGATGTTTCTTTTTCTGTGTGACTTATTTCAGTTAGAATCATCGTACCTGAATCCACTCATTGTGCTGCTAAGGGCCTGATGACATAGATTTCATTGCTGAGTGATATTGCTTTGTAAGTAAATACCACAACTTCTTTATCCATTTTTCACTTTCTGCGATGTTGAACTTGTACTGTAAACGAGGTTCTTGTAAACAGAGGCGTCCCAAACTTTGGGGTGGCTGTGTCTTTTTGATTTTAATTTCCCTAAGCTATAGGACCATAAGTGGAAGTGCCCTAGGCTCTGTTGCTTTGTTTTTTAGATGTTTCAGGAAACACCATACACTTCTCCCGAGTGTCTGTTGGCAATTTACATCCCGCCCATCAGCATAACAAGGCTCCCAGTTCTCCATGGCCTGTCCTGCCTTTCTGGATTTTACACTTTTTTCAGATGGCCCTTTTGACCGGGGGGAAGTGAGACTTCATTGTAGTGCAGATTTCCTTTGCAAGCTTGCTTGGTTGGCCAAAAAGGGCGTATGCATTTTTTCCTGAATATATTCAGGAAAAAACGCATACGCCCTTTTTGGCCAAGTGCATCATTGTGGACGTTCTGCCTCTTTTCCTATGCTTTCAATGCAATTCCAGTCTACCTCCTGAAATCGGTTTCCTGTAATTCTGCCCCGCTTTCAAGTCCTCTTGGCAGCCTTACTTCAGTATATTTTTGGACGATAGCTGTCATTTATAACTCTGCAGGTTTGTGAATTACAGTGCCCCTGAGCTCCTTTCTTCAACTCGCTTTCTTTTGAGCTGGCCGCAACACCGCAGGATGGCTTCAGGCCCTAATCTGGTTCCGGCACGGCACGCTGAGCCTTTGGTTAATTCCTCTTCCTGGTGGGAAATGAGAGTTAAATTTGCCCGTCCAGACACCTCCAGCTAGTCTCTCATTGGTTCTCGCTATTCCTGTTCATCTTCCGCAGAAATTGCAAACTGGGCCAAACAGGAGGTTAAAGGGACTGACTCTCCAAGTCGGGAGGGTGTTAGTAAAGCGTCTGGAATGTTGCACCCGAGTACCAGGGTACGAAAACTGAGACATATTTGAACACGTCTCCCGATCACATGGTTGATCATACTCTAGGTTCCACATGCATGTTTTAGCTGAAGGAAGAATACCTTAAACCTGGGTAGTTGAAACCCGTGGAATGGGTACCATGCAATATGACTTCAAAGGGTCTTCATTTGCTCACCGAACCTCTCCAATCCTATCACTGCTGCGTTTATGCCCCTGTACACATGCTTGATTCTCTTTCGGAGACATAGCAATCCATAGGTTTTAAGATACTTACTAGTCAGGTACATTCTTAGGCATTTAATATGCGGTGTTGAGTCCATTTCTTTGAGCAAGGAGTAGCTCTTGTCTATTCCATATTTGGCTTAAGGAACTTTATCTGTGCTCATTTCAATCTCTGGTTTTATGCAGCTCCCCAACTCACCTTTCCCCTTAAGCAAGCATAAGTTGGTTTTCTAAATTTGAGACCCTGTTCTGTTCTGTAATTCAGTTCCTGTGTAGCCAAGTTTACATTCCGTGTATTACTGATATCTTATGATGTTTCTTTTTCTGTGTGACTTATTTCAGTTAGAATCATCATACCTGAATCCACTCATTGTGCTGCTAAGGGCCTGATGACATAGATTTCATTGCTGAGTGATATTGCTTTGTAAGTAAATACCACAACTTCTTTATCCATTTTTCACTTTCTGCGATGTTGAACTTGTACTGTAAACGAGGTTCTTGTAAACAGAGGCGTCCCAAACTTTGGGGTGGCTGTGTCTTTTTGATTTTAATTTCCCTAAGCTATAGGACCATAAGTGGAAGTGCCCTAGGCTCTGTTGCTTTGTTTTTTAGATGTTTCAGGAAACACCATACACTTCTCCCGAGTGTCTGTTGGCAATTTACATCCCGCCCATCAGCATAACAAGGCTCCCAGTTCTCCATGGCCTGTCCTGCCTTTCTGGATTTTACACTTTTTTCAGATGGCCCTTTTGACCGGGGGGAAGTGAGACTTCATTGTAGTGCAGATTTCCTTTGCAAGCTTGCTTGGTTGGCCAAAAAGGGCGTATGCATTTTTTCCTGAATATATTCAGGAAAAAACGCATACGCCCTTTTTGGCCAAGTGCATCATTGTGGACGTTCTGCCTCTTTTCCTATGCTTTCAATGCAATTCCAGTCTACCTCCTGAAATCGGTTTCCTGTAATTCTGCCCCGCTTTCAAGTCCTCTTGGCAGCCTTACTTCAGTATATTTTTGGACGATAGCTGTCATTTATAACTCTGCAGGTTTGTGAATTACAGTGCCCCTGAGCTCCTTTCTTCAACTCGCTTTCTTTTGAGCTGGCCGCAACACCGCAGGATGGCTTCAGGCCCTAATCTGGTTCCGGCACGGCACGCTGAGCCTTTGGTTAATTCCTCTTCCTGGTGGGAAATGAGAGTTAAATTTGCCCGTCCAGACACCTCCAGCTAGTCTCTCATTGGTTCTCGCTATTCCTGTTCATCTTCCGCAGAAATTGCAAACTGGGCCAAACAGGAGGTTAAAGGGACTGACTCTCCAAGTCGGGAGGGTGTTAGTAAAGCGTCTGGAATGTTGCACCCGAGTACCAGGGTACGAAAACTGAGACATATTTGAACACGTCTCCCGATCACATGGTTGATCATACTCTAGGTTCCACATGCATGTTTTAGCTGAAGGAAGAATACCTTAAACCTGGGTAGTTGAAACCCGTGGAATGGGTACCATGCAATATGACTTCAAAGGGTCTTCATTTGCTCACCGAACCTCTCCAATCCTATCACTGCTGCGTTTATGCCCCTGTACACATGCTTGATTCTCTTTCGGAGACATAGCAATCCATAGGTTTTAAGATACTTACTAGTCAGGTACATTCTTAGGCATTTAATATGCGGTGTTGAGTCCATTTCTTTGAGCAAGGAGTAGCTCTTGTCTATTCCATATTTGGCTTAAGGAACTTTATCTGTGCTCATTTCAATCTCTGGTTTTATGCAGCTCCCCAACTCACCTTTCCCCTTAAGCAAGCATAAGTTGGTTTTCTAAATTTGAGACCCTGTTCTGTTCTGTAATTCAGTTCCTGTGTAGCCAAGTTTACATTCCGTGTATTACTGATATCTTATGATGTTTCTTTTTCTGTGTGACTTATTTCAGTTAGAATCATCATACCTGAATCCACTCATTGTGCTGCTAAGGGCCTGATGACATAGATTTCATTGCTGAGTGATATTGCTTTGTAAGTAAATACCACAACTTCTTTATCCATTTTTCACTTTCTGCGATGTTGAACTTGTACGGTAAACGAGGTTCTTGTAAACAGAGGCGTCCCAAACTTTGGGGTGGCTGTGTCTTTTTGATTTTAATTTCCCTAAGCTATAGGACCATAAGTGGAAGTGCCCTAGGCTCTGTTGCTTTGTTTTTTAGATGTTTCAGGAAACACCATACACTTCTCCCGAGTGTCTGTTGGCAATTTACATCCCGCCCATCAGCATAACAAGGCTCCCAGTTCTCCATGGCCTGTCCTGCCTTTCTGGATTTTACACTTTTTTCAGATGGCCCTTTTGACCGGGGGGAAGTGAGACTTCATTGTAGTGCAGATTTCCTTTGCAAGCTTGCTTGGTTGGCCAAAAAGGGCGTATGCGTTTTTTCCTGAATATATTCAGGAAAAAACGCATACGCCCTTTTTGGCCAAGTGCATCATTGTGGACGTTCTGCCTCTTTTCCTATGCTTTCAATGCAATTCCAGTCTGCCTCCTGAAATCGGTTTCCTGCAATTCTGCCCCGCTTTCAAGTCCTCTTGGCAGCCTTACTTCAGTATATTTTTGGACGATAGCTGTCATTTATAACTCTGCAGGTTTGTGAATTACAGTGCCCCTGAGCTCCTTTCTTCAACTCGCTTTCTTTTGAGCTGGCCGCAACACCGCAGGATGGCTTCAGGCCCTAATCTGGTTCCGGCACGGCACGCTGAGCCTTTGGTTAATTCCTCTTCCTGGTGGGAAATGAGAGTTAAATTTGCCCGTCCAGACACCTCCAGCTAGTCTCTCATTGGTTCTCGCTATTCCTGTTCATCTTCCGCATAAATTGCAAACTGGGCCAAACAGGAGGTTAAAGGGACTGACTCTCCAAGTCGGGAGGGTGTTAGTAAAGCGTCTGGAATGTTGCACCCGAGTACCAGGGTACAAAAACTGAGACATATTTGAACACGTCTCCCGATCACATGGTTGATCAGACTCTAGGTTCCACATGCATGTTTTACCTGAAGGAAGAATACCTTAAACCTGGGTAGTTGAAACCCGTGGAATGGGTACCATGCAATATGACTTCAAAGGGTCTTCATTTGCTCACCGAACCTCTCCAATCCTATCACTGCTGCGTTTATGCCCCTGTACACATGCTTGATTCTCTTTCGGAGACATAGCAATCCATAGGTTTTAAGATACTTACTAGTCAGGTACATTCTTAGGCGTTTCATATGCGGTGTTGAGTCCATTTCTTTGAGCAAGGAGTAGCTCTTGTCTATTCCATATTTGGCTTAAGGAACTTTATCTGTGCTCATTTCAATCTCTGGTTTTATGCAGCTCCCCAACTCACCTTTCCCCTTAAGCAAGCATAAGTTGGTTTTCTAAATTTGAGACCCTGTTCTGTTCTGTAATTCAGTTCCTGTGTAGCCAAGTTTACATTCCGTGTATTACTGATATCTTATGATGTTTCTTTTTCTGTGTGACTTATTTCAGTTAGAATCATCATACCTGAATCCACTCATTGTGCTGCTAAGGGCCTGATGACATAGATTTCATTGCTGAGTGATATTGCTTTGTAAGTAAATACCACAACTTCTTTATCCATTTTTCACTTTCTGCGATGTTGAACTTGTACGGTAAACGAGGTTCTTGTAAACAGAGGCGTCCCAAACTTTGGGGTGGCTGTGTCTTTTTGATTTTAATTTCCCTAAGCTATAGGACCATAAGTGGAAGTGCCCTAGGCTCTGTTGCTTTGTTTTTTAGATGTTTCAGGAAACACCATACACTTCTCCCGAGTGTCTGTTGGCAATTTACATCCCGCCCATCAGCATAACAAGGCTCCCAGTTCTCCATGGCCTGTCCTGCCTTTCTGGATTTTACACTTTTTTCAGATGGCCCTTTTGACCGGGGGGAAGTGAGACTTCATTGTAGTGCAGATTTCCTTTGCAAGCTTGCTTGGTTGGCCAAAAAGGGCGTATGCGTTTTTTCCTGAATATATTCAGGAAAAAACGCATACGCCCTTTTTGGCCAAGTGCATCATTGTGGACGTTCTGCCTCTTTTCCTATGCTTTCAATGCAATTCCAGTCTGCCTCCTGAAATCGGTTTCCTGCAATTCTGCCCCGCTTTCAAGTCCTCTTGGCAGCCTTACTTCAGTATATTTTTGGACGATAGCTGTCATTTATAACTCTGCAGGTTTGTGAATTACAGTGCCCCTGAGCTCCTTTCTTCAACTCGCTTTCTTGTGACCTGGCCGCAACACCGCAGGATGGCTTCAGGCCCTAATCTGGTTCCGGCACGGCACGCTGAGCCTTTGGTTAATTCCTCTTCCTGGTGGGAAATGAGAGTAAAATTTTCCCGTCCAGACACCTCCAGCTAGTCTCTCATTGGTTCTCGCTATTCCTGTTCATCTTCCGCAGAAATTGCAAACTGGGCCAAACAGGAGGTTAAAGGGACTGACTCTCCAAGTCGGGAGAGTGTTAGTAAAGTGTCTGGAATGTTGCACCCGAGTACCAGGGTATGAAATCTGAGACATATTTGAACACGTCTCCCGAGCACATGGTTGATCATACTCTAGGTTCCACATGCATGTTTTAGCTGAAGGAAGAATACCTTAAACCTGGGTAGTTGAAACCTGTGGAATGGGTACCATGCAATATGACTTCAAAGGGTCTTCATTTGCTCACCGAACCTCTCCAATCCTATCACTGCTGCATTTATGCCCCTGTACACACGCTTGATTCTCTTTCGGAGACATAGCAATCCCTAGGTTTTAAGATACTTACTAGTCAGGTACATTCTTAGGCGTTTAATATGGGGTGTTGAGTCCATTTCGTTGAGCAAGGAGTAGCTCTTGTCTATTCCATATTTGGCTTAAGGAACTTTATCTGTGCTCATTTCAATCTCTGGTTTTATGCAGCACCCCAACTCACCTTTCCCCTTAAGCAAGCATAAGTTGGTTTTCTAAATTTGAGACCCTGTTCTGTTCTGTAATTCAGTTCCTGTGTAGCCGAGTTTGCATTCCGTGTATTACTGATATCTTATGATGTTTCTTTTTCTGTGTGACTTATTTCATTTAGAATCATCATACCTGAATCAACTCATTGTGCTGCTAAGGGCCTGATGACATAGATTTCATTGCTGAGTGATATTGCTTTGTAAGTAAATACCACAACTTCTTTATCCATTTTTAACTTTCTGCGATGTTGAACTTGTACTGTAAACGAGGTTCTTGTAAACAGAGGCGTCCCAAACTTTGGGGTGGCTGTGTCTTTTTGATTTTAATTTCCCTAAGCTATAGGACCATAAGTGGAAGTGCCCTAGGCTCTGTTGCTTTGTTTTTTAGATGTTTCAGGAAACACCATACACTTCTCCCGAGTGTCTGTTGGCAATTTACATCCCGCCCATCAGCATAACAAGGCTCCCAGTTCTCCATGGCCTGTCCTGCCTTTCTGGATTTTACACTTTTTTCAGATGGCCCTTTTGACCGGGGGGAAGTGAGACTTCATTGTAGTGCAGATTTCCTTTGCAAGCTTGCTTGGTTGGCCAAAACGGGCGTATGCGTTTCTTCCTGAATATATTTAGGAAAGAACGCATATGCCCTTTTTGGCCAAGTGCATCATTGTGGACGTTCTGCCTCTTTTCCTATGCTTTCAATGCAATTCCAGTCTGCCTCCTGAAATCGGTTTCCTGCAATTCTGCCCCGCTTTCAAGTCCTCTTGGCAGCCTTACTTCAGTATATTTTTGGACGATAGCTGTCATTTATAACTCTGCAGGTTTGTGAATTACAGTGCCCCTGAGCTCCTTTCTTCAACTCGCTTTCTTTTGAGCTGGCCGCAACACCGCAGGATGGCTTCAGGCCCTAATCTGGTTCCGGCACGGCACGCTGAGCCTTTGGTTAATTCCTCTTCCTGGTGGGAAATGAGAGTTAAATTTGCCCGTCCAGACACCTCCAGCTAGTCTCTCATTGGTTCTCGCTATTCCTGTTCATCTTCCGCATAAATTGCAAACTGGGCCAAACAGGAGGTTAAAGGGACTGACTCTCCAAGTCGGGAGGGTGTTAGTAAAGCGTCTGGAATGTTGCACCCGAGTACCAGGGTACAAAAACTGAGACATATTTGAACACGTCTCCCGATCACATGGTTGATCAGACTCTAGGTTCCACATGCATGTTTTAGCTGAAGGAAGAATACCTTAAACCTGGGTAGTTGAAACCCGTGGAATGGGTACCATGCAATATGACTTCAAAGGGTCTTCATTTGCTCACCGAACCTCTCCAATCCTATCACTGCTGCGTTTATGCCCCTGTACACATGCTTGATTCTCTTTCGGAGACATAGCAATCCATAGGTTTTAAGATACTTACTAGTCAGGTACATTCTTAGGCGTTTAATATGCGGTGTTGAGTCCATTTCTTTGAGCAAGGAGTAGCTCTTGTCTATTCCATATTTGGCTTAAGGAACTTTATCTGTGCTCATTTCAATCTCTGGTTTTATGCAGCACCCCAACTCACCTTTCCCCTTAAGCAAGAATAAGTTGGTTTTCTAAATTTGAGACCCTGTTCTGTTCTGTAATTCAGTTCCTGTGTAGCCAAGTTTACATTCCGTGTATTACTGATATCTTATGATGTTTCTTTTTCTGTGTGACTTATTTCAGTTAGAATCATCATACCTGAATCCACTCATTGTGCTGCTAAGGGCCTGATGACATAGATTTCATTGCTGAGTGATATTGCTTTGTAAGTAAATACCACAACTTCTTTATCCATTTTTCACTTTCTGTGATGTTGAACTTGTACTGTAAACGAGGTTCTTGTAAACAGAGGCGTCCCAAACTTTGGGGTGGCTGTGTCTTTTTGATTTTAATTTCCCTAAGCTATAGGACCATAAGTGGAAGTGCCCTAGGCTCTGTTGCTTTGTTTTGTAGATGTTTCAGGAAACACCATACACTTCTCCCGAGTGTCTGTTGGCAATTTACATCCCACCCATCAGCATAACAAGGCTCCCAGTTCTCCATGGCCTGTCCTGCCTTTCTGGATTTTACACTTTTTTCAGATGGCCCTTTTGACCGGGGGGAAGTGAGACTTCATTGTAGTGCAGATTTCCTTTGCAAGCTTGCTTGGTTGGCCAAAAAGGGCATATGCGTTTTTTCCTGAATATATTCAGGAAAAAACGCATACGCCCTTTTTGGCCAAGTGCATCATTGTGGACGTTCTGCCTCTTTTCCTATGCTTTCAATGCAATTCCAGTCTACCTCCTGAAATCGGTTTCCTGCAATTCTGCCCCGCTTTCAAGTCCTCTTGGCAGCCTTACTTCAGTATATTTTTGGACGATAGCTGTCATTTATAACTCTGCAGGTTTGTGAATTACAGTGCCCCTGAGCTCCTTTCTTCAACTCGCTTTCTTTTGAGCTGGCCGCAACACTGCAGGATGGCTTCAGGCCCTAATCTGGTTCTGGCACGGCATGCTGAGACTTTGGTTAATTCCTCTTCCTGGTGGGAAATGAGAGTTAAATTTGCCCATCCAGACACCTCCAGCTAGTCTCTCATTGGTTCTCGCTATTCCTGTTCATCTTCCGCAGAAATTGCAAACTGGGCCAAACAGGAGGTTAAAGGGACTGACTCTCCAAGTCGGGAGGGTGTTAGTAAAGCGTCTGGAATGTTGCACCCGAGTACCAGGGTACGAAAACTGAGACATATTTGAACACGTCTCCCGATCACATGGTTGATCATACTCTAGGTTCCACATGCATGTTTTAGCTGAAGGAAGAATACCTTAAACCTGGGTAGTTGAAACCCGTGGAATGGGTACCATGCAATATGACTTCAGAGGGTCTTCATTTGCTCACCAAACCTCTCCAATCCTATCACTGCTGCGTTTATGCCCCTGTACACATGCTTGATTCTCTTTCGGAGACATAGCAATCCATAGGTTTTAAGATACTTACTAGTCAGGTACATTCTTAGGCGTTTAATATGCGGTGTTGTGTCCATTTCATTGAGCAAGGAGTAGCTCTTGTCTATTCCATATTTGGCTTAAGGAACTTTATCTGTGCTCATTTCAATCTCTGGTTTTATGCAGCACCCCAACTCACCTTTCCCCTTAAGCAAGCATAAGTTGGTTTTCTAAATTTGAGACCCTGTTCTGTTTTGGAATCCAGTTCCTGTGTAGCGAAGTTTACATTCCGTGTATTACTGATATCTTATGATGTTTCTTTTTCTGTGTGACTTATTTCAGTTAGAATCATCATACCTGAATCCACTCATTGTGCTGCTAAGGGCCTGATGACATAGATTTCATTGCAGAGTGATATTGCTTTGTAAGTAAATACCACAACTTCTTTATCCATTTTTCAATTTCTGCGATGTTGAACTTGTACTGTAAACGAGGTTCTTGTAAACAGAGGCGTCCCAAACTTTGGGGTGGCTGTGTCTTTTTGATTTTAATTTCCCTAATCTATAGGACCATAAGTGGAAGTGCCCTAGGCTCTGTTGCTTTGTTTTTTAGATGTTTCAGGAAACACCATACACTTCTCCCGAGTGTCTGTTGGCAATTTACATCCCGCCCATCAGCATAACAAGGCTCCCAGTTCTCCATGGCCTGTCCTGCCTTTCTGGATTTTACACTTTTTTCAGATGGCCCTTTTGACCGGGGGGAAGTGAGACTTCATTGTAGTGCAGATTTCCTTTGCAAGCTTGCTTGGTTGGCCAAAAAGGGCGTATGCGTTTTTTCCTGAATATATTCAGGAAAAAACGCATACGCCCTTTTTGGCCAAGTGCATCATTGTGGACGTTCTGCCTCTTTTCCTATGCTTTCAATGCAATTCCAGTCTACCTCCTGAAATCGGTTTCCTGCAATTCTGCCCCGCTTTCAAGTCCTCTTGGCAGCCTTACTTCAGTATATTTTTGGACGATAGCTGTCATTTATAACTCTGCAGGTTTGTGAATTACAGTGCCCCTGAGCTCCTTTCTTCAACTCGCTTTCTTGTGACCTGGCCGCAACACCGCAGGATGGCTTCAGGCCCTAATCTGGTTCCGGCACGGCACGCTGAGCCTTTGGTTAATTCCTCTTCCTGGTGGGAAATGAGAGTAAAATTTTCCCGTCCAGACACCTCCAGCTAGTCTCTCATTGGTTCTCGCTATTCCTGTTCATCTTCCGCAGAAATTGCAAACTGGGCCAAACAGGAGGTTAAAGGGACTGACTCTCCAAGTCGGGAGAGTGTTAGTAAAGTGTCTGGAATGTTGCACCCGAGTACCAGGGTATGAAATCTGAGACATATTTGAACACGTCTCCCGAGCACATGGTTGATCATACTCTAGGTTCCACATGCATGTTTTAGCTGAAGGAAGAATACCTTAAACCTGGGTAGTTGAAACCTGTGGAATGGGTACCATGCAATATGACTTCAAAGGGTCTTCATTTGCTCACCGAACCTCTCCAATCCTATCACTGCTGCATTTATGCCCCTGTACACACGCTTGATTCTCTTTCGGAGACATAGCAATCCCTAGGTTTTAAGATACTTACTAGTCAGGTACATTCTTAGGCGTTTAATATGGGGTGTTGAGTCCATTTCGTTGAGCAAGGAGTAGCTCTTGTCTATTCCATATTTGGCTTAAGGAACTTTATCTGTGCTCATTTCAATCTCTGGTTTTATGCAGCACCCCAACTCACCTTTCCCCTTAAGCAAGCATAAGTTGGTTTTCTAAATTTGAGACCCTGTTCTGTTCTGTAATTCAGTTCCTGTGTAGCCGAGTTTGCATTCCGTGTATTACTGATATCTTATGATGTTTCTTTTTCTGTGTGACTTATTTCATTTAGAATCATCATACCTGAATCAACTCATTGTGCTGCTAAGGGCCTGATGACATAGATTTCATTGCTGAGTGATATTGCTTTGTAAGTAAATACCACAACTTCTTTATCCATTTTTCACTTTCTGCGATGTTGAACTTGTACTGTAAACGAGGTTCTTGTAAACAGAGGCGTCCCAAACTTTGGGGTGGCTGTGTCTTTTTGATTTTAATTTCCCTAAGCTATAGGACCATAAGTGGAAGTGCCCTAGGCTCTGTTGCTTTGTTTTTTAGATGTTTCAGGAAACACCATACACTTCTCCCGAGTGTCTGTTGGCAATTTACATCCCGCCCATCAGCATAACAAGGCTCCCAGTTCTCCATGGCCTGTCCTGCCTTTCTGGATTTTACACTTTTTTCAGATGGCCCTTTTGACCGGGGGGAAGTGAGACTTCATTGTAGTGCAGATTTCCTTTGCAAGCTTGCTTGGTTGGCCAAAACGGGCGTATGCGTTTCTTCCTGAATATATTCAGGAAAAAACGCATACGCCCTTTATGGCCAAGTGCATCATTGTGGACGTTCTGCCTCTTTTCCTATGCTTTCAATGCAATTCCAGTCTACCTCCTGAAATCGGTTTCCTGCAATTCTGCCCCGCTTTCAAGTCCTCTTGGCAGCCTTACTTCAGTATATTTTTGGACGATAGCTGTCATTTATAACTCTGCAGGTTTGTGAATTACAGTGCCCCTGAGCTCCTTTCTTCAACTCGCTTTCTTTTGAGCTGGCCGCAACACCGCAGGATGGCTTCAGGCCCTAATCTGGTTCCGGCACGGCACGCTGAGCCTTTGGTTAATTCCTCTTCCTGGTGGGAAATGAGAGTTAAATTTGCCCGTCCAGACACCTCCAGCTAGTCTCTCATTGGTTCTCGCTATTCCTGTTCATCTTCCGCAGAAATTGCAAACTGGGCCAAACAGGAGGTTAAAGGGACTGACTCTCCAAGTCGGGAGGGTGTTAGTAAAGCGTCTGGAATGTTGCACCCGAGTACCAGGGTACAAAAACTGAGACATATTTGAACACGTCTCCCGATCACATGGTTGATCATACTCTAGGTTCCACATGCATGTTTTAGCTGAAGGAAGAATACCTTAAACCTGGGTAGTTGAAACCCGTGGAATGGGTACCATGCAATATGACTTCAAAGGGTCTTCATTTGCTCACCAAACCTCTCCAATCCTATCACTGCTGCATTTATGCCCCTGTACACATGCTTGATTCTCTTTCGGAGACACAGCAATCCATAGGTTTCAAGATACTTACTAGTCAGGTACATTCTTAGGCATTTAATATGCGGTGTTGAGTCCATTTCGTTGAGCAAGGAGTAGCTCTTGTCTATTCCATATTTGGCTTAAGGAACTTTATCTGTGTTCATTTCAATCTCTGGTTTTATGCAGCACCCCAACTCACCTTTCCCCTTAAGCAAGCATAAGTTGGTTTTCTAAATTTGAGACCCTGTTCTGTTCTGTAATTCAGTTCCTGTGTAGCCAAGTTTACATTCCGTGTATTACTGATATCTTATGATGTTTCTTTTTCTGTGTGACTTATTTCAGTTAGAATCATCATACCTGAATCCACTCATTGTGCTGCTAAGGGCCTGATGACATAGATTTCATTGCTGAGTGATATTGCTTTGTAAGTAAATACCACAACTTCTTTATCCATTTTTCACTTTCTGCGATGTTGAACTTGTACTGTAAACGAGGTTCTTGTAAACAGAGGCGTCCCAAACTTTGGGGTGGCTGTGTCTTTTTGATTTTAATTTCCCTAAGCTATAGGCCCATAAGTGGAAGTGCCCTAGGCTCTGTTGCTTTGTTTTTTAGATGTTTCAGGAAACACTATACACTTCTCCCGAGTGTCTGTTGGCAATTTACATCCCGCCCATCAGCATAACAAGGCTCCCAGTTCTCCATGGCCTGTCCTGCCTTTCTGGATTTTACACTTTTTTCAGATGGCCCTTTTGACCGGGGGGAAGTGAGACTTCATTGTAGTGCAGATTTCCTTTGCAAGCTTGCTTGGTTGGCCAAAAAGGGCGTATGCGTTTTTTCCTGAATATATTCAGGAAAAAACGCATACGCCCTTTTTGGCCAAGTGCATCATTGTGGACGTTCTGCCTCTTTTCCTATGCTTTCAATGCAATTCCAGTCTACCTCCTGAAATTGGTTTCCTGCAATTCTGCCCCGCTTTCAAGTCCTCTTGGCAGCCTTACTTCAGTATATTTTTGGACGATAGCTGTCATTTATAACTCTGCAGGTTTGTGAATTACAGTGCCCCTGAGCTCCTTTCTTCAACTCGCTTTCTTTTGAGCTGGCCGCAACACCGCAGGATGGCTTCAGGCCCTAATCTGGTTCCGGCACGGCACGCTGAGCCTTTGGTTAATTGCTCTTCCTCATGGGAAATGAGAGTTAAATTTGCCCGTCCAGACACCTCCAGCTAGTCTCTCATTGGTTCTCGCTATTCCTGTTCATCTTCCGCAGAAATTGCAAACTGGGCCAAACAGGAGGTTAAAGGGACTGACTCTCCAAGTCGGGAGGGTGTTAGTAAAGCGTCTGGAATGTTGCACCCGAGTACCAGGGTACGAAAACTGAGACATATTTGAACACGTCACCCGATCACATGGTTGATCATACTCTAGGTTCCACACGCATGTTTTAGCTGAAGGAAGGATACCTTAAACCTGGGTAGTTGAAACCCGTGGAATGGGTACCATGCAATATGACTTCAAAGGGTCTTCATTTGCTCACCGAACCTCTCCAATCCTATCACTGCTGCGTTTATGCCCCTGTACACATGCTTGATTCACTTTCGGAGACATAGCAATCCATAGGTTTTAAGATACTTACTAGTCAGGTACATTCTTAGGCGTTTAATATGCGGTGTTGAGTCCATTTCGTTGAGCAAGGAGTAGCTCTTGTCTATTCCATATTTGGCTTAAGGAACTTTATCTGTGCTCATTTCAATCTCTGGTTTTATGCAGCACCCCAACTCACCTTTACCCTTAAGCAAGCATAAGTTGGTTTTCTAAATTTGAGACCCTGTTCTGTTCTGTAATTCAGTTCCTGTGTAGCCAAGTTTACATTCCGTGTATTACTGATATCTTATGATGTTTCTTTTTCTGTGTGACTTATTTCAGTTAGAATCATCATACCTGAATCAACTCATTGTGCTGCTAAGGGCCTGATGACATAGATTTCATTGCTGAGTGATATTGCTTTGTAAGTAAATACCACAACTTCTTTATCCATTTTTCACTTTCTGCGATGTTGAACTTGTACTGTAAACGAGGTTCTTGTAAACAGAGGCGTCCCAATGTTTGGGGTGGCTGTGTCTTTTTGATTTTAATTTCCCTAAGCTATAGGACCATAAGTGGAAGTGCCCTAGGCTCTGTTGCTTTGTTTTTTAGATGTTTCAGGAAACACCATACACTTCTCCCGAGTGTCTGTTGGCAATTTACATCCCGCCCATCAGCATAACAAGGCTCCCAGTTCTCCATGGCCTGTCCTGCCTTTCTGGATTTTACACTTTTTTCAGATGGCCCTTTTGACTGGGGGGAAGTGAGACTTCATTGTAGTGCAGATTTCCTTTGCAAGCTTGCTTGGTTGGCCAAAAAGGGCGTATGCGTTTTTTCCTGAATATATTCAGGAAAAAACGCATACGCCCTTTTTGGCCAAGTGCATCATTGTGGACGTTCTGCCTCTTTTCCTATGCTTTCAATGCAATTCCAGTCTACCTCCTGAAATCGGTTTCCTGCAATTCTGCCCCGCTTTCAAGTCCTCTTGGCAGCCTTACTTCAGTATATTTTTGGACGATAGCTGTCATTTATAACTCTGCAGGTTTGTGAATTACAGTGCCCCTGAGCTCCTTTCTTCAACTCGCTTTCTTTTGAGCTGGCCGCAACACCGCAGGATGGCTTCAGGCCCTAATCTGGTTCCGGCACGGCACGCTGAGCCTTTGGTTAATTCCTCTTCCTGGTGGGAAATGAGAGTTAAATTTGCCCGTCCAGACACCTCCAGCTAGTCTCTCATTGGTTCTCGCTATTCCTGTTCATCTTCCGCAGAAATTGCAAACTGGGCCAAACAGGAGGTTAAAGGGACTGACTCTCCAAGTCGGGAGGGTGTTAGTAAAGCGTCTGGAATGTTGCACCCGAGTACCAGGGTACAAAAACTGAGACATATTTGAACACGTCTCCCGATCACATGGTTGATCATACTCTAGGTTCCACATGCATGTTTTAGCTGAAGGAAGAATACCTTAAACCTGGGTAGTTGAAACCCGTGGAATGGGTACCATGCAATATGACTTCAAAGGGTCTTCATTTGCTCACCAAACCTCTCCAATCCTATCACTGCTGCGTTTATGCCCCTGTACACATGCTTGATTCTCTTTCGGAGACATAGCAATCCATAGGTTTCAAGATACTTACTAGTCAGGTACATTCTTAGGCATTTAATATGCGGTGTTGAGTCCATTTCGTTGAGCAAGGAGTAGCTCTTGTCTATTCCATATTTGGCTTAAGGAACTTTATCTGTGTTCATTTCAATCTCTGGTTTTATGCAGCACCCCAACTCACCTTTACCCTTAAGCAAGCATAAGTTGGTTTTCTAAATTTGAGACCCTGTTCTGTTCTGTAATTCAGTTCCTGTGTAGCCAAGTTTACATTCCGTGTATTACTGATATCTTATGATGTTTCTTTTTCTGTGTGACTTATTTCAGTTAGAATCATCATACCTGAATCCACTCATTGTGCTGCTAAGGGCCTGATGACATAGATTTCATTGCTGAGTGATATTGCTTTGTAAGTAAATACCACAACTTCTTTATCCATTTTTCACTTTCTGCGATGTTGAACTTGTACTGTAAACGAGGTTCTTGTAAACAGAGGCGTCCCAAACTTTGGGGTGGCTGTGTCTTTTTGATTTTAATTTCCCTAAGCTATAGGACCATAAGTGGAAGTGCCCTAGGCTCTGTTGCTTTGTTTTTTAGATGTTTCAGGAAACACCATACACTTCTCCCGAGTGTCTGTTGGCAATTTACATCCCGCCCATCAGCATAACAAGGCTCCCAGTTCTCCATGGCCTGTCCTGCCTTTCTGGATTTTACACTTTTTTCAGATGGCCCTTTTGACCGGGGGGAAGTGAGACTTCATTGTAGTGCAGATTTCCTTTGCAAGCTTGCTTGGTTGGCCAAAAAGGGCGTATGCGTTTTTTCCTGAATATATTCAGGAAAAAACGCATACGCCCTTTTTGGCCAAGTGCATCATTGTGGACGTTCTGCCTCTTTTCCTATGCTTTCAATGCAATTCCAGTCTACCTCCTGAAATCGGTTTCCTGCAATTCTGCCCCGCTTTCAAGTCCTCTTGGCAGCCTTACTTCAGTATATTTTTGGACGATAGCTGTCATTTATAACTCTGCAGGTTTGTGAATTACAGTGCCCCTGAGCTCCTTTCTTCAACTCGCTTTCTTTTGAGCTGGCCGCAACACCGCAGGATGGCTTCAGGCCCTAATCTGGTTCCGGCACGGCACGCTGAGCCTTTGGTTAATTCCTCTTCCTGGTGGGAAATGAGAGTTAAATTTGCCCGTCCAGACACCTCCAGCTAGTCTCTCATTGGTTCTCGCTATTCCTGTTCATCTTCCGCAGAAATTGCAAACTGGGCCAAACAGGAGGTTAAAGGGACTGACTCTCCAAGTCGGGAGGGTGTTAGTAAAGCGTCTGGAATGTTGCACCCGAGTACCAGGGTACAAAAACTGAGACATATTTGAACACGTCTCCCGATCACATGGTTGATCATACTCTAGGTTCCACATGCATGTTTTAGCTGAAGGAAGAATACCTTAAACCTGGGTAGTTGAAACCCGTGGAATGGGTACCATGCAATATGACTTCAAAGGGTCTTCATTTGCTCACCAAACCTCTCCAATCCTATCACTGCTGCGTTTATGCCCCTGTACACATGCTTGATTCTCTTTCGGAGACATAGCAATCCATAGGTTTCAAGATACTTACTAGTCAGGTACATTCTTAGGCATTTAATATGCGGTGTTGAGTCCATTTCGTTGAGCAAGGAGTAGCTCTTGTCTATTCCATATTTGGCTTAAGGAACTTTATCTGTGTTCATTTCAATCTCTGGTTTTATGCAGCACCCCAACTCACCTTTCCCCTTAAGCAAGCATAAGTTGGTTTTCTAAATTTGAGACCCTGTTCTGTTCTGTAATTCAGTTCCTGTGTAGCCAAGTTTACATTCCGTGTATTACTGATATCTTATGATGTTTCTTTTTCTGTGTGACTTATTTCAGTTAGAATCATCATACCTGAATCCACTCATTGTGCTGCTAAGGGCCTGATGACATAGATTTCATTGCTGAGTGATATTGCTTTGTAAGTAAATACCACAACTTCTTTATCCATTTTTCACTTTCTGCGATGTTGAACTTGTACTGTAAACGAGGTTCTTGTAAACAGAGGCGTCCCAAACTTTGGGGTGGCTGTGTCTTTTTGATTTTAATTTCCCTAAGCTATAGGACCATAAGTGGAAGTGCCCTAGGCTCTGTTGCTTTGTTTTTTAGATGTTTCAGGAAACACTATACACTTCTCCCGAGTGTCTGTTGGCAATTTACATCCCGCCCATCAGCATAACAAGGCTCCCAGTTCTCCATGGCCTGTCCTGCCTTTCTGGATTTTACACTTTTTTCAGATGGCCCTTTTGACCGGGGGGAAGTGAGACTTCATTGTAGTGCAGATTTCCTTTGCAAGCTTGCTTGGTTGGCCAAAAAGGGCGTATGCGTTTTTTCCTGAATATATTCAGGAAAAAACGCATACGCCCTTTTTGGCCAAGTGCATCATTGTGGACGTTCTGCCTCTTTTCCTATGCTTTCAATGCAATTCCAGTCTACCTCCTGAAATCGGTTTCCTGCAATTCTGCCCCGCTTTCAAGTCCTCTTGGCAGCCTTACTTCAGTATATTTTTGGACGATAGCTGTCATTTATAACTCTGCAGGTTTGTGAATTACAGTGCCCCTGAGCTCCTTTCTTCAACTCGCTTTCTTTTGAGCTGGCCGCAACACCGCAGGATGGCTTCAGGCCCTAATCTGGTTCCGGCACGGCACGCTGAGCCTTTGGTTAATTCCTCTTCCTGGTGGGAAATGAGAGTTAAATTTGCCCGTCCAGACACCTCCAGCTAGTCTCTCATTGGTTCTCGCTATTCCTGTTCATCTTCCGCAGAAATTGCAAACTGGGCCAAACAGGAGGTTAAAGGGACTGACTCTCCAAGTCGGGAGGGTGTTAGTAAAGCGTCTGGAATGTTGCACCCGAGTACCAGGGTACGAAAACTGAGACATATTTGAACACGTCTCCCGATCACATGGTTGATCATACTCTAGGTTCCACACGCATGTTTTAGCTGAAGGAAGAATACCTTAAACCTGGGTAGTTGAAACCCGTGGAATGGGTACCATGCAATATGACTTCAAAGGGTCTTCATTTGCTCACCGAACCTCTCCAATCCTATCACTGCTGCGTTTATGCCCCTGTACACATGCTTGATTCTCTTTCGGAGACATAGCAATCCATAGGTTTTAAGATACTTACTAGTCAGGTACATTCTTAGGCGTTTAATATGCGGTGTTGAGTCCATTTCGTTGAGCAAGGAGTAGCTCTTGTCTATTCCATATTTGGCTTAAGGAAGTTTATCTGTGCTCATTTCAATCTCTGGTTTTATGCAGCACCCCAACTCACCTTTACCCTTAAGCAAGCATAAGTTGGTTTTCTAAATTTGAGACCCTCTTCTGTTCTGTAATTCAGTTCCTGTGTAGCCAAGTTTACATTCTGTGTATTACTGATATCTTATGATGTTTCTTTTTCTGTGTGACTTATTTCAGTTAGAATCATCATACCTGAATCCACTCATTGTGCTGCTAAGGGCCTGATGACATAGATTTCATTGCTGAGTGATATTGCTTTGTAAGTAAATACCACAACTTCTTTATCCATTTTTCACTTTCTGCGATGTTGAAATTCTACTGTAAACGAGGTTCTTGTAAACAGAGGCGTCCCAAACTTTGGGGTGGCTGTGTCTTTTTGATTTTAATTTCCCTAAGCTATAGGACCATAAGTGGAAGTGCCCTAGGCTCTGTTGCTTTGTTTTTTAGATGTTTCAGGAAACACCATACACTTCTCCCGAGTGTCTGTTGGCAATTTACATCCCGCCCATCAGCATAACAAGGCTCCCAGTTCTCCATGGCCTGTCCTGCCTTTCTGGATTTTACACTTTTTTCAGATGGCCCTTTTGACCGGGGGAAGTGAGACTTCATTGTAGTGCAGATTTCCTTTGCAAGCTTGCTTGGTTGGCCAAAAAGGGCGTATGCGTTTTTTCCTCAATATATTCAGGAAAAAACGCATACGCCCTTTTTGGCCAAGTGCATCATTGTGGACGTTCTGCCTCTTTTCCTATGCTTTCAATGCAATTCCAGTCTACCTCCTGAAATCGGTTTCCTGCAATTCTGCCCCGCTTTCAAGTCCTCTTGGCAGCCTTACTTCAGTATATTTTTGGACGATAGCTGTCATTTATAACTCTGCAGGTTTGTGAATTACAGTGCCCCTGAGCTCCTTTCTTCAACTCGCTTTCTTGTGACCTGGCCGCAACACCGCAGGATGGCTTCAGGCCCTAATCTGGTTCCGGCACGGCACGCTGAGCCTTTGGTTAATTCCTCTTCCTGGTGGGAAATGAGAGTTAAATTTGCCCGTCCAGACACCTCCAGCTAGTCTCTCATTGGTTCTCGCTATTCCTGTTCATCTTCCGCAGAAATTGCAAACTGGGCCAAACAGGAGGTTAAAGGGACTGACTCTCCAAGTCGGGAGGGTGTTAGTAAAGCGTCTGGAATGTTGCACCCGAGTACCAGGGTACGAAAACTGAGACATATTTTAACACGTCTCCCGATCACATGGTTGATCATACTCTAGGTTCCACATGCATGTTTTAGCTGAAGGAAGAATACCTTAAACCTGGGTAGTTGAAACCTGTGGAATGGGTACCATGCAATATGACTTCAAAGGGTCTTCATTTGCTCACCGAACCTCTCCAATCCTATCACTGCTGCGTTTATGCCCCTGTACACATGCTTGATTCTCTTTCGGAGACATAGCAATCCATAGGTTTTAAGATACTTACTAGTCAGGTACATTCTTAGGCATTTAATATGCGGTGTTGAGTCCATTTCGTTGAGCAAGGAGTAGCTCTTGTCTATTCCATATTTGGCTTAAGGAACTTTATCTGTGTTCATTTCAATCTCTGGTTTTATGCAGCACCCCAACTCACCTTTCCCCTTAAGCAAGCATAAGTTGGTTTTCTAAATTTGAGACCCTGTTCTGTTCTGTAATTCAGTTCCTGTGTAGCCAAGTTTACATTCCGTGTATTACTGATATCTTATGATGTTTCTTTTTCTGTGTGACTTATTTCAGTTAGAATCATCATACCTGAATCCACTCATTGTGCTGCTAAGGGCCTGATGACATAGATTTCATTGCTGAGTGATATTGCTTTGTAAGTAAATACCACAACTTCTTTATCCATTTTTCACTTTCTGCGATGTTGAACTTGTACTGTAAATGAGGTTCTTGTAAACAGAGGTGTCCCAAACTTTGGGGTGGCTGTGTCTTTTTGATTTTAATTTCCCTAAGCTATAGGACCATAAGTGGAAGTGCCCTAGGCTCTGTTGCTTTGTTTTTTAGATGTTTCAGGAAACACCATACACTCCTCCCGAGTGTCTGTTGGCAATTTACATCCCACCCATCAGCATAACAAGGCTCCCAGTTCTCCATGGCCTGTCCTGCCTTTCTGGATTTTACACTTTTTTCAGATGGCCCTTTTGACCGGGGGGAAGTGAGACTTCATTGTAGTGCAGATTTCCTTTGCAAGCTTGCTTGGTTGGCCAAAAAGGGCGTATGCGTTTTTTCCTGAATATATTCAGGAAAAAACGCATACGCCCTTTTTGGCCAAGTGCATCATTGTGGACGTTCTGCCTCTTTTCCTATGCTTTCAATGCAATTCCAGTCTGCCTCCTGAAATCGGTTTCCTGCAATTCTGCCCCGCTTTCAAGTCCTCTTGGCAGCCTTACTTCAGTATATTTTTGGACGATAGCTGTCATTTATAACTCTGCAGGTTTGTGAATTACAGTGCCCCTGAGCTCCTTTCTTCAACTCGCTTTCTTTTGAGCTGGCCGCAACACCGCAGGATGGCTTCAGGCCCTAATCTGGTTCCGGCACGGCACGCTGAGCCTTTGGTTAATTCCTCTTCCTGGTGGGAAATGAGAGTTAAATTTGCCCGTCCAGACACCTCCAGCTAGTCTCTCATTGGTTCTCGCTGTTCCTGTTCATCTTCCGCAGAAATTGCAAACTGGGCCAAACAGGAGGTTAAAGGGACTGACTCTCCAAGTCGGGAGGGTGTTAGTAAAGCGTCTGGAATGTTGCACCCGAGTACCAGGGTACGAAAACTGAGACATATTTGAACACGTCTCCCGATCACATGGTTGATCATACTCTAGGTTCCACATGCATGTTTTAGCTGAAGGAAGAATACCTTAAACCTGGGTAGTTGAAACCCGTGGAATGCGTACCATGCAATATGACTTCAAAGGGTCTTCATTTGCTCACCGAACCTCTCCAATCCTATCACTGCTGCGTTTATGCCCCTGTACACATGCTTGATTCTCTTTCGGAGACATAGCAATCCATAGGTTTTAAGATACTTACTAGTCAGGTACATTCTTAGGCATTTAATATGCGGTGTTGAGTCCATTTCGTTGAGCAAGAGGTAGCTCTTGTCTATTCCATATTTGGCTTAAGGAACTTTATCTGTGCTCATTTCAATTTCTGGTTTTATGCAGCACCCCAACTCACCTTTCCCCTTAAGCAAGCATAAGTTGGTTTTCTAAATTTGAGACCCTGTTCTGTTTTGTAATTCAGTTCCTGTGTAGCCAAGTTTACACTCCGTGTATTAGTGATATCTTATGATGTTTTTTTTTCTGTGTGACTTATTTCAGTTAGAATCATCATACCTGAATCCACTCATTATGCTGCTATGGGCCTGATGACATAGATTTCATTGCTGAGTGATATTGCATTGTACGTAAGTACCACAACTTCTTTATCCATTTTTCACTGTCTGCGATGTTGTACTTGTATTGTAAACGAGGTTCTTGTAAACAGAGGCGTCCCAAACTTTGGGGTGGCTGTGTCTTTTTGATTTTAATTTCCCTAAGCTATAGGACCATAAGTGGAAGTGCCCTAGGCTCTGTTGCTTTGTTTTTTAGATGTTTCAAGAAACACCATACACTTCTCCCGAGTGTCTGTTGGCAATTTACACCCCGCCCATCAGCATAACAAGGCTCCTAGTTCTCCATGGCCTGTCCTGCCTTTCTGGATTTTACACTTTTTTCAGATGGCCCTTTTGACCGGGGGGAAGTGAGACTTCATTGTAGTGCAGATTTCCTTTGCAAGTTTGCTTGGTTGGCCAAAAAGGGCGTATGCGTTTTTTCCTGAATATATTCAGGAAAAAACGCATACGCCCTTTTTGGCCAAGTGCATCATTGTGGACGTTCTGCCTCTTTTCCTATGCTTTCAATGCAATTCCAGTCTACCTCCTGAAATCGGTTTCCTGCAATTCTGCCCCGCTTTCAAGTCCTCTTGGCAGCCTTACTTCAGTATATTTTTGGACGATAGCTGTCATTTATAACTCTGCAGGTTTGTGAATTACAGTGCCCCTGAGCTCCTTTCTTCAACTCGCTTTCTTTTGAGCTGGCCACAACACCGCAGGATGGCTTCAGGCCCTAATCTGGTTCCGTCACGGCACGCTGAGCCTTTGGTTAATTCCTCTTCCTGGTGGGAAATGAGAGTTAAATTTGCCCGTCCAGACACCTCCAGCTAGTCTCTCATTGGTTCTCGCTATTCCTGTTCATCTTCCGCAGAAATTGCAAATTGGGCCAAACAGGAGGTTAAAGGGACTGACTCTCCAAGTCGGGAGGGTGTTAGGAAAGCGTCTGGAATGTTGCACCCGAGTACCAGGGTACGAAAACTGAGACATATTTGAACACGTCTCCCGATCACATGGTTGATCATACTCTAGGTTCCACATGCATGTTTTAGCTGAAGGAAGAATACCTTAAACCTGGGTAGTTGAAACCCGTGGAATGGGTACCATGCAATATGACTTCAGAGGGTCTTCATTTGCTCACCGAACCTCTCCAATCCTATCACTGCTGCGTTTATGCCCCTGTACACATGCTTGATTCTCTTTCGGAGACATAGCAATCCATAGGTTTTAAGATACTTACTAGTCAGGTACATTCTTAGGCGTTTAATATGGGGTGTTGAGTCCATTTCGTTGAGCAAGGAGTAGCTCTTGTCTATTCCATATTTGGCTTAAGAAAATTTATCTGTGCTCATTTCAATCTCTGGTTTTATTCAGCACCCCAACTCACCTTTCCCCTTAAGCAAGCATAAGTTGGTTTTCTAAATTTGAGACCCTGTTCTGTTTTGGAATTCAGTTCCTGTGTAGCCAAGTTTACATTCCGTGCATTAGTGATATCTTATGATGTTTCTTTTTCTGTGTGACTTATTTCAGTTAGAATCATCGTACCTGAATCCACTCATTATGCTGCTACGGGCCTGATGACATAGATTTCATTGCTGAGTGATACTGCATTGCACGTAGTTACCACAAGTTCTTTATCCATTTTTCACTTTCTGTGATATTGAACTTGTACGGTAAACGCGGTTCTTGTAAACAGAGGCGTCCCAAACTTTGGGGTGGCTGTGTCTTTTTGATTTTAATTTCCCTAAGCTATAGGACCATAAGTGGAAGTGCCCTAGGCTCTGTTGCTTTGTTTTTTAGATGTTTCAGGAAACACCATACACTTCTCCCGAGTGTCTGTTGGCAATTTACATCCCGCCCATCAGCATAACAAGGCTCCCAGTTCTCCATGGCCTGTCCTGCCTTTCTGGATTTTACACTTTTTTCAGATGGCCCTTTTGACCGGGGGGAAGTGAGACTTCATTGTAGTGCAGATTTCCTTTGCAAGCTTGCTTGGTTGGCCAAAAAGTGCGTATGCGTTTTTTCCTGATTCAGGAAAAAACGCATACGCCCTTTTTGGCCAAGTGCTTCATTGTGGACGTTCTCCTTCTTTTCCTATGCTTTCAATGCAATTCCAGTCTACCTCCTGAAATCGGTTTCCTGCAATTCTGCCCCGCTTTCAAGTCCTCTTGGCAGCCTTACTTCAGTATGTTTTTGGACGATAGCTGTCATTTATAACTCTGCAGGTTTGTGAATTACAGTGCCCCTGAGCTCCTTTCTTCAACTCGCTTTCTTATGACCTGGCCGCAACACCGCAGGATGGCTTCAGGCCCTAATCTGGTTCCGGCACGGCACGCTGAGCCTTTGGTTAATTCCTCTTCCTGGTGGGAAATGAGAGTTAAATTTGCCCGTCCAGACACCTCCAGCTAGTCTCTCATTGGTTCTCGCTATTCCTGTTCATCTTCCGCAGAAATTGCAAACTGGGCCAAACAGGAGGTTAAAGGGACTGACTCTCCAAGTCGGGAGGGTGTTAGTAAAGCGTCTGGAATGTTGCACCCGAGTACCAGGGTACAAAAACTGAGACATATTTGAACACGTCTCCCGATCACATGGTTGATCATACTCTAGGTTCCACATGCATGTTTTAGCTGAAGGAAGAATACCTTAAACCTGGGTAGTTGAAACCCGTGGAATGGGTACCATGCAATATGACTTCAAAGGGTCTTCATTTGCTCACCAAACCTCTCCAATCCTATCACTGCTGCGTTTATGCCCCTGTACACATGCTTGATTCTCTTTCGGAGACATAGCAATCCATAGGTTTCAAGATACTTACTAGTCAGGTACATTCTTAGGCATTTAATATGCGGTGTTGAGTCCATTTCGTTGAGCAAGGAGTAGCTCTTGTCTATTCCATATTTGGCTTAAGGAACTTTATCTGTGTTCATTTCAATCTCTGGTTTTATGCAGCACCCCAACTCACCTTTCCCCTTAAGCAAGCATAAGTTGGTTTTCTAAATTTGAGACCCTGTTCTGTTCTGTAATTCAGTTCCTGTGTAGCCAAGTTTACATTCCGTGTATTACTGATATCTTATGATGTTTCTTTTTCTGTGTGACTTATTTCAGTTAGAATCATCATACCTGAATCCACTCATTGTGCTGCTAAGGGCCTGATGACATAGATTTCATTGCTGAGTGATATTGCTTTGTAAGTAAATACCACAACTTCTTTATCCATTTTTCACTTTCTGCGATGTTGAACTTGTACTGTAAACGAGGTTCTTGTAAACAGAGGCGTCCCAAACTTTGGGGTGGCTGTGTCTTTTTGATTTTAATTTCCCTAAGCTATAGGACCATAAGTGGAAGTGCCCTAGGCTCTGTTGCTTTGTTTTTTAGATGTTTCAGGAAACACTATACACTTCTCCCGAGTGTCTGTTGGCAATTTACATCCCGCCCATCAGCATAACAAGGCTCCCAGTTCTCCATGGCCTGTCCTGCCTTTCTGGATTTTACACTTTTTTCAGATGGCCCTTTTGACCGGGGGGAAGTGAGACTTCATTGTAGTGCAGATTTCCTTTGCAAGCTTGCTTGGTTGGCCAAAAAGGGCGTATGCGTTTTTTCCTGAATATATTCAGGAAAAAACGCATACGCCCTTTTTGGCCAAGTGCATCATTGTGGACGTTCTGCCTCTTTTCCTATGCTTTCAATGCAATTCCAGTCTACCTCCTGAAATCGGTTTCCTGCAATTCTGCCCCGCTTTCAAGTCCTCTTGGCAGCCTTACTTCAGTATATTTTTGGACGATAGCTGTCATTTATAACTCTGCAGGTTTGTGAATTACAGTGCCCCTGAGCTCCTTTCTTCAACTCGCTTTCTTGTGACCTGGCCGCAACACCGCAGGATGGCTTCAGGCCCTAATCTGGTTCCGGCACGGCACGCTGAGCCTTTGGTTAATTCCTCTTCCTGGTGGGAAATGAGAGTTAAATTTGCCCGTCCAGACACCTCCAGCTAGTCTCTCATTGGTTCTCGCTATTCCTGTTCATCTTCCGCAGAAATTGCAAACTGGGCCAAACAGGAGGTTAAAGGGACTGACTCTCCAAGTCGGGAGGGTGTTAGTAAAGCGTCTGGAATGTTGCACCCGAGTACCAGGGTACGAAAACTGAGACATATTTTAACACGTCTCCCGATCACATGGTTGATCATACTCTAGGTTCCACATGCATGTTTTAGCTGAAGGAAGAATACCTTAAACCTGGGTAGTTGAAACCTGTGGAATGGGTACCATGCAATATGACTTCAAAGGGTCTTCATTTGCTCACCGAACCTCTCCAATCCTATCACTGCTGCGTTTATGCCCCTGTACACATGCTTGATTCTCTTTCGGAGACATAGCAATCCATAGGTTTTAAGATACTTACTAGTCAGGTACATTCTTAGGCATTTAATATGCGGTGTTGAGTCCATTTCGTTGAGCAAGGAGTAGCTCTTGTCTATTCCATATTTGGCTTAAGGAACTTTATCTGTGTTCATTTCAATCTCTGGTTTTATGCAGCACCCCAACTCACCTTTCCCCTTAAGCAAGCATAAGTTGGTTTTCTAAATTTGAGACCCTGTTCTGTTCTGTAATTCAGTTCCTGTGTAGCCAAGTTTACATTCCGTGTATTACTGATATCTTATGATGTTTCTTTTTCTGTGTGACTTATTTCAGTTAGAATCATCATACCTGAATCCACTCATTGTGCTGCTAAGGGCCTGATGACATAGATTTCATTGCTGAGTGATATTGCTTTGTAAGTAAATACCACAACTTCTTTATCCATTTTTCACTTTCTGCGATGTTGAACTTGTACTGTAAATGAGGTTCTTGTAAACAGAGGTGTCCCAAACTTTGGGGTGGCTGTGTCTTTTTGATTTTAATTTCCCTAAGCTATAGGACCATAAGTGGAAGTGCCCTAGGCTCTGTTGCTTTGTTTTTTAGATGTTTCAGGAAACACCATACACTTCTCCCGAGTGTCTGTTGGCAATTTACATCCCGCCCATCAGCATAACAAGGCTCCCAGTTCTCCATGGCCTGTCCTGTCTTTCTGGATTTTACACTTTTTTCAGATGGCCATTTTGACCGGGGGGAAGTGAGACTTCATTGTAGTGCAGATTTCCTTTGCAAGCTTGCTTGGTTGGCCAAAAAGGGCGTATGCGTTTTTTCCTGAATATATTCAGGAAAAAACGCATACGCCCTTTTTGGCCAAGTGCATCATTGTGGACGTTCTGCCTCTTTTCCTATGCTTTCAATGCAATTCCAGTCTGCCTCCTGAAATCGGTTTCCTGCAATTCTGCCCCGCTTTCAAGTCCTCTTGGCAGCCTTACTTCAGTATATTTTTGGACGATAGCTGTCATTTATAACTCTGCAGGTTTGTGAATTACAGTGCCCCTGAGCTCCTTTCTTCAACTCGCTTTCTTTTGAGCTGGCCGCAACACCGCAGGATGGCTTCAGGCCCTAATCTGGTTCCGGCACGGCACGCTGAGCCTTTGGTTAATTCCTCTTCCTGGTGGGAAATGAGAGTTAAATTTGCCCGTCCAGACACCTCCAGCTAGTCTCTCATTGGTTCTCGTTATTCCTGTTCATCTTCCGCAGAAATTGCAAACTGGGCCAAACAGGAGGTTAAAGGGACTGACTCTCCAAGTCGGGAGGGTGTTAGTAAAGCATCTGGAATGTTGCACCCGAGTACCAGGGTACGAAAACTGAGACATATTTGAACACGTCTCCCGATCACATGGTTGATCATACTCTAGGTTCCACATGCATGTTTTAGCTGAAGGAAGAATACCTTAAACCTGGGTAGTTGAAACCCGTGGAATGGGTACCATGCAATATGACTTCAAAGGGTCTTCATTTGCTCACCGAACCTCTCCAATCCTATCACTGCTGCGTTTATGCCCCTGTACACATGCTTGATTCTCTTTTGGAGACATAGCAATCCATAGGTTTTAAGATACTTACTAGTCAGGTACATTCTTAGGCATTTAATATGCGGTGTTGAGTCCATTTCGTTGAGCAAGGAGTAGCTCTTGTCTATTCCATATTTGGCTTAAGGAACTTTATCTGTGTTCATTTCAATCTCTGGTTTTATGCAGCACCCCAACTCACCTTTCCCCTTAAGCAAGCATAAGTTGGTTTTCCAAATTTGAGACCCTGTTCTGTTCTGTAATTCAGTTCCTGTGTAACCAAGTTTACATTCCGTGTATTACTGATATCTTATGATGTTTCTTTTTCTGTGTGACTTATTTCAGTTAGAATCATCATACCTGAATCCACTCATTGTGCTGCTAAGGGCCTGATGACATAGATTTCATTGCTGAGTGATATTGCTTTGTAAGTAAATACCACAACTTCTTTATCCATTTTTCACTTTCTGCGATGTTGAACTTGTACTGCAAACGAGGTTCTTGTAAACAGAGGCGTCCCAATGTTTGGGGTGGCTGTGTCTTTTTGATTTTAATTTCCCTAAGCTATAGGACCATAAGTGGAAGTGCCCTAGGCTCTGTTGCTTTGTTTTTTAGATGTTTCAGGAAACACCATACACTCCTCCCGAGTGTCTGTTGGCAATTTACATCCCGCCCATCAGCATAACAAGGCTCCCAGTTCTCCATGGCCTGTCCTGCCTTTCTGGATTTTACACTTTTTTCAGATGGCCCTTTTGACCGGGGGGAAGTGAGACTTCATTGTAGTGCAGATTTCCTTTGCAAGCTTGCTTGGTTGGCCAAAAAGGGCGTATGCGTTTTTTCCTGAATATATTCAGGAAAAAACGCATACGCCCTTTTTGGCCAAGTGCATCATTGTGGACGTTCTGCCTCTTTTCCTATGCTTTCAATGCAATTCCAGTCTGCCTCCTGAAATCGGTTTCCTGCAATTCTGCCCCGCTTTCAAGTCCTCTTGGCAGCCTTACTTCAGTATATTTTTGGATGATAGCTGTCATTTATAACTCTGCAGGTTTGTGAATTACAGTGCCCCTGAGCTCCTTTCTTCAACTCGCTTTCTTTTGAGCTGGCCGCAACACCGCAGGATGGCTTCAGGCCCTAATCTGGTTCCGGCACGGCACGCTGAGCCTTTGGTTAATTCCTCTTCCTGGTGGGAAATGAGAGTTAAATTTGCCCGTCCAGACACCTCCAGCTAGTCTCTCATTGGTTCTCGTTATTCCTGTTCATCTTCCGCAGAAATTGCAAACTGGGCCAAACAGGAGGTTAAAGGGACTGACTCTCCAAGTCGGGAGGGTGTTAGTAAAGCATCTGGAATGTTGCACCCGAGTACCAGGGTACGAAAACTGAGACATATTTGAACACGTCTCCCGATCACATGGTTGATCATACTCTAGGTTCCACATGCATGTTTTAGCTGAAGGAAGAATACCTTAAACCTGGGTAGTTGAAACCCGTGGAATGGGTACCATGCAATATGACTTCAAAGGGTCTTCATTTGCTCACCGAACCTCTCCAATCCTATCACTGCTGCGTTTATGCCCCTGTACACATGCTTGATTCTCTTTTGGAGACATAGCAATCCATAGGTTTTAAGATACTTACTAGTCAGGTACATTCTTAGGCATTTAATATGCGGTGTTGAGTCCATTTCGTTGAGCAAGGAGTAGCTCTTGTCTATTCCATATTTGGCTTAAGGAACTTTATCTGTGTTCATTTCAATCTCTGGTTTTATGCAGCACCCCAACTCACCTTTCCCCTTAAGCAAGCATAAGTTGGTTTTCCAAATTTGAGACCCTGTTCTGTTCTGTAATTCAGTTCCTGTGTAACCAAGTTTACATTCCGTGTATTACTGATATCTTATGATGTTTCTTTTTCTGTGTGACTTATTTCAGTTAGAATCATCATACCTGAATCCACTCATTGTGCTGCTAAGGGCCTGATGACATAGATTTCATTGCTGAGTGATATTGCTTTGTAAGTAAATACCACAACTTCTTTATCCATTTTTCACTTTCTGCGATGTTGAACTTGTACTGCAAACGAGGTTCTTGTAAACAGAGGCGTCCCAATGTTTGGGGTGGCTGTGTCTTTTTGATTTTAATTTCCCTAAGCTATAGGACCATAAGTGGAAGTGCCCTAGGCTCTGTTGCTTTGTTTTTTAGATGTTTCAGGAAACACCATACACTCCTCCCGAGTGTCTGTTGGCAATTTACATCCCGCCCATCAGCATAACAAGGCTCCCAGTTCTCCATGGCCTGTCCTGCCTTTCTGGATTTTACACTTTTTTCAGATGGCCCTTTTGACCGGGGGGAAGTGAGACTTCATTGTAGTGCAGATTTCCTTTGCAAGCTTGCTTGGTTGGCCAAAAAGGGCGTATGCGTTTTTTCCTGAATATATTCAGGAAAAAACGCATACGCCCTTTTTGGCCAAGTGCATCATTGTGGACGTTCTGCCTCTTTTCCTATGCTTTCAATGCAATTCCAGTCTGCCTCCTGAAATCGGTTTCCTGCAATTCTGCCCCGCTTTCAAGTCCTCTTGGCAGCCTTACTTCAGTATATTTTTGGACGATAGCTGTCATTTATAACTCTGCAGGTTTGTGAATTACAGTGCCCCTGAGCTCCTTTCTTCAACTCGCTTTCTTTTGAGCTGGCCGCAACACCGCAGGATGGCTTCAGGCCCTAATCTGGTTCCGGCACGGCACGCTGAGCCTTTGGTTAATTCCTCTTCCTGGTGGGAAATGAGAGTTAAATTTGCCCGTCCAGACACCTCCAGCTAGTCTCTCATTGGTTCTCGCTATTCCTGTTCATCTTCCGCAGAAATTGCAAACTGGGCCAAACAGGAGGTTAAAGGGACTGACTCTCCAAGTCGGGAGGGTGTTAGTAAAGCGTCTGGAATGTTGCACCCGAGTACCAGGGTACGAAAACTGAGACATATTTGAACACGTCTCCCGATCACATGGTTGATCATACTCTAGGTTCCACATGCATGTTTTAGCTGAAGGAAGAATACCTTAAACCTGGGTAGTTGAAACCCGTGGAATGCGTACCATGCAATATGACTTCAAAGGGTCTTCATTTGCTCACCGAACCTCTCCAATCCTATCACTGCTGCGTTTATGCCCCTGTACACATGCTTGATTCTCTTTCGGAGACATAGCAATCCATAGGTTTTAAGATACTTACTAGTCAGGTACATTCTTAGGCATTTAATATGCGGTGTTGAGTCCATTTCGTTGAGCAAGAGGTAGCTCTTGTCTATTCCATATTTGGCTTAAGGAACTTTATCTGTGCTCATTTCAATTTCTGGTTTTATGCAGCACCCCAACTCACCTTTCCCCTTAAGCAAGCATAAGTTGGTTTTCTAAATTTGAGACCCTGTTCTGTTTTGTAATTCAGTTCCTGTGTAGCCAAGTTTACACTCCGTGTATTAGTGATATCTTATGATGTTTTTTTTTCTGTGTGACTTATTTCAGTTAGAATCATCATACCTGAATCCACTCATTATGCTGCTATGGGCCTGATGACATAGATTTCATTGCTGAGTGATATTGCATTGTACGTAAGTACCACAACTTCTTTATCCATTTTTCACTGTCTGCGATGTTGTACTTGTATTGTAAACGAGGTTCTTGTAAACAGAGGCGTCCCAAACTTTGGGGTGGCTGTGTCTTTTTGATTTTAATTTCCCTAAGCTATAGGACCATAAGTGGAAGTGCCCTAGGCTCTGTTGCTTTGTTTTTTAGATGTTTCAAGAAACACCATACACTTCTCCCGAGTGTCTGTTGGCAATTTACACCCCGCCCATCAGCATAACAAGGCTCCTAGTTCTCCATGGCCTGTCCTGCCTTTCTGGATTTTACACTTTTTTCAGATGGCCCTTTTGACCGGGGGGAAGTGAGACTTCATTGTAGTGCAGATTTCCTTTGCAAGTTTGCTTGGTTGGCCAAAAAGGGCGTATGCGTTTTTTCCTGAATATATTCAGGAAAAAACGCATACGCCCTTTTTGGCCAAGTGCATCATTGTGGACGTTCTGCCTCTTTTCCTATGCTTTCAATGCAATTCCAGTCTACCTCCTGAAATCGGTTTCCTGCAATTCTGCCCCGCTTTCAAGTCCTCTTGGCAGCCTTACTTCAGTATATTTTTGGACGATAGCTGTCATTTATAACTCTGCAGGTTTGTGAATTACAGTGCCCCTGAGCTCCTTTCTTCAACTCGCTTTCTTTTGAGCTGGCCACAACACCGCAGGATGGCTTCAGGCCCTAATCTGGTTCCGTCACGGCACGCTGAGCCTTTGGTTAATTCCTCTTCCTGGTGGGAAATGAGAGTTAAATTTGCCCGTCCAGACACCTCCAGCTAGTCTCTCATTGGTTCTCGCTATTCCTGTTCATCTTCCGCAGAAATTGCAAATTGGGCCAAACAGGAGGTTAAAGGGACTGACTCTCCAAGTCGGGAGGGTGTTAGGAAAGCGTCTGGAATGTTGCACCCGAGTACCAGGGTACGAAAACTGAGACATATTTGAACACGTCTCCCGATCACATGGTTGATCATACTCTAGGTTCCACATGCATGTTTTAGCTGAAGGAAGAATACCTTAAACCTGGGTAGTTGAAACCCGTGGAATGGGTACCATGCAATATGACTTCAAAGGGTCTTCATTTGCTCACCGAACCTCTCCAATCCTATCACTGCTGCGTTTATGCCCCTGTACACACGCTTGATTCTCTTTCGGAGACATAGCAATCCATAGGTTTTAAGATACTTACTAGTCAGGTACATTCTTAGGCGTTTAATATGGGGTGTTGAGTCCATTTCGTTGAGCAAGGAGTAGCTCTTGTCTATTCCATATTTGGCTTAAGAAAATTTATCTGTGCTCATTTCAATCTCTGGTTTTATTCAGCACCCCAACTCACCTTTCCCCTTAAGCAAGCATAAGTTGGTTTTCTAAATTTGAGACCCTGTTCTGTTTTGGAATTCAGTTCCTGTGTAGCCAAGTTTACATTCCGTGCATTAGTGATATCTTATGATGTTTCTTTTTCTGTGTGACTTATTTCAGTTAGAATCATCGTACCTGAATCCACTCATTATGCTGCTACGGGCCTGATGACATAGATTTCATTGCTGAGTGATACTGCATTGCACGTAGTTACCACAAGTTCTTTATCCATTTTTCACTTTCTGTGATATTGAACTTGTACGGTAAACGCGGTTCTTGTAAACAGAGGCGTCCCAAACTTTGGGGTGGCTGTGTCTTTTTGATTTTAATTTCCCTAAGCTATAGGACCATAAGTGGAAGTGCCCTAGGCTCTGTTGCTTTGTTTTTTAGATGTTTCAGGAAACACCATACACTTCTCCCGAGTGTCTGTTGGCAATTTACATCCCGCCCATCAGCATAACAAGGCTCCCAGTTCTCCATGGCCTGTCCTGCCTTTCTGGATTTTACACTTTTTTCAGATGGCCCTTTTGACCGGGGGGAAGTGAGACTTCATTGTAGTGCAGATTTCCTTTGCAAGCTTGCTTGGTTGGCCAAAAAGTGCGTATGCGTTTTTTCCTGATTCAGGAAAAAACGCATACGCCCTTTTTGGCCAAGTGCTTCATTGTGGACGTTCTCCTTCTTTTCCTATGCTTTCAATGCAATTCCAGTCTACCTCCTGAAATCGGTTTCCTGCAATTCTGCCCCGCTTTCAAGTCCTCTTGGCAGCCTTACTTCAGTATGTTTTTGGACGATAGCTGTCATTTATAACTCTGCAGGTTTGTGAATTACAGTGCCCCTGAGCTCCTTTCTTCAACTCGCTTTCTTATGACCTGGCCGCAACACCGCAGGATGGCTTCAGGCCCTAATCTGGTTCCGGCACGGCACGCTGAGCCTTTGGTTAATTCCTCTTCCTGGTGGGAAATGAGAGTTAAATTTGCCCGTCCAGACACCTCCAGCTAGTCTCTCATTGGTTCTCGCTATTCCTGTTCATCTTCCGCAGAAATTGCAAACTGGGCCAAACAGGAGGTTAAAGGGACTGACTCTCCAAGTCGGGAGGGTGTTAGTAAAGCGTCTGGAATGTTGCACCCGAGTACCAGGGTATGAAAACTGAGACATATTTGAACACGTTTCCCGATCACATGGTTGATCATACTCTAGGTTCCACATGCATGTTTTAGCTGACGGAAGAATCCCTGAAACCTGGAGAGTTGAGACCCGTGGAATGGGTACCATGCAATATGACTTCAAAGGGTCTTTGTTTGCTCACCGAACCTCTCCAATCCTATCATTTGTGCATTTATGCCCCTGGACACACGCTTGATTCTCTTTTGGAGATATAGCAATCCATAGGTTTTAAGATACTTACTAGTCAGGTACATTCTTAGGCGCTTAATATGGGGTGTTGAGTCCATTTCGTTGAGCAAGGAGTAGCTCTTGTCTATTCCATATTTGGCTTAAGGAACTTTATCTGTGCTCATTTCAATCTCTGGTTTTATGCAGCACCACAACTCACCTTTACCCTTAAGCAAGCATAAGTTGGTTTTCTAAATTTGAGACCCTGTTCTGTTCTGTAATTCAGTTCCTTTGGAGCCAAGTTTACATTCCGTGTATTACTGATATCTTATGATGTTTCGTTTTCTGTGTGACTTATTTCAGTTAGAATCGTCAAACCTGAATCCACTCATTGTGCTGCTAAGGGCCTGATGACATAGATTTCATTGCTGCGTGATATTGCTTTGTAAGTAAATACCACAAATTCTTTATCCATTTTTCACTTTCTGCGATGTTGAACTTGTACTGTAAACGAGGTTCTTGTAAACAGAGGCGTCCCAAACTTTGGGGTGGCTGTGTCTTTTTGATTTTAATTTCCCTAAGCTATAGGACCATAAGTGGAAGTGCCCTAGGCTCTGTTGCTTTGTTTTTTAGATGTTTCAGGAAACACCATACACTTCTCCCGAGTGTCTGTTGGCAATTTACATCCCGCCCATCAGCATAACAAGGCTCCCAGTTCTCCATGGCCTGTCCTGCCTTTCTGGATTTTACACTTTTTTCAGATGGCCCTTTTGACCGGGGGGAAGTGAGACTTCATTGTAGTGCAGATTTCCTCTCCAAGCTTGCTTGGTTGGCCAAAAAGGGCGTATACGTTTTTTCCTGAATATATTCAGGAAAAAACGCATATGCCCTTTTTGGCCAAGTGCATCATTGTGGACGTTCTGCTTCTTTTCCTATGCTTTCAATGCAATTCCAGTCTACCTCCTGAAATCGGTTTCCTGTAATTCTGCCCCGCTTTCAAGTCCTCTTGGCAGCCTTACTTCAGTATATTTTTGGACGATAGCTGTCATTGATAACTCTGTAGGTTTGTGAATTACAGTGCCCCTGAGCTCCTTTCTTCAACTCGCTTTCTTTTGAGCTGGCCGCAACACCGCAGGATGGCTTCAGGCCCTAATCTTGTTCCGGCACGGCACGCTGAGCCTTTGGTTAATTCCTCTTCCTGGTGGGAAATGAGAGTTAAATTTGCCCGTCCAGACACCTCCAGCTAGTCTCTCATTGGTTCTCGCTATTCCTGTTCATCTTCCGCAGAAATTGCAAACTGGGCCAAACAGGAGGTTAAAGGGACTGACTCTCCAAGTCGGGAGAGTGTTAGTAAAGCGTCTGGAATGTTACACCCGAGTACCAGGGGAGGAAAACTGAGACATATTTGAACACGTCTCCCGTTCACACGGTTGATCATACTCTGGGTTCCACATGCATGTTTTAGCTGAAGGAAGAATACCTTAAACCTGGAGAGTTGAGACCCGTGTAATGGGTACCATGAAATATGACTTCAAAGGGTCTTCATTTGCTCACCGAAACTCTCCAATCCTATCACTGCTGCGTTTATGCCCCTGTACACACGCTTCATTCTCTTTTGGAGACATAGCAATCCATAGGTTTTAAGATACTTACTAGTCAGGTACATTCTTAGGCGTTTAATATGGGGTGTTGAGTCCATTTCGTTGAGCAAGGAGTAGCTCTTGTCTATTCCATATTTGGCTTAAGGAATTTTATCTGTGCTCATTTCAATCACTGGTTTTATGCAGCACCCCAACTCACCTTTCCCCTTAAGCAAGCATAAGTTGGTTTTCTAAATTTGAGACCCTGTTCTGTTTTGGAATTCAGTTCCTGTGTAGCCAAGTTTACATTCCGTGTATTACTGATATCTTATGATGTTTCTTTTTCGGTGTGACTTATTTCAGTTAGAATCATCGTACTTGAATCCACTCATTATGCTGCTACGGGACTGATGACATAGATTTCATTGCTGAGTGATATTGCTTTGTAAGTAAATACCACAAATTCTTTATCCATTTTTCACTTTCTGCGATGTTGAACTTGTACTGTAAACGAGGTTCTTGTAAACAGAGGCGTCCCAATGTTTGGGGTGGCTGTGTCTTTTTGATTTTAATTTCCCTAAGCTATAGGACCATAAGTGGAAGTGCCCTAGGCTCTGTTGCTTTGTTTTTTAGATGTTTCAGGAAACACCATACACTTCTCCCAAGTGTCTCTTGGCAATTTACATCCCGCCCATCAGCATAACAAGGCTCCCAGTTCTCCATGGCCTGTCCTGCCTTTCTGGATTTTACACTTTTTTCAGATGGCCCTTTTGACCGGGGGGAAGTGAGACTTCATTGTAGTGCAGATTTCCTTTGCAAGCTTGCTTGGTTGGCCAAAAAGTGCGTATGCGTTTTTTCCTGAATATATTCAGGAAAAAACGCATACGCCCTTTTTGGCCAAGTGCATCATTGTGGACGTTCTGCCTCTTTTCCTATGCTTTCAATGCAATTCCAGTCTACCTCCTGAAATCGGTTTCCTGCAATTCTGCCCCGCTTTCAAGTCCTCTTGGCAGCCTTACTTCAGTATATTTTTGGACGATAGCTGTCATTTATAACTCTGCAGGTTTGTGAATTACAGTGCCCCTGTGCTCCTTTCTTTAACTCGCTTTCTATTGAGCTGGCCGCAACACCACAGGATGGCTTCAGGCCCTAATCTGGTTCCGGCACGGCATGCTGAGCCTTTGGTTAATTCCTCTTCCTGGTGGGAAATGAGAGTTAAATTTGCCCGTCCAGACACCTCCAGCTAGTCTCTCATTGGTTCTCGCTATTCCTGTTCATCTTCCGCAGAAATTGCAAACTGGGCCAAACAGGAGGTTAAAGGGACTGACTCTCCAAGTCGGGAGGGTGTTAGTAAAGCGTCTGGAATGTTGCACCCGAGTACCAGGGTACGAAAACTGAGACATATTTGAACACGTCTCCCGATCACATGGTTGATCATACTCTAGGTTCCACATGCATGTTTTAGCTGAAGGAAGAATACCTTAAACCTGGGTAGTTGAAACCCGTGGAATGGGTACCATGCAATATGACTTCAGAGGGTCTTCATTTGCTCACCGAACCTCTCCAATCCTATCACTGCTGCGTTTATGCCCCTGTACACATGCTTGATTCTCTTTCGGAGACATAGCAATCCATAGGTTTTAAGATACTTACTAGTCAGGTACATTCTTAGGCATTTAATATGGGGTGTTGAGTCCATTTCGTTGAGCAAGGAGTAGCTCTTGTCTATTCCATATTTGGCTTAAGGAACTTTATCTGTGCTCATTTCAATCTCTGGTTTTATGCAGCACCCCAACTGACCTTTACCCTTAAGCAAGCATAAGTTGGTTTTCTAAATTTGAGACCCTGTTCTGTTCTGTAATTCAGTTCCTGTGTAGCCAAGTTTACATTCCGTGTATTACTGATATCTTATGATGTTTCTTTTTCTGTGTGACTTATTTCAGTTAGAATCATCATACCTGAATCCACTCATTGTGCTGCTAAGGGCCTGATGACATAGATTTCATTGCTGAGTGATATTGCTTTGTAAGTAAATACCACAACTTCTTTATCCATTTTTCACTTTCTGCGATGTTGAACTTGTACTGTAAACGAGGTTCTTGTAAACAGAGGCGTCCCAAACTTTGGGGTGGCTGTGTCTTTTTGATTTTAATTTCCCTAAGCTATAGGACCATAAGTGGAAGTGCCCTAGGCTCTGTTGCTTTGTTTTTTAGATGTTTCAGGAAACACCATACACTTCTCCCGAGTGTCTGTTGGCAATTTACATCCCGCCCATCAGCATAACAAGGCTCCCAGTTCTCCATGGCCTGTCCTGTGTTTCTGGATTTTACACTTTTTTCAGATGGCCCTTTTGACCGGGGGGAAGTGAGACTTCATTGTAGTGCAGATTTCCTTTGCAAGCTTGCTTGGTTGGCCAAAAAGGGCGTATGCGTTTTTTCCTGAATATATTCAGGAAAAAACGCATACGCCCTTTTTGGCCAAGTGCATCATGGTGGACGTTCTGCCTCTTTTCCTATGCTTTCAATGCAATTCCAGTCTGCCTCCTGAAATCGGTTTCCTGCAATTCTGCCCCGCTTTCAAGTCCTCTTGGCAGCCTTACTTCAGTATATTTTTGGACGATAGCTGTCATTTATAACTCTGCAGGTTTGTGAATTACAGTGCCCCTGAGCTCCTTTCTTCAACTCGCTTTCTTTTGAGCTGGCCGCAACACCGCAGGATGGCTTCAGGCCCTAATCTGGTTCCGGCACGGCATGCTGAGCCTTTGGTTAATTCCTCTTCCTGGTGGGAAATGAGAGTTAAATTTGCCCGTCCAGACACCTCCAGCTAGTCTCTCATTGGTTCTCGCTATTCCTGTTCATCTTCCGCAGAAATTGCAAACTGGGCCAAACAGGAGGTTAAAGGGACTGACTCTCCAAGTCGGGAGGGTGTTAGTAAAGCGTCTGGAATGTTGCACCCGAGTACCAGGGTACAAAAACTGAGACATATTTGAACACGTCTCCCGATCACATGGTTGATCATACTCTAGGTTCCACATGCATGTTTTAGCTGAAGGAAGAATACCTTAAACCTGGGTAGTTGAAACCCGTGGAATGGGTACCATGCAATATGACTTCAGAGGGTCTTCATTTGCTCACCAAACCTCTCCAATCCTATCACTGCTGCGTTTATGCCCCTGTACACATGCTTGATTCTCTTTCGGAGACATAGCAATCCATAGGTTTTAAGATATTTACTAGTCAGGTACATTCTTTGGCGTTTAATATGCGGTGTTGTGTCCATTTCGTTGAGCAAGGAGTAGCTCTTGTCTATTCCATATTTGGCTTAAGGAACTTTATCTGTGCTCATTTCAATCTCTGGTTTTATGCAGCACCCCAACTCACCTTTACCCTTAAGCAAGCATAAGTTGGTTTTCTAAATTTGAGACCCTGTTCTGTTCTGTAATTCAGTTCCTGTGTAGCCAAGTTTACATTCCGTGTATTACTGATATCTTATGATGTTTCTTTTTCTGTGTGACTTATTTCAGTTAGAATCATCATACCTGAATCCACTCATTGTGCTGCTAAGGGCCTGATGACATAGATTTCATTGCTGAGTGATATTGCTTTGTAAGTAAATACCACAACTTCTTTATCCATTTTTCACTTTCTGCGATGTTGAACTTGTACTGTAAACGAGGTTCTTGTAAACAGAGGCGTCCCAATGTTTGGGGTGGCTGTGTCTTTTTGATTTTAATTTCCCTAAGCTATAGGACCATAAGTGGAAGTGCCCTAGGCTCTGTTGCTTTGTTTTTTAGATGTTTCAGGAAACACCATACACTTCTCCCGAGTGTCTGTTGGCAATTTACATCCCGCCCATCAGCATAACAAGGCTCCCAGTTCTCCATGGCCTGTCCTGCCTTTCTGGATTTTACACTTTTTTCAGATGGCCCTTTTGACCGGGGGGAAGTGAGACTTCATTGTAGTGCAGATTTCCTTTGCAAGCTTGCTTGGTTGGCCAAAAAGTGCATATGAGTTTTTTCCTGAATATATTCAGGAAAAAACGCATACACACTTTTTGGCCAAGTGCATCATTGTGGACGTTCTGCCTCTTTTCCTATGCTTTCAATGCAATTCCAGTCTACCTCCTGAAATCGGTTTCCTGCAATTCTGCCCCGCTTTCAAGTCCTCTTGGCAGCCTTACTTCAGTATGTTTTTGGACGATAGCTGTCATTTATAACTCTGCAGGTTTGTGAATTACAGTGCCCCTGAGCTCCTTTCTTCAACTCGCTTTCTTGTGAGCTGGCCGCAACACCGCAGGATGGCTTCAGGCCCTAATCTGGTTCCGGCACGGCACGCTGAGCCTTTGGTTAATTCCTCTTCCTGGTGGGAAATGAGAGTTAAATTTGCCCGTCCAGACACCTCCAGCTAGTCTCTCATTGGTTCTCACTATTCCTGTTCATCTTCCGCAGAAATTGCAAACTGGGCCAAACAGGAGGTTAAAGGGACTGACTCTCCAAGTCGGGAAGGTGTTAGTAAAGCGTCTGGAATGTTGCACCCGAGTACCAGGGTACGAAAACTGAGACATATTTGAACACGTCTCCCGATCACATGGTTGATCATACTCTAGGTTCCACATGCATGTTTTAGCTGAAGGAAGAATACCTTAAACCTGGGTAGTTGAAACCCGTGGAATGGGTACCATTCAATATGACTTCAGAGGGTCTTCATTTGCTCACCAAACCTCTCCAATCCTATCACTGCTGCGTTTATGCCCCTGTACACATGCTTGATTCTCTTTCGGAGACATAGCAATCCATAGGTTTTAAGATACTTACTAGTCAGGTACATTCTTAGGCGTTTAATATGCGGTGTTGTGTCCATTTCGTTGAGCAAGGAGTAGCTCTTGTCTATTCCATATTTGGCTTAAGGAACTTTATCTGTGCTCATTTCAATCTCTGGTTTTATGCAGCACCCCAACTCACCTTTCCCCTTAAGCAAGCATAAGTTGGTTTTCTAAATTTGAGACCCTGTTCTGTTCTGTAATTCAGTTCCTGTGTAGCCAAGTTTACATTCCGTGTATTACTGATATCTTATGATGTTTCTTTTTCTGTGTGACTTATTTCAGTTAGAATCATCATACCTGAATCCACTCATTGTGCTGCTAAGGGCCTGATGACATAGATTTCATTGCAGAGTGATATTGCTTTGTAAGTAAATACCACAACTTCTTTATCCATTTTTCACTTTCTGCGATGTTGAACTTGTACTGTAAACGAGGTTCTTGTAAACAGAGGCGTCCCAAACTTTGGGGTGGCTGTGTCTTTTTGATTTTAATTTCCCTAATCTATAGGACCATAAGTTGAAGTGCCCTAGGCTCTGTTGCTTTGTTTTTTAGATGTTTCAGGAAACACCATACACTTCTCCCGAGTGTCTGTTGGCAATTTACATCCCGCCCATCAGCATAACAAGGCTCCCAGTTCTCCATGGCCTGTCCTGCCTTTCTGGATTTTACACTTTTTTCAGATGGCCCTTTTGACCGGGGGGAAGTGAGACTTCATTGTAGTGCAGATTTCCTTTGCAAGCTTGCTTGGTTGGCCAAAAAGGGCATATGAGTTTTTTCCTGAATATATTCAGGAAAAAACGCATACACCCTTTTTGGCCAAGTGCATCATTGTGGACGTTCTGCCTCTTTTCCTATGCTTTCAATGCAATTCCAGTCTACCTCCTGAAATCGGTTTCCTGCAATTCTGCCCCGCTTTCAAGTCCTCTTGGCAGCCTTACTTCAGTATGTTTTTGGACGATAGCTGTCATTTATAACTCTGCAGGTTTGTGAATTACAGTGCCCCTGAGCTTCTTTCTTCAACTCGCTTTCTTGTGAGCTGGCCGCAACACCGCAGGATGGCTTCAGGCCCTAATCTGGTTCCGGCACGGCACGCTGAGCCTTTGGTTAATTCCTCTTCCTGGTGGGAAATGAGAGTTAAATTTGCCCGTCCAGACACCTCCAGCTAGTCTCTCATTGGTTCTCACTATTCCTGTTCATCTTCCGCAGAAATTGCCAACTGGGCCAAACAGGAGGTTAAAGGGACTGACTCTCCAAGTCGGGAGGGTGTTAGTAAAGCGTCTGGAATGTTGCACCCGAGTACCAGGGTACGAAAACTGAGACATATTTGAACACGTCTCCCGATCACATGGTTGATCAGACTCTAGGTTCCACATGCATGTTTTAGCTGAAGGAAGAATACCTTAAACCTGGGTAGTTGAAACCCGTGGAATGGGTACCATGCAATATGACTTCAAAGGGTCTTCATTTGCTCACCGAACCTCTCCAATCCTATCACTGCTGTGTTTATGCCCCTGTACACATGCTTGATTCTCTTTCGGAGACATAGCAATCCATAGGTTTTAAGATACTTACTAGTCAGGTACATTCTTAGGCGTTTAATATGCGGTGTTGAGTCCATTTCTTTGAGCAAGGAGTAGCTCTTGTCTATTCCATATTTGGCTTAAGGAACTTTATCTGTGCTCATTTCAATCTCTGGTTTTATGCAGCACCCCAACTCACCTTTCCCCTTAAGCAAGCATAAGTTGGTTTTCTAAATTTGAGACCCTGTTCTGTTCTGTAATTCAGTTCCTGTGTAGCCAAGTTTACATTCCGTGTATTACTGATATCTTATGATGTTTCTTTTTCTGTGTGACTTATTTCAGTTAGAATCATCATACCTGAATCCACTCATTGTGCTGCTAAGGGCCTGATGACATAGATTTCATTGCAGAGTGATATTGCTTTGTAAGTAAATACCACAACTTCTTTATCCATTTTTCAATTTCTGCGATGTTGAACTTGTACTGTAAACGAGGTTCTTGTAAACAGAGGCGTCCCATACTTTGGGGTGGCTGTGTCTTTTTGATTTTAATTTCCCTAATCTATAGGACCATAAGTGGAAGTGCCCTAGGCTCTGTTGCTTTGTTTTTTAGATGTTTCAGGAAACACCATACACTTCTCCGGAGTGTCTGTTGGCAATTTACATCCCGCCCATCAGCATAACAAGGCTCCCAGTTCTCCATGGCCTGTCCTGCCTTTCTGGATTTTACACTTTTTTCAGATGGCCCTTTTGACCGGGGGGAAGTGAGACTTCATTGTAGTGCAGATTTCCTTTGCAAGCTTGCTTGGTTGGCCAAAAAGGGCGTATGCGTTTTTTCCTGAATATATTCAGGAAAAAACGCATACGCCCTTTTTGGCCAAGTGCATCATTGTGGACGTTCTGCCTCTTTTCCTATGCTTTCAATGCAATTCCAGTCTACCTCCTGAAATCGGTTTCCTGCAATTCTGCCCCGCTTTCAAGTCCTCTTGGCAGCCTTACTTCAGTATATTTTTGGACGATAGCTGTCATTTATAACTCTGCAGGTTTGTGAATTACAGTGCCCCTGAGCTCCTTTCTTCAACTCGCTTTCTTGTGACCTGGCCGCAACACCGCAGGATGGCTTCAGGCCCTAATCTGGTTCCGGCACGGCACGCTGAGCCTTTGGTTAATTCCTCTTCCTGGTGGGAAATGAGAGTAAAATTTTCCCGTCCAGACACCTCCAGCTAGTCTCTCATTGGTTCTCGCTATTCCTGTTCATCTTCCGCAGAAATTGCAAACTGGGCCAAACAGGAGGTTAAAGGGACTGACTCTCCAAGTCGGGAGAGTGTTAGTAAAGTGTCTGGAATGTTGCACCCGAGTACCAGGGTATGAAATCTGAGACATATTTGAACACGTCTCCCGAGCACATGGTTGATCATACTCTAGGTTCCACATGCATGTTTTAGCTGAAGGAAGAATACCTTAAACCTGGGTAGTTGAAACCTGTGGAATGGGTACCATGCAATATGACTTCAAAGGGTCTTCATTTGCTCACCGAACCTCTCCAATCCTATCACTGCTGCATTTATGCCCCTGTACACACGCTTGATTCTCTTTCGGAGACATAGCAATCCCTAGGTTTTAAGATACTTACTAGTCAGGTACATTCTTAGGCGTTTAATATGGGGTGTTGAGTCCATTTCGTTGAGCAAGGAGTAGCTCTTGTCTATTCCATATTTGGCTTAAGGAACTTTATCTGTGCTCATTTCAATCTCTGGTTTTATGCAGCACCCCAACTCACCTTTCCCCTTAAGCAAGCATAAGTTGGTTTTCTAAATTTGAGACCCTGTTCTGTTCTGTAATTCAGTTCCTGTGTAGCCGAGTTTGCATTCCGTGTATTACTGATATCTTATGATGTTTCTTTTTCTGTGTGACTTATTTCATTTAGAATCATCATACCTGAATCAACTCATTGTGCTGCTAAGGGCCTGATGACATAGATTTCATTGCTGAGTGATATTGCTTTGTAAGTAAATACCACAACTTCTTTATCCATTTTTAACTTTCTGCGATGTTGAACTTGTACTGTAAACGAGGTTCTTGTAAACAGAGGCGTCCCAAACTTTGGGGTGGCTGTGTCTTTTTGATTTTAATTTCCCTAAGCTATAGGACCATAAGTGGAAGTGCCCTAGGCTCTGTTGCTTTGTTTTTTAGATGTTTCAGGAAACACCATACACTTCTCCCGAGTGTCTGTTGGCAATTTACATCCCGCCCATCAGCATAACAAGGCTCCCAGTTCTCCATGGCCTGTCCTGCCTTTCTGGATTTTACACTTTTTTCAGATGGCCCTTTTGACCGGGGGGAAGTGAGACTTCATTGTAGTGCAGATTTCCTTTGCAAGCTTGCTTGGTTGGCCAAAAAGGGCGTATGCGTTTCTTCCTGAATATATTCAGGAAAGAACGCATATGCCCTTTTTGGCCAAGTGCATCATTGTGGACGTTCTGCCTCTTTTCCTATGCTTTCAATGCAATTCCAGTCTGCCTCCTGAAATCGGTTTCCTGCAATTCTGCCCCGCTTTCAAGTCCTCTTGGCAGCCTTACTTCAGTATATTTTTGGACGATAGCTGTCATTTATAACTCTGCAGGTTTGTGAATTACAGTGCCCCTGAGCTCCTTTCTTCAACTCGCTTTCTTTTGAGCTGGCCGCAACACCGCAGGATGGCTTCAGGCCCTAATCTGGTTCCGGCACGGCACGCTGAGCCTTTGGTTAATTCCTCTTCCTGGTGGGAAATGAGAGTTAAATTTGCCCGTCCAGACACCTCCAGCTAGTCTCTCATTGGTTCTCGCTATTCCTGTTCATCTTCCGCATAAATTGCAAACTGGGCCGAACAGGAGGTTAAAGGGACTGACTCTCCAAGTCGGGAGGGTGTTAGTAAAGCGTCTGGAATGTTGCACCCGAGTACCAGGGTACAAAAACTGAGACATATTTGAACACGTCTCCCGATCACATGGTTGATCAGACTCTAGGTTCCACATGCATGTTTTAGCTGAAGGAAGAATACCTTAAACCTGGGTAGTTGAAACCCGTGGAATGGGTACCATGCAATATGACTTCAAAGGGTCTTCATTTGCTCACCGAACCTCTCCAATCCTATCACTGCTGCGTTTATGCCCCTGTACACATGCTTGATTCTCTTTCGGAGACATAGCAATCCATAGGTTTTAAGATACTTACTAGTCAGGTACATTCTTAGGCGTTTAATATGCGGTGTTGAGTCCATTTCTTTGAGCAAGGAGTAGCTCTTGTCTATTCCATATTTGGCTTAAGGAACTTTATCTGTGCTCATTTCAATCTCTGGTTTTATGCAGCACCCCAACTCACCTTTCCCCTTAAGCAAGAATAAGTTGGTTTTCTAAATTTGAGACCCTGTTCTGTTCTGTAATTCAGTTCCTGTGTAGCCAAGTTTACATTCCGTGTATTACTGATATCTTATGATGTTTCTTTTTCTGTGTGACTTATTTCAGTTAGAATCATCATACCTGAATCCACTCATTGTGCTGCTAAGGGCCTGATGACATAGATTTCATTGCTGAGTGATATTGCTTTGTAAGTAAATACCACAACTTCTTTATCCATTTTTCACTTTCTGTGATGTTGAACTTGTACTGTAAACGAGGTTCTTGTAAACAGAGGCGTCCCAAACTTTGGGGTGGCTGTGTCTTTTTGATTTTAATTTCCCTAAGCTATAGGACCATAAGTGGAAGTGCCCTAGGCTCTGTTGCTTTGTTTTGTAGATATTTCAGGAAACACCATACACTTCTCCCGAGTGTCTGTTGGCAATTTACATCCCACCCATCAGCATAACAAGGCTCCCAGTTCTCCATGGCCTGTCCTGCCTTTCTGGATTTTACACTTTTTTCAGATGGCCCTTTTGACCGGGGGGAAGTGAGACTTCATTGTAGTGCAGATTTCCTTTGCAAGCTTGCTTGGTTGGCCAAAAAGGGCGTATGCGTTTTTTCCTGAATATATTCAGGAAAAAACGCATACGCCCTTTTTGGCCAAGTGCATCATTGTGGACGTTCTGCCTCTTTTCCTATGCTTTCAATGCAATTCCAGTCTACCTCCTGAAATCGGTTTCCTGCAATTCTGCCCCGCTTTCAAGTCCTCTTGGCAGCCTTACTTCAGTATATTTTTGGACGATAGCTGTCATTTATAACTCTGCAGGTTTGTGAATTACAGTGCCCCTGAGCTCCTTTCTTCAACTCGCTTTCTTTTGAGCTGGCCGCAACACTGCAGGATGGCTTCAGGCCCTAATCTGGTTCTGGCACGGCACGCTGAGACTTTGGTTAATTCCTCTTCCTGGTGGGAAATGAGAGTTAAATTTGCCCATCCAGACACCTCCAGCTAGTCTCTCATTGGTTCTCGCTATTCCTGTTCATCTTCCGCAGAAATTGCAAACTGGGCCAAACAGGAGGTTAAAGGGACTGACTCTCCAAGTCGGGAGGGTGTTAGTAAAGCGTCTGGAATGTTGCACCCGAGTACCAGGGTACGAAAACTGAGACATATTTGAACACGTCTCCCGATCACATGGTTGATCATACTCTAGGTTCCACATGCATGTTTTAGCTGAAGGAAGAATACCTTAAACCTGGGTAGTTGAAACCCGTGGAATGGGTACCATGCAATATGACTTCAGAGGGTCTTCATTTGCTCACCAAACCTCTCCAATCCTATCACTGCTACGTTTATGCCCCTGTACACATGCTTGATTCTCTTTCGGAGACATAGCAATCCATAGGTTTTAAGATACTTACTAGTCAGGTACATTCTTAGGCGTTTAATATGCGGTGTTGTGTCCATTTCGTTGAGCAAGGAGTAGCTCTTGTCTATTCCATATTTGGCTTAAGGAACTTTATCTGTGCTCATTTCAATCTCTGGTTTTATGCAGCACCCCAACTCACCTTTCCCCTTAAGCAAGCATAAGTTGGTTTTCTAAATTTGAGACCCTGTTCTGTTTTGGAATCCAGTTCCTGTGTAGCGAAGTTTACATTCCGTGTATTACTGATATCTTATGATGTTTCTTTTTCTGTGTGACTTATTTCAGTTAGAATCATCATACCTGAATCCACTCATTGTGCTGCTAAGGGCCTGATGACATAGATTTCATTGCAGAGTGATATTGCTTTGTAAGTAAATACCACAACTTCTTTATCCATTTTTCAATTTCTGCGATGTTGAACTTGTACTGTAAACGAGGTTCTTGTAAACAGAGGCGTCCCAAACTTTGGGGTGGCTGTGTCTTTTTGATTTTAATTTCCCTAATCTATAGGACCATAAGTGGAAGTGCCCTAGGCTCTGTTGCTTTGTTTTTTAGATGTTTCAGGAAACACCATACACTTCTCCCGAGTGTCTGTTGGCAATTTACATCCCGCCCATCAGCATAACAAGGCTCCCAGTTCTCCATGGCCTGTCCTGCCTTTCTGGATTTTACACTTTTTTCAGATGGCCCTTTTGACCGGGGGGAAGTGAGACTTCATTGTAGTGCAGATTTCCTTTGCAAGCTTGCTTGGTTGGCCAAAACGGGCGTATGCGTTTCTTCCTGAATATATTCAGGAAAAAACGCATACGCCCTTTATGGCCAAGTGCATCATTGTGGACGTTCTGCCTCTTTTCCTATGCTTTCAATGCAATTCCAGTCTACCTCCTGAAATCGGTTTCCTGCAATTCTGCCCCGCTTTCAAGTCCTCTTGGCAGCCTTACTTCAGTATATTTTTGGACGATAGCTGTCATTTATAACTCTGCAGGTTTGTGAATTACAGTGCCCCTGAGCTCCTTTCTTCAACTCGCTTTCTTTTGAGCTGGCCGCAACACCGCAGGATGGCTTCAGGCCCTAATCTGGTTCCGGCACGGCACGCTGAGCCTTTGGTTAATTCCTCTTCCTGGTGGGAAATGAGAGTTAAATTTGCCCGTCCAGACACCTCCAGCTAGTCTCTCATTGGTTCTCGCTATTCCTGTTCATCTTCCGCATAAATTGCAAACTGGGCCAAACAGGAGGTTAAAGGGACTGACTCTCCAAGTCGGGAGGGTGTTAGTAAAGCGTCTGGAATGTTGCACCCGAGTACCAGGGTACAAAAACTGAGACATATTTGAACACGTCTCCCGATCACATGGTTGATCATACTCTAGGTTCCACATGCATGTTTTAGCTGAAGGAAGAATACCTTAAACCTGGGTAGTTGAAACCCGTGGAATGGGTACCATGCAATATGACTTCAAAGGGTCTTCATTTGCTCACCAAACCTCTCCAATCCTATCACTGCTGCATTTATGCCCCTGTACACATGCTTGATTCTCTTTCGGAGACACAGCAATCCATAGGTTTCAAGATACTTACTAGTCAGGTACATTCTTAGGCATTTAATATGCGGTGTTGAGTCCATTTCGTTGAGCAAGGAGTAGCTCTTGTCTATTCCATATTTGGCTTAAGGAACTTTATCTGTGTTCATTTCAATCTCTGGTTTTATGCAGCACCCCAACTCACCTTTCCCCTTAAGCAAGCATAAGTTGGTTTTCTAAATTTGAGACCCTGTTCTGTTCTGTAATTCAGTTCCTGTGTAGCCAAGTTTACATTCCGTGTATTACTGATATCTTATGATGTTTCTTTTTCTGTGTGACTTATTTCAGTTAGAATCATCATACCTGAATCCACTCATTGTGCTGCTAAGGGCCTGATGACATAGATTTCATTGCTGAGTGATATTGCTTTGTAAGTAAATACCACAACTTCTTTATCCATTTTTCACTTTCTGCGATGTTGAACTTGTACTGTAAACGAGGTTCTTGTAAACAGAGGCGTCCCAAACTTTGGGGTGGCTGTGTCTTTTTGATTTTAATTTCCCTAAGCTATAGGACCATAAGTGGAAGTGCCCTAGGCTCTGTTGCTTTGTTTTTTCGATGTTTCAGGAAACACCATACACTTCTCCCGAGTGTCTGTTGGCAATTTACATCCCGCCCATCAGCATAACAAGGCTCCCAGTTCTCCATGGCCTGTCCTGCCTTTCTGGATTTTACACTTTTTTCAGATGGCCCTTTTGACCGGGGGGAAGTGAGACTTCATTGTAGTGCAGATTTCCTTTGCAAGCTTGCTTGGTTGGCCAAAAAGGGCGTATGCGTTTTTTCCTGAATATATTCAGGAAAAAACGCATACGCCCTTTTTGGCCAAGTGCATCATTGTGGACGTTCTGCCTCTTTTCCTATGCTTTCAATGCAATTCCAGTCTACCTCCTGAAATTGGTTTCCTGCAATTCTGCCCCGCTTTCAAGTCCTCTTGGCAGCCTTACTTCAGTATATTTTTGGACGATAGCTGTCATTTATAACTCTGCAGGTTTGTGAATTACAGTGCCCCTGAGCTCCTTTCTTCAACTCGCTTTCTTTTGAGCTGGCCGCAACACCGCAGGATGGCTTCAGGCCCTAATCTGGTTCCGGCACGGCACGCTGAGCCTTTGGTTAATTGCTCTTCCTCATGGGAAATGAGAGTTAAATTTGCCCGTCCAGACACCTCCAGCTAGTCTCTCATTGGTTCTCGCTATTCCTGTTCATCTTCCGCAGAAATTGCAAACTGGGCCAAACAGGAGGTTAAAGGGACTGACTCTCCAAGTCGGGAGGGTGTTAGTAAAGCGTCTGGAATGTTGCACCCGAGTACCAGGGTACGAAAACTGAGACATATTTGAACACGTCTCCCGATCACATGGTTGATCATACTCTAGGTTCCACACGCATGTTTTAGCTGAAGGAAGGATACCTTAAACCTGGGTAGTTGAAACCCGTGGAATGGGTACCATGCAATATGACTTCAAAGGGTCTTCATTTGCTCACCGAACCTCTCCAATCCTATCACTGCTGCGTTTATGCCCCTGTACACATGCTTGATTCTCTTTCGGAGACATAGCAATCCATAGGTTTTAAGATACTTACTAGTCAGGTACATTCTTAGGCGTTTAATATGCGGTGTTGAGTCCATTTCGTTGAGCAAGGAGTAGCTCTTGTCTATTCCATATTTGGCTTAAGGAACTTTATCTGTGCTCATTTCAATCTCTGGTTTTATGCAGCACCCCAACTCACCTTTACCCTTAAGCAAGCATAAGTTGGTTTTCTAAATTTGAGACCCTGTTCTGTTCTGTAATTCAGTTCCTGTGTAGCCAAGTTTACATTCCGTGTATTACTGATATCTTATGATGTTTCTTTTTCTGTGTGACTTATTTCAGTTAGAATCATCATACCTGAATCAACTCATTGTGCTGCTAAGGGCCTGATGACATAGATTTCATTGCTGAGTGATATTGCTTTGTAAGTAAATACCACAACTTCTTTATCCATTTTTCACTTTCTGCGATGTTGAACTTGTACTGTAAACGAGGTTCTTGTAAACAGAGGCGTCCCAATGTTTGGGGTGGCTGTGTCTTTTTGATTTTAATTTCCCTAAGCTATAGGACCATAAGTGGAAGTGCCCTAGGCTCTGTTGCTTTGTTTTTTAGATGTTTCAGGAAACACCATACACTTCTCCCGAGTGTCTGTTGGCAATTTACATCCCGCCCATCAGCATAACAAGGCTCCCAGTTCTCCATGGCCTGTCCTGCCTTTCTGGATTTTACACTTTTTTCAGATGGCCCTTTTGACTGGGGGGAAGTGAGACTTCATTGTAGTGCAGATTTCCTTTGCAAGCTTGCTTGGTTGGCCAAAAAGGGAGTATGCGTTTTTTCCTAAATATATTCAGGAAAAAACGCATACGCCCTTTTTGGCCAAGTGCATCATTGTGGACGTTCTGCCTCTTTTCCTATGCTTTCAATGCAATTCCAGTCTACCTCCTGAAATCGGTTTCCTGCAATTCTGCCCCACTTTCAAGTCCTCTTGGCAGCCTTACTTCAGTATATTTTTGGACGATAGCTGTCATTTATAACTCTGCAGGTTTGTGAATTACAGTGCCCCTGAGCTCCTTTCTTCAACTCGCTTTCTTTTGAGCTGGCCGCAACACCGCAGGATGGCTTCAGGCCCTAATCTGGTTCCGGCACGGCACGCTGAGCCTTTGGTTAATTCCTCTTCCTGGTGGGAAATGAGAGTTAAATTTGCCCGTCCAGACACCTCCAGCTAGTCTCTCATTGGTTCTCGCTATTCCTGTTCATCTTCCGCAGAAATTGCAAACTGGGCCAAACAGGAGGTTAAAGGGACTGACTCTCCAAGTCGGGAGGGTGTTAGTAAAGCGTCTGGAATGTTGCACCCGAGTACCAGGGTACAAAAACTGAGACATATTTGAACACGTCTCCCGATCACATGGTTGATCATACTCTAGGTTCCACATGCATGTTTTAGCTGAAGGAAGAATACCTTAAACCTGGGTAGTTGAAACCCGTGGAATGGGTACCATGCAATATGACTTCAAAGGGTCTTCATTTGCTCACCAAACCTCTCCAATCCTATCACTGCTGCGTTTATGCCCCTGTACACATGCTTGATTCTCTTTCGGAGACATAGCAATCCATAGGTTTTAAGATACTTACTAGTCAGGTACATTCTTAGGCGTTTAATATGCGGTGTTGAGTCCATTTCGTTGAGCAAGGAGTAGCTCTTGTCTATTCCATATTTGGCTTAAGGAAGTTTATCTGTGCTCATTTCAATCTCTGGTTTTATGCAGCACCCCAACTCACCTTTACCCTTAAGCAAGCATAAGTTGGTTTTCTAAATTTGAGACCCTCTTCTGTTCTGTAATTCAGTTCCTGTGTAGCCAAGTTTACATTCTGTGTATTACTGATATCTTATGATGTTTCTTTTTCTGTGTGACTTATTTCAGTTAGAATCATCATACCTGAATCCACTCATTGTGCTGCTAAGGGCCTGATGACATAGATTTCATTGCTGAGTGATATTGCTTTGTAAGTAAATACCACAACTTCTTTATCCATTTTTCACTTTCTGCGATGTTGAAATTCTACTGTAAACGAGGTTCTTGTAAACAGAGGCGTCCCAAACTTTGGGGTGGCTGTGTCTTTTTGATTTTAATTTCCCTAAGCTATAGGACCATAAGTGGAAGTGCCCTAGGCTCTGTTGCTTTGTTTTTTAGATGTTTCAGGAAACACCATACACTTCTCCCGAGTGTCTGTTGGCAATTTACATCCCGCCCATCAGCATAACAAGGCTCCCAGTTCTCCATGGCCTGTCCTGCCTTTCTGGATTTTACACTTTTTTCAGATGGCCCTTTTGACCGGGGGAAGTGAGACTTCATTGTAGTGCAGATTTCCTTTGCAAGCTTGCTTGGTTGGCCAAAAAGGGCGTATGCGTTTTTTCCTCAATATATTCAGGAAAAAACGCATACGCCCTTTTTGGCCAAGTGCATCATTGTGGACGTTCTGCCTCTTTTCCTATGCTTTCAATGCAATTCCAGTCTACCTCCTGAAATCGGTTTCCTGCAATTCTGCCCCGCTTTCAAGTCCTCTTGGCAGCCTTACTTCAGTATATTTTTGGACGATAGCTGTCATTTATAACTCTGCAGGTTTGTGAATTACAGTGCCCCTGAGCTCCTTTCTTCAACTCGCTTTCTTGTGACCTGGCCTCAACACCGCAGGATGGCTTCAGGCCCTAATCTGGTTCCGGCACGGCACGCTGAGCCTTTGGTTAATTCCTCTTCCTGGTGGGAAATGAGAGTTAAATTTGCCCGTCCAGACACCTCCAGCTAGTCTCTCATTGGTTCTCGCTATTCCTGTTCATCTTCCGCAGAAATTGCAAACTGGGCCAAACAGGAGGTTAAAGGGACTGACTCTCCAAGTCGGGAGGGTGTTAGTAAAGCGTCTGGAATGTTGCACCCGAGTACCAGGGTACGAAAACTGAGACATATTTTAACACGTCTCCCGATCACATGGTTGATCATACTCTAGGTTCCACATGCATGTTTTAGCTGAAGGAAGAATACCTTAAACCTGGGTAGTTGAAACCTGTGGAATGGGTACCATGCAATATGACTTCAAAGGGTCTTCATTTGCTCACCGAACCTCTCCAATCCTATCACTGCTGCGTTTATGCCCCTGTACACATGCTTGATTCTCTTTCGGAGACATAGCAATCCATAGGTTTTAAGATACTTACTAGTCAGGTACATTCTTAGGCATTTAATATGCGGTGTTGAGTCCATTTCGTTGAGCAAGGAGTAGCTCTTGTCTATTCCATATTTGGCTTAAGGAACTTTATCTGTGTTCATTTCAATCTCTGGTTTTATGCAGCACCCCAACTCACCTTTACCCTTAAGCAAGCATAAGTTGGTTTTCTAAATTTGAGACCCTGTTCTGTTCTGTAATTCAGTTCCTGTGTAGCCAAGTTTACATTCCGTGTATTACTGATATCTTATGATGTTTCTTTTTCTGTGTGACTTATTTCAGTTAGAATCATCATACCTGAATCCACTCATTGTGCTGCTAAGGGCCTGATGACATAGATTTCATTGCTGAGTGATATTGCTTTGTAAGTAAATACCACAACTTCTTTATCCATTTTTCACTTTCTGCGATGTTGAACTTGTACTGTAAATGAGGTTCTTGTAAACAGAGGTGTCCCAAACTTTGGGGTGGCTGTGTCTTTTTGATTTTAATTTCCCTAAGCTATAGGACCATAAGTGGAAGTGCCCTAGGCTCTGTTGCTTTGTTTTTTAGATGTTTCAGGAAACACCATACACTTCTCCCGAGTGTCTGTTGGCAATTTACATCCCGCCCATCAGCATAACAAGGCTCCCAGTTCTCCATGGCCTGTCCTGTCTTTCTGGATTTTACACTTTTTTCAGATGGCCATTTTGACCGGGGGGAAGTGAGACTTCATTGTAGTGCAGATTTCCTTTGCAAGCTTGCTTGGTTGGCCAAAAAGGGCGTATGCGTTTTTTCCTGAATATATTCAGGAAAAAACGCATACGCCCTTTTTGGCCAAGTGCATCATTGTGGACGTTCTGCCTCTTTTCCTATGCTTTCAATGCAATTCCAGTCTGCCTCCTGAAATCGGTTTCCTGCAATTCTGCCCCGCTTTCAAGTCCTCTTGGCAGCCTTACTTCAGTATATTTTTGGACGATAGCTGTCATTTATAACTCTGCAGGTTTGTGAATTACAGTGCCCCTGAGCTCCTTTCTTCAACTCGCTTTCTTTTGAGCTGGCCGCAACACCGCAGGATGGCTTCAGGCCCTAATCTGGTTCCGGCACGGCACGCTGAGCCTTTGGTTAATTCCTCTTCCTGGTGGGAAATGAGAGTTAAATTTGCCCGTCCAGACACCTCCAGCTAGTCTCTCATTGGTTCTCGTTATTCCTGTTCATCTTCCGCAGAAATTGCAAACTGGGCCAAACAGGAGGTTAAAGGGACTGACTCTCCAAGTCGGGAGGGTGTTAGTAAAGCATCTGGAATGTTGCACCCGAGTACCAGGGTACGAAAACTGAGACATATTTGAACACGTCTCCCGATCACATGGTTGATCATACTCTAGGTTCCACATGCATGTTTTAGCTGAAGGAAGAATACCTTAAACCTGGGTAGTTGAAACCCGTGGAATGGGTACCATGCAATATGACTTCAAAGGGTCTTCATTTGCTCACCGAACCTCTCCAATCCTATCACTGCTGCGTTTATGCCCCTGTACACATGCTTGATTCTCTTTTGGAGACATAGCAATCCATAGGTTTTAAGATACTTACTAGTCAGGTACATTCTTAGGCATTTAATATGCGGTGTTGAGTCCATTTCGTTGAGCAAGGAGTAGCTCTTGTCTATTCCATATTTGGCTTAAGGAACTTTATCTGTGTTCATTTCAATCTCTGGTTTTATGCAGCACCCCAACTCACCTTTCCCCTTAAGCAAGCATAAGTTGGTTTTCCAAATTTGAGACCCTGTTCTGTTCTGTAATTCAGTTCCTGTGTAACCAAGTTTACATTCCGTGTATTACTGATATCTTATGATGTTTCTTTTTCTGTGTGACTTATTTCAGTTAGAATCATCATACCTGAATCCACTCATTGTGCTGCTAAGGGCCTGATGACATAGATTTCATTGCTGAGTGATATTGCTTTGTAAGTAAATACCACAACTTCTTTATCCATTTTTCACTTTCTGCGATGTTGAACTTGTACTGCAAACGAGGTTCTTGTAAACAGAGGCGTCCCAATGTTTGGGGTGGCTGTGTCTTTTTGATTTTAATTTCCCTAAGCTATAGGACCATAAGTGGAAGTGCCCTAGGCTCTGTTGCTTTGTTTTTTAGATGTTTCAGGAAACACCATACACTCCTCCCGAGTGTCTGTTGGCAATTTACATCCCGCCCATCAGCATAACAAGGCTCCCAGTTCTCCATGGCCTGTCCTGCCTTTCTGGATTTTACACTTTTTTCAGATGGCCCTTTTGACCGGGGGGAAGTGAGACTTCATTGTAGTGCAGATTTCCTTTGCAAGCTTGCTTGGTTGGCCAAAAAGGGCGTATGCGTTTTTTCCTGAATATATTCAGGAAAAAACGCATACGCCCTTTTTGGCCAAGTGCATCATTGTGGACGTTCTGCCTCTTTTCCTATGCTTTCAATGCAATTCCAGTCTGCCTCCTGAAATCGGTTTCCTGCAATTCTGCCCCGCTTTCAAGTCCTCTTGGCAGCCTTACTTCAGTATATTTTTGGACGATAGCTGTCATTTATAACTCTGCAGGTTTGTGAATTACAGTGCCCCTGAGCTCCTTTCTTCAACTCGCTTTCTTTTGAGCTGGCCGCAACACCGCAGGATGGCTTCAGGCCCTAATCTGGTTCCGGCACGGCACGCTGAGCCTTTGGTTAATTCCTCTTCCTGGTGGGAAATGAGAGTTAAATTTGCCCGTCCAGACACCTCCAGCTAGTCTCTCATTGGTTCTCGCTGTTCCTGTTCATCTTCCGCAGAAATTGCAAACTGGGCCAAACAGGAGGTTAAAGGGACTGACTCTCCAAGTCGGGAGGGTGTTAGTAAAGCGTCTGGAATGTTGCACCCGAGTACCAGGGTACGAAAACTGAGACATATTTGAACACGTCTCCCGATCACATGGTTGATCATACTCTAGGTTCCACATGCATGTTTTAGCTGAAGGAAGAATACCTTAAACCTGGGTAGTTGAAACCCGTGGAATGCGTACCATGCAATATGACTTCAAAGGGTCTTCATTTGCTCACCGAACCTCTCCAATCCTATCACTGCTGCGTTTATGCCCCTGTACACATGCTTGATTCTCTTTCGGAGACATAGCAATCCATAGGTTTTAAGATACTTACTAGTCAGGTACATTCTTAGGCATTTAATATGCGGTGTTGAGTCCATTTCGTTGAGCAAGAGGTAGCTCTTGTCTATTCCATATTTGGCTTAAGGAACTTTATCTGTGCTCATTTCATTTTCTGGTTTTATGCAGCACCCCAACTCACCTTTCCCCTTAAGCAAGCATAAGTTGGTTTTCTAAATTTGAGACCCTGTTCTGTTTTGTAATTCAGTTCCTGTGTAGCCAAGTTTACACTCCGTGTATTAGTGATATCTTATGATGTTTTTTTTTTCTGTGTGACTTATTTCAGTTAGAATCATCATACCTGAATCCACTCATTATGCTGCTATGGGCCTGATGACATAGATTTCATTGCTGAGTGATATTGCATTGTACGTAAGTACCACAACTTCTTTATCCATTTTTCACTGTCTGCGATGTTGTACTTGTATTGTAAACGAGGTTCTTGTAAACAGAGGCGTCCCAAACTTTGGGGTGGCTGTGTCTTTTTGATTTTAATTTCCCTAAGCTATAGGACCATAAGTGGAAGTGCCCTAGGCTCTGTTGCTTTGTTTTTTAGATGTTTCAAGAAACACCATACACTTCTCCCGAGTGTCTGTTGGCAATTTACACCCCGCCCATCAGCATAACAAGGCTCCTAGTTCTCCATGGCCTGTCCTGCCTTTCTGGATTTTACACTTTTTTCAGATGGCCCTTTTGACCGGGGGGAAGTGAGACTTCATTGTAGTGCAGATTTCCTTTGCAAGTTTGCTTGGTTGGCCAAAAAGGGCGTATGCGTTTTTTCCTGAATATATTCAGGAAAAAACGCATACGCCCTTTTTGGCCAAGTGCATCATTGTGGACGTTCTGCCTCTTTTCCTATGCTTTCAATGCAATTCCAGTCTACCTCCTGAAATCGGTTTCCTGCAATTCTGCCCCGCTTTCAAGTCCTCTTGGCAGCCTTACTTCAGTATATTTTTGGACGATAGCTGTCATTTATAACTCTGCAGGTTTGTGAATTACAGTGCCCCTGAGCTCCTTTCTTCAACTCGCTTTCTTTTGAGCTGGCCACAACACCGCAGGATGGCTTCAGGCCCTAATCTGGTTCCGTCACGGCACGCTGAGCCTTTGGTTAATTCCTCTTCCTGGTGGGAAATGAGAGTTAAATTTGCCCGTCCAGAAACCTCCAGCTAGTCTCTCATTGGTTCTCGCTATTCCTGTTCATCTTCCGCAGAAATTGCAAATTGGGCCAAACAGGAGGTTAAAGGGACTGACTCTCCAAGTCGGGAGGGTGTTAGGAAAGCGTCTGGAATGTTGCACCCGAGTACCAGGGTACGAAAACTGAGACATATTTGAACACGTCTCCCGATCACATGGTTGATCATACTCTAGGTTCCACATGCATGTTTTAGCTGAAGGAAGAATACCTTAAACCTGGGTAGTTGAAACCCGTGGAATGGGTACCATGCAATATGACTTCAAAGGGTCTTCATTTGCTCACCGAACCTCTCCAATCCTATCACTGCTGCGTTTATGCCCCTGTACACACGCTTGATTCTCTTTCGGAGACATAGCAATCCATAGGTTTTAAGATACTTACTAGTCAGGTACATTCTTAGGCGTTTAATATGGGGTGTTGAGTCCATTTCGTTGAGCAAGGAGTAGCTCTTGTCTATTCCATATTTGGCTTAAGAAAATTTATCTGTGCTCATTTCAATCTCTGGTTTTATTCAGCACCCCAACTCACCTTTCCCCTTAAGCAAGCATAAGTTGGTTTTCTAAATTTGAGACCCTGTTCTGTTTTGGAATTCAGTTCCTGTGTAGCCAAGTTTACATTCCGTGCATTAGTGATATCTTATGATGTTTCTTTTTCTGTGTGACTTATTTCAGTTAGAATCATCGTACCTGAATCCACTCATTATGCTGCTACGGGCCTGATGACATAGATTTCATTGCTGAGTGATACTGCATTGCACGTAGTTACCACAAGTTCTTTATCCATTTTTCACTTTCTGTGATATTGAACTTGTACGGTAAACGCGGTTCTTGTAAACAGAGGCGTCCCAAACTTTGGGGTGGCTGTGTCTTTTTGATTTTAATTTCCCTAAGCTATAGGACCATAAGTGGAAGTGCCCTAGGCTCTGTTGCTTTGTTTTTTAGATGTTTCAGGAAACACCATACACTTCTCCCGAGTGTCTGTTGGCAATTTACATCCCGCCCATCAGCATAACAAGGCTCCCAGTTCTCCATGGCCTGTCCTGCCTTTCTGGATTTTACACTTTTTTCAGATGGCCCTTTTGACCGGGGGGAAGTGAGACTTCATTGTAGTGCAGATTTCCTTTGCAAGCTTGCTTGGTTGGCCAAAAAGGGCGTATGCGTTTTTTCCTGATTCAGGAAAAAACGCATACGCCCTTTTTGGCCAAGTGCTTCATTGTGGACGTTCTCCTTCTTTTCCTATGCTTTCAATGCAATTCCAGTCTACCTCCTGAAATCGGTTTCCTGCAATTCTGCCCCGCTTTCAAGTCCTCTTGGCAGCCTTACTTCAGTATGTTTTTGGACGATAGCTGTCATTTATAACTCTGCAGGTTTGTGAATTACAGTGCCCCTGAGCTCCTTTCTTCAACTCGCTTTCTTATGACCTGGCCGCAACACCGCAGGATGGCTTCAGGCCCTAATCTGGTTCCGGCACGGCACGCTGAGCCTTTGGTTAATTCCTCTTCCTGGTGGGAAATGAGAGTTAAATTTGCCCGTCCAGACACCTCCAGCTAGTCTCTCATTGGTTCTCGCTATTCCTGTTCATCTTCCGCAGAAATTGCAAACTGGGCCAAACAGGAGGTTAAAGGGACTGACTCTCCAAGTCGGGAGGGTGTTAGTAAAGCGTCTGGAATGTTGCACCCGAGTACCAGGGTATGAAAACTGAGACATATTTGAACACGTTTCCCGATCACATGGTTGATCATACTCTAGGTTCCACATGCATGTTTTAGCTGACGGAAGAATCCCTGAAACCTGGAGAGTTGAGACCCGTGGAATGGGTACCATGCAATATGACTTCAAAGGGTCTTTGTTTGCTCACCGAACCTCTCCAATCCTATCATTTGTGCATTTATGCCCCTGGACACACGCTTGATTCTCTTTTGGAGATATAGCAATCCATAGGTTTTAAGATACTTACTAGTCAGGTACATTCTTAGGCGCTTAATATGGGGTGTTGAGTCCATTTCGTTGAGCAAGGAGTAGCTCTTGTCTATTCCATATTTGGCTTAAGGAACTTTATCTGTGCTCATTTCAATCTCTGGTTTTATGCAGCACCCCAACTCACCTTTACCCTTAAGCAAGCATAAGTTGGTTTTCTAAATTTGAGACCGTGTTCTGTTCTGTAATTCAGTTCCTTTGGAGCCAAGTTTACATTCCGTGTATTACTGATATCTTATGATGTTTCGTTTTCTGTGTGACTTATTTCAGTTAGAATCGTCAAACCTGAATCCACTCATTGTGCTGCTAAGGGCCTGATGACATAGATTTCATTGCTGCGTGATATTGCTTTGTAAGTAAATACCACAAATTCTTTATCCATTTTTCACTTTCTGCGATGTTGAACTTGTACTGTAAACGAGGTTCTTGTAAACAGAGGCGTCCCAAACTTTGGGGTGGCTGTGTCTTTTTGATTTTAATTTCCCTAAGCTATAGGACCATAAGTGGAAGTGCCCTAGGCTCTGTTGCTTTGTTTTTTAGATGTTTCAGGAAACACCATACACTTCTCCCGAGTGTCTGTTGGCAATTTACATCCCGCCCATCAGCATAACAAGGCTCCCAGTTCTCCATGGCCTGTCCTGCCTTTCTGGATTTTACACTTTTTTCAGATGGCCCTTTTGACCGGGGGGAAGTGAGACTTCATTGTAGTGCAGATTTCCTCTGCAAGCTTGCTTGGTTGGCCAAAAAGGGCGTATACGTTTTTTCCTGAATATATTCAGGAAAAAACGCATATGCCCTTTTTGGCCAAGTGCATCATTGTGGACGTTCTGCTTCTTTTCCTATGCTTTCAATGCAATTCCAGTCTACCTCCTGAAATCGGTTTCCTGTAATTCTGCCCCGCTTTCAAGTCCTCTTGGCAGCCTTACTTCAGTATATTTTTGGACGATAGCTGTCATTGATAACTCTGTAGGTTTGTGAATTACAGTGCCCCTGAGCTCCTTTCTTCAACTCGCTTTCTTTTGAGCTGGCCGCAACACCGCAGGATGGCTTCAGGCCCTAATCTTGTTCCGGCACGGCACGCTGAGCCTTTGGTTAATTCCTCTTCCTGGTGGGAAATGAGAGTTAAATTTGCCCGTCCAGACACCTCCAGCTAGTCTCTCATTGGTTCTCGCTATTCCTGTTCATCTTCCGCAGAAATTGCAAACTGGGCCAAACAGGAGGTTAAAGGGACTGACTCTCCAATTCGGGAGAGTGTTAGTAAAGCGTCTGGAATGTTGCACCCGAGTACCAGGGGAGGAAAACTGAGACATATTTGAACACATCTCCCGTTCACACGGTTGATCATACTCTGGGTTCCACATGCATGTTTTAGCTGAAGGAAGAATACCTTAAACCTGGAGAGTTGAGACCCGTGTAATGGGTACCATGCAATATGACTTCAAAGGGTCTTCATTTGCTCACCGAAACTCTCCAATCCTATCACTGCTGCGTTTATGCCCCTGTACACACGCTTCATTCTCTTTTGGAGACATAGCAATCCATAGGTTTTAAGATACTTACTATTCAGGTACATTCTTAGGCGTTTAATATGGGGTGTTGAGTCCATTTCGTTGAGCAAGGAGTAGCTCTTCTCTATTCCATATTTGGCTTAAGGAATTTTATCTGTGCTCATTTCAATCGCTGGTTTTATGCAGCACCCCAACTCACCTTTCCCCTTAAGCAAGCATAAGTTGGTTTTCTAAATTTGAGACCCTGTTCTGTTTTGGAATTCAGTTCCTGTGTAGCCAAGTTTACATTCCGTGTATTACTGATATCTTATGATGTTTCTTTTTCGGTGTGACTTATTTCAGTTAGAATCATCGTACTTGAATCCACTCATTATGCTGCTACGGGACTGATGACATAGATTCCATTGCTGAGTGATACTGCATTGTACGTAAGTATCACAAGTTCTGTATCCATTTTTCACTTTCTGTGATATTGAACTTGTACGGTAAACGAGGTTCTTGTAAACAGAGGCGTCCCAAACTTTGGGGTGGCTGTGTCTTTTTGATTTTAATTTCCCTAAGCTATAGGACCATAAGTGGAAGTGCCCTAGGGTCTGTTGCTTTGTGTTTTAGATGTTTCAGGAAACACCATACACTTCTCCCGAGTGTCTGTTGGCAATTTACATCCCGCCCATCAGCATAACAAGGCTCCCAGTTCTCCATGGCCTGTCCTGCCTTTCTGGATTTTACACTTTTTTCAGATGGCCCTTTTGACCGAGGGGAAGTGAGACTTCATTGTAGTGCAGATTTCCTTTGCAAGTTTGCTTGGTTGGCCAAAAAGGGCGTATGCGTTTTTTCCTGAATATATTCAGGAAAAAACGCATACGCCCTTTTTGGCCAAGTGCATCATTGTGGACGTTCTGCCTCTTTTCCTATGCTTTCAATGCAATTCCAGTCTACCTCCTGAAATCGGTTTCCTGCAATTCTGCCCCACTTTCAAGTCCTCTTGGCAGCCTTACTTCAGTATATTTTTGGACGATAGCTGTCATTTATAACTCTGCAGGTTTGTGAATTACAGTGCCCCTGAGCTCCTTTCTTCAACTCGCTTTCTTATGACCTGGCCGCAACACCGCAGGATGGCTTCAGGCCCTAATCTGGTTCCGGCACGGCACGCTGAGCCTTTGGTTAATTCCTCTTCCTGGTGGGAAATGAGAGTTAAATTTGCCCGTCCAGACACCTCCAGCTATTCTCTCATTGGTTCTCGCTATTCCTGTTCATCTTCCGCAGAAATTGCAAACTGGGCCAAACAGGAGGTTAAAGGGACTGACTCTCCAAGTCGGGAGGGTGTTAGTAAAGCGTCTGGAATGTTGCACCCGAGTACCAGGGTATGGAAATTGAGACATATTTGAACACGTTTCCCGATCACATGGTTGATCATACTCTAGGTTCCACATGCATGTTTTAGCTGAAGGAAGAATACCTTAAACCTGGGTAGTTGAAACCCGTGGAATGGGTACGATGCAATATGACTTCAAAGGGTCTTCATTTGCTCACCGAACCTCTCCAATCCTATCACTGCTGCGTTTATGCCCCTGTACACATGCTTGATTCTCTTTCGGAGACATAGCAATCCATAGGTTTTAAGATACTTACTAGTCAGGTACATTCTTAGGCGTTTAATATGGGATGTTGAGTCCATTTCGTTGAGCAAGGAGTAGCTCTTGTCTATTCCATATTTGGCTTAAGGAACTTTATCTGTGCTCATTTCAATCTCTGGTTTTATGCAGCACCCCAACTCACCTTTCCCCTTAAGCAAGCATAAGTTGGTTTTCTAAATTTGAGACCCTGTTCTGTTCTGTAATTCAGTTCCTGTGTAGCCAAGTTTACATTCCGTGTATTACTGATATCTTATGATGTTTCTTTTTCTGTGTGACTTATTTCAGTTAGAATCATCGTACCTGAATCCACTCATTATGCTGCTAAGGGCCTGATGACATAGATTTCATTGCTGAGTGATATTGCTTTGTAAGTAAATACCACAACTTCTTTATCCATTTTTCACATTCTGCGATGTTGAACTTGTACTGTAAACGAGGTTCTTGTAAACAGAGGCGTCCCAAACTTTGGGGTGGCTGTGTCTTTTTGATTTTAATTTCCCTAAGCTATAGGACCATAAGTGGAAGTGCCCTAGGCTCTGTTGCTTTGTTTTTTAGATGTTTCAGGAAACACCATACACTTCTCCCGAGTGTCTGTTGGCAATTTACATCCCGCCCATCAGCATAACAAGGCTCCCAGTTCTCCATGGCCTGTCCTGCCTTTCTGGATTTTACACTTTTTTCAGATGGCCCTTTTGACCGGGGGGAAGTGAGACTTCATTGTAGTGCAGATTTCCTTTGCAAGCTTGCTTGGTTGGCCAAAACGGGCGTATGCGTTTCTTCCTGAATAGATTCAGGAAAAAACGCATACGCCCTTTTTGGCCAAGTGCATCATTGTGGACGTCCTGCCTCTTTTCCTATGCTTTCAATGCAATTCCAGTCTACCTCCTGAAATCGGTTTCCTGCAATTCTGCCCCGCTTTCAAGTCCTCTTGGCAGCCTTACTTCAGTATGTTTTTGGACGATAGCTGTCATTTATAACTCTGCAGGTTTGTGAATTACAGTGCCCCTGAGCTCCTTTCTTCAACTCGCTTTCTTGTGAGCTGGCCGCAACACCGCAGGATGGCTTCAGGCCCTAATCTGGTTCCGGCACGGCACGCTGAGCCTTTGGTTAATTCCTCTTCCTGGTGGGAAATGAGAGTTAAATTTGCCCGTCCAGACACCTCCAGCTAGTCTCTCATTGGTTCTCACTATTCCTGTTCATCTTCCACAGAAATTGCAAACTGGGCCAAACAGGAGGTTAAAGGGACTGACTCTCCAAGTCGGGAGGGTGTTAGTAAAGCGTCTGGAATGTTGCACCCGAGTACCAGGGTACGAAAACTGAGACATATTTGAACACGTCTCCCGATCACATGGTTGATCAGACTCTAGGTTCCACATGCATGTTTTAGCTGAAGGAAGAATACCTTAAACCTGGGTAGTTGAAACCCGTGGAATGGGTACCATGCAATATGACTTCAAAGGGTCTTCATTTGCTCACCGAACCTCTCCAATCCTATCACTGCTGTGTTTATGCCCCTGTACACATGCTTGATTCTCTTTCGGAGACATAGCAATCCATAGGTTTTAAGATACTTACTAGTCAGGTATATTCTTAGGCGTTTAATATGCGGTGTTGAGTCCATTTCTTTGAGCAAGGAGTAGCTCTTGTCTATTCCATATTTGGCTTAAGGAAATTTATCTGTGCTCATTTCAATCTCTGGTTTTATGCAGCACCCCAACTCACCTTTACACTTAAGCAAGCATAAGTTGGTTTTCTAAATTTGAGACCCTGTTCTGTTCTGTAATTCAGTTCCTGTGTAGCCAAGTTTACATTCCGTGTATTACTGATATCTTATGATGTTTCTTTTTCTGTGTGACTTATTTCAGTTAGAATCATCATACCTGAATCCACTCATTGTGCTGCTAAGGGCCTGATGACATAGATTTCATTGCTGAGTGATATTGCTTTGTAAGTAAATACCACAAATTCTTTATCCATTATTCACTTTCTGCGATGTTGAACTTGTACTGTAAACGAGGTTCTTGTAAACAGAGGCGTCCCAATGTTTGGGGTGGCTGTGTCTTTTTGATTTTAATTTCCCTAAGCTATAGGACCATAAGTGGAAGTGCCCTAGGCTCTGTTGCTTTGTTTTTTAGATGTTTCAGGAAACACCATACACTTCTCCCAAGTGTCTCTTGGCAATTTACATCCCGCCCATCAGCATAACAAGGCTCCCAGTTCTCCATGGCCTGTCCTGCCTTTCTGGATTTTACACTTTTTTCAGATGGCCCTTTTGACCGGGGGGAAGTGAGACTTCATTGTAGTGCAGATTTCCTTTGCAAGCTTGCTTGGTTGGCCAAAAAGGGCGTATGCGTTTTTTCCTGAATATATTCAGGAAAAAACGCATACGCCCTTTTTGGCCAAGTGCATCATTGTGGACGTTCTGCCTCTTTTCCTATGCTTTCAATGCAATTCCAGTCTACCTCCTGAAATCGGTTTCCTGCAATTCTGCCCCGCTTTCAAGTCCTCTTGGCAGCCTTACTTCAGTATATTTTTGGACGATAGCTGTCATTTATAACTCTGCAGGTTTGTGAATTACAGTGCCCCTGTGCTCCTTTCTTTAACTCGCTTTCTATTGAGCTGGCCGCAACACCACAGGATGGCTTCAGGCCCTAATCTGGTTCCGGCACGGCATGCTGAGCCTTTGGTTAATTCCTCTTCCTGGTGGGAAATGAGAGTTAAATTTGCCCGTCCAGACACCTCCAGCTAGTCTCTCATTGGTTCTCGCTATTCCTGTTCATCTTCCGCAGAAATTGCAAACTGGGCCAAACAGGAGGTTAAAGGGACTGACTCTCCAAGTCGGGAGGGTGTTAGTAAAGCGTCTGGAATGTTGCACCCGAGTACCAGGGTACGAAAACTGAGACATATTTGAACACGTCTCCCGATCACATGGTTGATCATACTCTAGGTTCCACATGCATGTTTTAGCTGAAGGAAGAATACCTTAAACCTGGGTAGTTGAAACCCGTGGAATGGGTACCATGCAATATGACTTCAGAGGGTCTTCATTTGCTCACCAAACCTCTCCAATCCTATCACTGCTGCGTTTATGCCCCTGTACACATGCTTGATTCTCTTTCGGAGACATAGCAATCCATAGGTTTTAAGATATTTACTAGTCAGGTACATTCTTTGGCGTTTAATATGCGGTGTTGTGTCCATTTCGTTGAGCAAGGAGTAGCTCTTGTCTATTCCATATTTGGCTTAAGGAACTTTATCTGTGCTCATTTCAATCTCTGGTTTTATGCAGCACCCCAACTCACCTTTCCCCTTAAGCAAGCATAAGTTGGTTTTCTAAATTTGAGACCCTGTTCTGTTTTGGAATTCAGTTCCTGTGTAGCCAAGTTTACATTCCGTGTATTACTGATATCTTATGATGTTTCTTTTTCTGTGTGACTTATTTCAGTTAGAATCATCATACCTGAATCCACTCATTGTGCTGCTAAGGGCCTGATGACATAGATTTCATTGCAGAGTGATATTGCTTTGTAAGTAAATACCACAACTTCTTTATCCATTTTTCACTTTCTGCGATGTTGAACTTGTACTGTAAACGAGGTTCTTGTAAACAGAGGCGTCCCAAACTTTGGGGTGGCTGTGTCTTTTTGATTTTAATTTCCCTAAGCTATAGGACCATAAGTGGAAGTGCCCTAGGCTCTGTTGCTTTGTTTTTTAGATGTTTCAGGAAACACCATACACTTCTCCCGAGTGTCTGTTGGCAATTTACATCCCGCCCATCAGCATAACAAGGCTCCCAGTTCTCCATGGCCTGTCCTGCCTTTCTGGATTTTACACTTTTTTCAGATGGCCCTTTTGACCGGGGGGAAGTGAGACTTCATTGTAGTGCAGATTTCCTTTGCAAGCTTGCTTGGTTGGCCAAAAAGGGCGTATGCGTTTTTTCCTGAATATATTCAGGAAAAAACGCATACGCCCTTTTTGGCCAAGTGCATCATTGTGGACGTTCTGCCTCTTTTCCTATGCTTTCAATGCAATTCCAGTCTACCTCCTGAAATCGGTTTCCTGCAATTCTGCCCCGCTTTCAAGTCCTCTTGGCAGCCTTACTTCAGTATATTTTTGGACGATAGCTGTCATTTATAACTCTGCAGGTTTGTGAATTACAGTGCCCCTGAGCTCCTTTCTTCAACTCGCTTTCTTGTGACCTGGCCGCAACACCGCAGGATGGCTTCAGGCCCTAATCTGGTTCCGGCACGGCACGCTGAGCCTTTGGTTAATTCCTCTTCCTGGTGGGAAATGAGAGTTAAATTTGCCCGTCCAGACACCTCCAGCTAGTCTCTCATTGGTTCTCGCTATTCCTGTTCATCTTCCGCAGAAATTGCAAACTGGGCCAAACAGGAGGTTAAAGGGACTGACTCTCCAAGTCGGGAGGGTGTTAGTAAAGCGTCTGGAATGTTGCACCCGAGTACCAGGGTACGAAAACTGAGACATATTTGAACATGTCTCCAGATCACATGGTTGATCAGACTCTAGGTTCCACATGCATGTTTTAGCTGAAGGAAGAATACCTTAAACCTGGGTAGTTGAAACCCGTGGAATGGGTACCATGCAATATGACTTCAAAGGGTCTTCAGTTGCTCACCGAACCTCTCCAATCCTATCACTGCTGTGTTTATGCCCCGGTACACATGCTTGATTCTCTTTCAGAGACATAGCAATTCATAGGTTTTAAGATACTTACTAGTCAGGTACATTCTTAGGCGTTTAATATGCGGTGTTGTGTCCATTTCGTTGAGCAAGGAGTAGCTCTTGTCTATTCCATATTTGGCTTAAGGAACTTTATCTGTGCTCATTTCAATCTCTGGTTTTATGCAGCACCCCAACTCACCTTTCCCCTTAAGCAAGCATAAGTTGGTTTTCTAAATTTGAGACCCTGTTCTGTTCTGTAATTCAGTTCCTGTGTAGCCAAGTTTACATTCCGTGTATTACTGATATCTTATGATGTTTCTTTTTCTGTGTGACTTATTTCAGTTAGAATCATCATACCTGAATCCACTCATTGTGCTGCTAAGGGCCTGATGACATAGATTTCATTGCTGAGTGATATTGCTTTGTAAGTAAATACCACAACTTCTTTATCCATTTTTCACTTTCTGCGATGTTGAACTTGTACTGTAAACGAGGTTCTTGTAAACAGAGGCGTCCCAATGTTTGGGGTGGCTGTGTCTTTTTGATTTTAATTTCCCTAAGCTATAGGACCATAAGTGGAAGTGCCCTAGGCTCTGTTGCTTTGTTTTTTAGATGTTTCAGGAAACACCATACACTTCTCCCGAGTGTCTGTTGGCAATTTACATCCCGCCCATCAGCATAACAAGGCTCCCAGTTCTCCATGGCCTGTCCTGCCTTTCTGGATTTTACACTTTTTTCAGATGGCCCTTTTGACCGGGGGGAAGTGAGACTTCATTGTAGTGCAGATTTCCTTTGCAAGCTTGCTTGGTTGGCCAAAAAGGGCGTATGCGTTTTTTCCTGAATATATTCAGGAAAAAACGCATACGCCCTTTTTGGCCAAGTGCATCATTGTGGACGTTCTGCCTCTTTTCCTATGCTTTCAATGCAATTCCAGTCTGCCTCCTGAAATCGGTTTCCTGCAATTCTGCCCCGCTTTCAAGTCCTCTTGGCAGCCTTACTTCAGTATATTTTTGGACGATAGCTGTCATTTATAACTCTGCAGGTTTGTGAATTACAGTGCCCCTGAGCTCCTTTCTTCAACTCGCTTTCTTTTGAGCTGGCCGCAACACCGCAGGATGGCTTCAGGCCCTAATCTGGTTCCGGCACGGCACGCTGAGCCTTTGGTTAATTCCTCTTCCTGGTGGGAAATGAGAGTTAAATTTGCCCGTCCAGACACCTCCAGCTAGTCTCTCATTGGTTCTCGCTATTCCTGTTCATCTTCCGCAGAAATTGCAAACTGGGCCAAACAGGAGGTTAAAGGGACTGACTCTCCAAGTCGGGAGGGTGTTAGTAAAGCGTCTGGAATGTTGTACCCGAGTACCAGGGTACGAAAACTGAGACATATTTGAACACGTCTCCCGATCACATGGTTGATCATACTCTAGGTTCCACATGCATGTTTTAGCTGAAGGAAGAATACCTTAAACCTGGGTAGTTGAAACCCGTGGAATGGGTACCATGCAATATGACTTCAAAGGGTCTTCATTTGCTCACCGAACCTCTCCAATCCTATCACTGCTGCGTTTATGCCCCTGTACACATGCTTGATTCTCTTTCGGAGACATAGCAATCCATAGGTTTTAAGATACTTACTAGTCAGGTACATTCTTAGGCATTTAATATGCGGTGTTGAGTCCATTTCGTTGAGCAAGAGGTAGCTCTTGTCTATTCCATATTTGGCTTAAGGAACTTTATCTGTGCTCATTTCAATCTCTGGTTTTATGCAGCACCCCAACTCACCTTTACCCTTAAGCAAGCATAAGTTGGTTTTCTAAATTTGAGACCCTGTTCTGTTCTGTAATTCAGTTCCTGTGTAGCCAAGTTTACATTCCGTGTATTACTGATATCTTATGATGTTTCTTTTTCTGTGTGACTTATTTCAGTTAGAATCATCATACCTGAATCCACTCATTGTGCTGCTAAGGGCCTGATGACATAGATTTCATTGCTGAGTGATATTGCTTTGTAAGTAAATACCACAACTTCTTTATCCATTTTTCACTTTCTGCGATGTTGAACTTGTACTGTAAACGAGGTTCTTGTAAACAGAGGCGTCCCAAACTTTGGGGTGGCTGTGTCTTTTTGATTTTAATTTCCCTAAGCTATAGGACCATAAGTGGAAGTGCCCTAGGCTCTGTTGCTTTGTTTTTTAGATGTTTCAGGAAACACCATACACTTCTCCTGAGTGTCTGTTGGCAATTTACATCCCGCCCATCAGCATAACAAGGCTCCCAGTTCTCCATGGCCTGTCCTGCCTTTCTGGATTTTACACTTTTTTCAGATGGCCCTTTTGACCGGGGGGAAGTGAGACTTCATTGTAGTGCAGATTTCCTTTGCAAGCTTGCTTGGTTGGCCAAAAAGGGCGTATGCGTTTTTTCCTGAATATATTCAGGAAAAAACGCATACGCCCTTTTTGGCCAAGTGCATCATTGTGGACGTTCTGCCTCTTTTCCTATGCTTTCAATGCAATTCCAGTCTGCCTCCTGAAATCGGTTTCCTGCAATTCTGCCCCGCTTTCAAGTCCTCTTGGCAGCCTTACTTCAGTATATTTTTGGACGATAGCTGTCATTTATAACTCTGCAGGTTTGTGAATTACAGTGCCCCTGAGCTCCTTTCTTCAACTCGCTTTCTTTTGAGCTGGCCGCAACACCGCAGGATGGCTTCAGGCCCTAATCTGGTTCCGGCACGGCACGCTGAGCCTTTGGTTAATTCCTCTTCCTGGTGGGAAATGAGAGTTAAATTTGCCCGTCCAGACACCTCCAGCTAGTCTCTCATTGGTTCTCGCTATTCCTGTTCATCTTCCGCAGAAATTGCAAACTGGGCCAAACAGGAGGTTAAAGGGACTGACTCTCCAAGTCGGGAGGGTGTTAGTAAAGCGTCTGGAATGTTGTACCCGAGTACCAGGGTACGAAAACTGAGACATATTTGAACACGTCTCCCGATCACATGGTTGATCATACTCTAGGTTGCACATGCATGTTTTAGCTGAAGGAAGAATACCTTAAACCTGGGTAGTTGAAACCCGTGGAATGGGTACCATACAATATGACTTCAAAGGGTCTTCATTTGCTCACCGAACCTCTCCAATCCTATCACTGCTGCGTTTATGCCCCTGTACACATGCTTGATTCTCTTTCGGAGACATAGCAATCCATAGGTTTTAAGATACTTACTAGTCAGGTACATTCTTAGGCATTTAATATGCGGTGTTGAGTCCATTTCGTTGAGCAAGAGGTAGCTCTTGTCTATTCCATATTTGGCTTAAGGAACTTTATCTGTGCTCATTTCAATCTCTGGTTTTATGCAGCACCCCAACTCACCTTTCCCCTTAAGCAAGCATAAGTTGGTTTTCTAAATTTGAGACCCTGTTCTGTTCTGTAATTCAGTTCCTGTGTAGCCAAGTTTACATTCCGTGTATTACTGATATCTTATGATGTTTCTTTTTCTGTGTGACTTATTTCAGTTAGAATCATCATACCTGAATCCACTCATTGTGCTGCTAAAGGCCTGATGACATAGATTTCATTGCAGAGTGATATTGCTTTGTAAGTAAATACCACAACTTCTTTATCCATTTTTCACTTTCTGCGATGTTGAACTTGTACTGTAAACGAGGTTCTTGTAAACAGAGGCGTCCCAAACTTTGGGGTGGCTGTGTCTTTTTGATTTTAATTTCCCTAATCTATAGGACCATAAGTGGAAGTGCCCTAGGCTCTGTTGCTTTGTTTTTTAGATGTTTCAGGAAACACCATACACTTCTCCCGAGTGTCTGTTGGCAATTTACATCCCGCCCATCAGCATAACAAGGCTCCCAGTTCTCCATGGCCTGTCCTGCCTTTCTGGATTTTACACTTTTTTCAGATGGCCCTTTTGACCGGGGGGAAGTGAGACTTCATTGTAGTGCAGATTTCCTTTGCAAGCTTGCTTGGTTGGCCAAAAAGGGCGTATGCGTTTTTTCCTGAATATATTCAGGAAAAAACGCATACGCCCTTTTTGGCCAAGTGCATCATTGTGGACGTTCTGCCTCTTTTCCTATGCTTTCAATGCAATTCCAGTCTGCCTCCTGAAATCGGTTTCCTGCAATTCTGCCCCGCTTTCAAGTCCTCTTGGCAGCCTTACTTCAGTATATTTTTGGACGATAGCTGTCATTTATAACTCTGCAGGTTTGTGAATTACAGTGCCCCTGAGCTCCTTTCTTCAACTCGCTTTCTTTTGAGCTGGCCGCAACACCGCAGGATGGCTTCAGGCCCTAATCTGGTTCCGGCACGGCACGCTGAGCCTTTGGTTAATTCCTCTTCCTGGTGGGAAATGAGAGTTAAATTTGCCCGTCCAGACACCTCCAGCTAGTCTCTCATTGGTTCTCGCTATTCCTGTTCATCTTCCGCAGAAATTGCAAACTGGGCCAAACAGGAGGTTAAAGGGACTGACTCTCCAAGTCGGGAGGGTGTTAGTAAAGCGTCTGGAATGTTGTACCCGAGTACCAGGGTACGAAAACTGAGACATATTTGAACACGTCTCCCGATCACATGGTTGATCATACTCTAGGTTCCACATGCATGTTTTAGCTGAAGGAAGAATACCTTAAACCTGGGTAGTTGAAACCCGTGGAATGGGTACCATGCAATATGACTTCAAAGGGTCTTCATTTGCTCACCGAACCTCTCCAATCCTATCACTGCTGCGTTTATGCCCCTGTACACATGCTTGATTCTCTTTCGGAGACATAGCAATCCATAGGTTTTAAGATACTTACTAGTCAGGTACATTCTTAGGCATTTAATATGCGGTGTTGAGTCCATTTCGTTGAGCAAGAGGTAGCTCTTGTCTATTCCATATTTGGCTTAAGGAACTTTATCTGTGCTCATTTCAATCTCTGGTTTTATGCAGCACCCCAACTCACCTTTACCCTTAAGCAAGCATAAGTTGGTTTTCTAAATTTGAGACCCTGTTCTGTTCTGTAATTCAGTTCCTGTGTAGCCAAGTTTACATTCCGTGTATTACTGATATCTTATGATGTTTCTTTTTCTGTGTGACTTATTTCAGTTAGAATCATCATACCTGAATCCACTCATTGTGCTGCTAAGGGCCTGATGACATAGATTTCATTGCTGAGTGATATTGTTTTGTAAGTAAATACCACAACTTCTTTATCCATTTTTCACTTTCTGCGATGTTGAACTTGTACTGTAAACGAGGTTCTTGTAAACAGAGGCGTCCCAATGTTTGGGGTGGCTGTGTCTTTTTGATTTTAATTTCCCTAAGCTATAGGACCATAAGTGGAAGTGCCCTAGGCTCTGTTGCTTTGTTTTTTAGATGTTTCAGGAAACACCATACACTTCTCCCGAGTGTCTGTTGGCAATTTACATCCCGCCCATCAGCATAACAAGGCTCCCAGTTCTCCATGGCCTGTCCTGCCTTTCTGGATTTTACACTTTTTTCAGATGGCCCTTTTGACCGGGGGGAAGTGAGACTTCATTGTAGTGCAGATTTCCTTTGCAAGCTTGCTTGGTTGGCCAAAAAGGGCGTATGCGTTTTTTCCTGAATATATTCAGGAAAAAACGCATACGCCCTTTTTGGCCAAGTGCATCATTGTGGACGTTCTGCCTCTTTTCCTATGCTTTCAATGCAATTCCAGTCTACCTCCTGAAATCGGTTTCCTGCAATTCTGCCCCGCTTTCAAGTCCTCTTGGCAGCCTTACTTCAGTATATTTTTGGACGATAGCTGTCATTTATAACTCTGCAGGTTTGTGAATTACAGTGCCCCTGAGCTCCTTTCTTCAACTCGCTTTCTTTTGACCTGGCCGCAACACCGCAGGATGGCTTCAGGCCCTAATCTGGTTCCGGCACGGCACGCTGAGCCTTTGGTTAATTCCTCTTCCTGGTGGGAAATGAGAGTTAAATTTGCCCGTCCAGACACCTCCAGCTAGTCTCTCATTGGTTCTCGCTATTCCTGTTCATCTTCCGCAGAAATTGCAAACTGGGCCAAACAGGAGGTTAAAGGGACTGACTCTCCAAGTCGGGAGGGTGTTAGTAAAGCGTCTGGAATGTTGTACCCGAGTACCAGGGTACGAAAACAGAGACATATTTGAACACGTCTCCCGATCACATGGTTGATCATACTCTAGGTTGCACATGCATGTTTTAGCTGAAGGAAGAATACCTTAAACCTGGGTAGTTGAAACCCGTGGAATGGGTACCATGCAATATGACTTCAAAGGGTCTTCATTTGCTCACCGAACCTCTCCAATCCTATCACTGCTGCGTTTATGCCCCTGTACACATGCTTGATTCTCTTTCGGAGACATAGCAATCCATAGGTTTTAAGATACTTACTAGTCAGGTACATTCTTAGGCATTTAATATGCGGTGTTGAGTCCATTTCGTTGAGCAAGAGGTAGCTCTTGTCTATTCCATATTTGGCTTAAGGAACTTTATCTGTGCTCATTTCAATCTCTGGTTTTATGCAGCACCCCAACTCACCTTTCCCCTTAAGCAAGCATAAGTTGGTTTTCTAAATTTGAGACCCTGTTCTGTTCTGTAATTCAGTTCCTGTGTAGCCAAGTTTACATTCCGTGTATTACTGATATCTTATGATGTTTCTTTTTCTGTGTGACTTATTTCAGTTAGAATCATCATACCTGAATCCACTCATTGTGCTGCTAAAGGCCTGATGACATAGATTTCATTGCAGAGTGATATTGCTTTGTAAGTAAATACCACAACTTCTTTATCCATTTTTCACTTTCTGCGATGTTGAACTTGTACTGTAAACGAGGTTCTTGTAAACAGAGGCGTCCCAAACTTTGGGGTGGCTGTGTCTTTTTGATTTTAATTTCCCTAATCTATAGGACCATAAGTGGAAGTGCCCTAGGCTCTGTTGCTTTGTTTTTTAGATGTTTCAGGAAACACCATACACTTCTCCCGAGTGTCTGTTGGCAATTTACATCCCGCCCATCAGCATAACAAGGCTCCCAGTTCTCCATGGCCTGTCCTGCCTTTCTGGATTTTACACTTTTTTCAGATGGCCCTTTTGACCGGGGGGAAGTGAGACTTCATTGTAGTGCAGATTTCCTTTGCAAGCTTGCTTGGTTGGCCAAAAAGGGCGTATGCGTTTTTTCCTGAATATATTCAGGAAAAAACGCATACGCCCTTTTTGGCCAAGTGCATCATTGTGGACGTTCTGCCTCTTTTCCTATGCTTTCAATGCAATTCCAGTCTGCCTCCTGAAATCGGTTTCCTGCAATTCTGCCCCGCTTTCAAGTCCTCTTGGCAGCCTTACTTCAGTATATTTTTGGACGATAGCTGTCATTTATAACTCTGCAGGTTTGTGAATTACAGTGCCCCTGAGCTCCTTTCTTCAACTCGCTTTCTTTTGAGCTGGCCGCAACACCGCAGGATGGCTTCAGGCCCTAATCTGGTTCCGGCATGGCACGCTGAGCCTTTGGTTAATTCCTCTTCCTGGTGGGAAATGAGAGTTAAATTTGCCCGTCCAGACACCTCCAGCTAGTCTCTCATTGGTTCTCGCTATTCCTGTTCATCTTCCGCAGAAATTGCAAACTGGGCCAAACAGGAGGTTAAAGGGACTGACTCTCCAAGTCGGGAGGGTGTTAGTAAAGCGTCTGGAATGTTGTACCCGAGTACCAGGGTACGAAAACTGAGACATATTTGAACACGTCTCCCGATCACATGGTTGATCATACTCTAGGTTCCACATGCATGTTTTAGCTGAAGGAAGAATACCTTAAACCTGGGTAGTTGAAACCCGTGGAATGGGTACCATGCAATATGACTTCAAAGGGTCTTCATTTGCTCACCGAACCTCTCCAATCCTATCACTGCTGCGTTTATGCCCCTGTACACATGCTTGATTCTCTTTCGGAGACATAGCAATCCATAGGTTTTAAGATACTTACTAGTCAGGTACATTCTTAGGCATTTAATATGCGGTGTTGAGTCCATTTCGTTGAGCAAGAGGTAGCTCTTGTCTATTCCATATTTGGCTTAAGGAACTTTATCTGTGCTCATTTCAATCTCTGGTTTTATGCAGCACCCCAACTCACCTTTCCCCTTAAGCAAGCATAAGTTGGTTTTCTAAATTTGAGACCCTGTTCTGTTCTGTAATTCAGTTCCTGTGTAGCCAAGTTTACATTCCGTGTATTACTGATATCTTATGATGTTTCTTTTTCTGTGTGACTTATTTCAGTTAGAATCATCATACCTGAATCCACTCATTGTGCTGCTAAAGGCCTGATGACATAGATTTCATTGCAGAGTGATATTGCTTTGTAAGTAAATACCACAACTTCTTTATCCATTTTTCACTTTCTGCGATGTTGAACTTGTACTGTAAACGAGGTTCTTGTAAACAGAGGCGTCCCAAACTTTGGGGTGGCTGTGTCTTTTTGATTTTAATTTCCCTAATCTATAGGACCATAAGTGGAAGTGCCCTAGGCTCTGTTGCTTTGTTTTTTAGATGTTTCAGGAAACACCATACACTTCTCCCGAGTGTCTGTTGGCAATTTACATCCCGCCCATCAGCATAACAAGGCTCCCAGTTCTCCATGGCCTGTCCTGCCTTTCTGGATTTTACACTTTTTTCAGATGGCCCTTTTGACCGGGGGGAAGTGAGACTTCATTGTAGTGCAGATTTCCTTTGCAAGCTTGCTTGGTTGGCCAAAAAGGGCGTATGCGTTTTTTCCTGAATATATTCAGGAAAAAACGCATACGCCCTTTTTGGCCAAGTGCATCATTGTGGACGTTCTGCCTCTTTTCCTATGCTTTCAATGCAATTCCAGTCTACCTCCTGAAATCGGTTTCCTGCAATTCTGCCCCGCTTTCAAGTCCTCTTGGCAGCCTTACTTCAGTATATTTTTGGACGATAGCTGTCATTTATAACTCTGCAGGTTTGTGAATTACAGTGCCCCTGAGCTCCTTTCTTCAACTCGCTTTCTTGTGACCTGGCCGCAACACCGCAGGATGGCTTCAGGCCCTAATCTGGTTCCGGCACGGCACGCTGAGCCTTTGGTTAATTCCTCTTCCTGGTGGGAAATGAGAGTTAAATTTGCCCGTCCAGACACCTCCAGCTAGTCTCTCATTGGTTCTCGCTATTCCTGTTCATCTTCCGCAGAAATTGCAAACTGGGCCAAACAGGAGGTTAAAGGGACTGACTCTCCAAGTCAGGAGGGTGTTAGTAAAGCGTCTGGAATGTTGCACCCGAGTACCAGGGTACGAAAACTGAGACATATTTGAACACGTCTCCCGATCACATGGTTGATCAGACTCTAGGTTCCACATGCATGTTTTACCTGAAGGAAGAATACCTTAAACCTGGGTAGTTGAAAGCCGTGGAATGGGTACCATGCAATATGACTTCAAAGGGTCTTCAGTTGCTCACCGAACCTCTCCAATCCTATCACTGCTGCGTTTATGCCCCTGTACACATGCTTGATTCTCTTTCGGAGACATAGCAATCCATAGGTTTTAAGATACTTACTAGTCAGGTACATTCTTAGGCGTTTAATATGCGGTGTTGAGTCCATTTCTTTGAGCAAGGAGTAGCTCTTGTCTATTCCATATTTGGCTTAAGGAACTTTATCTGTGCTCATTTCAATCTCTGGTTTTATGCAGCACCCCAACTCACCTTTCCCCTTAAGCAAGCATAAGTTGGTTTTCTAAATTTGAGACCCTGTTCTGTTCTGTAATTCAGTTCCTGTGTAGCCAAGTTTACATTCCGTGTATTACTGATATCTTATGATGTTTCTTTTTCTGTGTGACTTATTTCAGTTAGAATCATCATACCTGAATCCACTCATTGTGCTGCTAAGGGCCTGATGACATAGATTTCATTGCTGAGTGATATTGCTTTGTAAGTAAATACCACAACTTCTTTATCCATTTTTCACTTTCTGCGATGTTGAACTTGTACTGTAAACGAGGTTCTTGTAAACAGAGGCGTCCCAATGTTTGGGGTGGCTGTGTCTTTTTGATTTTAATTTCCCTAAGCTATAGGACCATAAGTGGAAGTGCCCTAGGCTCTGTTGCTTTGTTTTTTAGATGTTTCAGGAAACACCATACACTTCTCCCGAGTGTCTGTTGGCAATTTACATCCCGCCCATCAGCATAACAAGGCTCCCAGTTCTCCATGGCCTGTCCTGCCTTTCTGGATTTTACACTTTTTTCAGATGGCCCTTTTGACCGGGGAGAAGTGAGACTTCATTGTAGTGCAGATTTCCTTTGCAAGCTTGCTTGGTTGGCCAAAAAGGGCGTATGCGTTTTTTCCTGAATATATTCAGGAAAAAACGCATACGCCCTTTTTGGCCAAGTGCATCATTGTGGACGTTCTGCCTCTTTTCCTATGCTTTCAATGCAATTCCAGTCTACCTCCTGAAATCGGTTTCCTGCAATTCTGCCCCGCTTTCAAGTCCTCTTGGCAGCCTTACTTCAGTATATTTTTGGACGATAGCTGTCATTTATAACTCTGCATGTTTGTGAATTACAGTGACCCTGAGCTCCTTTCTTCAACTCGCTTTCTTTTGAGCTGGCCGCAACACCGCAGGATGGCTTCAGGCCCTAATCTGGTTCCGGCACGGCACGCTGAGCCTTTAGTTAATTCCTATTCCTGGTGGGAAATGAGAGTTAAATTTGCCCGTCCAGACACCTCCAGCTAGTCTCTCATTGGTTCTCGCTATTCCTGTTCATCTTCCGCAGAAATTGCAAACTGGGCCAAACAGGAGGTTAAAGGGACTGACTCTCCAAGTCGGGAGGGTGTTAGTAAAGCGTCTGGAATGTTGCACCCGAGTACCAGGGTACGAAAACTGAGACATATTTGAACACGTCTCCCGATCACATGGTTGATCAGACTCTAGGTTCCACATGCATGTTTTAGCTGAAGGAAGAATACCTTAAACCTGGGTAGTTGAAACCCGTGGAATGGGTACCATGCAATATGACTTCAGAGGGTCTTCATTTGCTCACCGAACCTCTCCAATCCTATCACTGCTGCGTTTATGCCCCTGTACACATGCTTGATTCTCTTTCGGAGACATAGCAATCCATAGGTTTTAAGATACTTACTAGTCAGGTACATTCTTAGGCATTTAATATGCGGTGTTGAGTCCATTTCGTTGAGCAAGGAGTAGCTCTTGTCTATTCCATATTTGGCTTAAGGAACTTTATCTGTGTTCATTTCAATCTCTGGTTTTATGCAGCACCCCAACTCACCTTTCCCCTTAAGCAAGCATAAGTTGGTTTTCTAAATTT